>NC_064620.1:315890999-316210285 GCF_023898315.1 Schistocerca nitens
CCTATAGAATTTTTGGGAAGCTATTCGGAATTGTGGTCACAATTTCTGTTCGAAAAATTGACTTTTTTTAAAAAAATCAAGAATTTCCTCGATTAATATTGTTTATTTCGCGAAATGCTAGAGAGCTATTTAAATTTTGTACAGAGAACTCTAGAACTCAAACATATCTATCATGATCTCTGAAAAAATGGGTACTTCTGGAAAGTCGGGTGGCAGCTTCCCCGGACCCACAATATTGTGCAATAACGACCGATGCAGACATCAGTTGCACTAGTTTTGATGCGCGTATGTGCAGTAGTCGAAACTGCTTCGTTGCCGGTTGGTCGACTATCTGGGGATGCGCAGGTAGCTCGGAATAAGTATACTCCGCGTTACCGAGAAGATTTCTGACGCAGATATTCCCCCAGAAAGTGATGCGTGTCGTATTCTATCGGCTTCTAACATCTTGGGATCTATTCATCTCGAGAGTCCAGAAAATGACAACTGAAGAAGGTAAACAGATGTCACCTGAGGTAAAAGATCTGTTTTCCGATCCATTTTCTAGTGGAAGATCCGAAAGCGACCCTTCCGAAAGCAGTAGTGACACAGGCGACGAATGTGACTGATTTCAACTCAAAAATGTAAAATATCGAATGAAACATTTCGATATAGCGATTTCCACTTCTAATTCGTTATCAACAATCTCCAATACTTTATATCCTAAATTTTCCTCGAATCCGTTAAATTTATAGTTTTTGATCCGTCCAATTAGATCCGTCATGTTGATTCTTGTAATCCAGACATAGAAGTCCTAATCAACAGACCCAGAGAATTGAAAAAGAGCATACTCTTGTGCGATTTTATATCCATTTTTCTGTTACGTCTAGGTTTGGAGTGAGTTGGCTCACTGTGCGTCGTGTCAGGAATAGAGGGCGGCAAATGTGGATTCTGAGACCTGCCCGGAGCATCTAGTCAGGCAGTAAAATTAGCTCTTCTACCCTGAGCAGCCGGCTGGGCATGACTTAAACAATCACGCCTGTGTTAGGCCCGTCCAACAGCCTACCTCCAACCACTAAAATCTCCGTATTTGCATTACACATCAGCAGAGGGGTCGACAGTGATCAACAGTGAGAGCCAATGGAGGTGCATCCGTTTCTACCACCTAACCTACTTCCGGCTCACATTAACAACGACGACCCGCGCGCAGAGAGGAACTAACGCGGAAGTGTTTGGCGGATATTCTGGCACCTGTTTCCCCTACATTGTCAACACAGGGTGGGCTATGGAAGCACAAAGTGTTGATTAAAGGGAAGAGTGTTCAGCATTCGACAGTGAACGGAATCCCTTCCCAGGCTGATTATCAACACTGACGAAAGCGCAGTGTGTCTCGGGCTTCGTAAGACTACTGCAGTTCACTCCTTCGGACAGCGCCCCTACAGTTGCATGCATGTTCATCAATGACTGGACGCTAGTATATACGACGGCTCTGCACTTGTCCTTCAGTCTTGCTACTTCACTGAAGCCTTCGATGTACACCATTGATTAGTAGAGTGATTTCTCTCACCTGCGTTTTATCCCGATTCAGATTACTCCATGGACTGTTCGTATACGCTTATGCCGACTTTTAGTTGCGCTCTAAGCGTTCACTTTCTGATCTCCGTTGTTATCGACCACGGGCGCCGCATGTTTGTTCCGCTGGTTACTGCGTCACCGACTGTACGACCCGTCGTAAACTGTGCTCCAACAACGAAGAGTAGAACAGAAAATCCTCTTGGAGCATGACTGGCAGTTGCTTACACATTTATTCATTTCGTTTCATGTCTTCCCATTAACTAATTTTAGCCTAACACTAAGACTTCGCAGTTAAACAGTACAAACGAGTTACTAGACCTAACTGTGCGCCATACCTTTCTAAATTACTACAGGTACATAATGCTAAACATCTATCCATTTTCAAATCATTTGGGCCATACTTTTCCAGTAATGCAATTCTTGAAAGCATTGGTGTACGTACACAGCGTGAATGAAGTCACGTAGGATAAAAGCCCACTAAAGAAAAAATGGAACAAACAGCCCATTCGTGACATATAAACATGAAGCTTCAAAAACATCAGATACCTTCTACGTCTGAGGCACTATCTACTACATGTCAGAGACCTGCAGACAATGAGAATAAAGGAATTAATCAGTTAAACAAGAAGGGAAAGAAAAATTGAAAAAATAGAAAAATTAAAAAATAGAGAAATAAAAAAAGTAAAGAAATAATTTGCGGAGCGTGTCTCACGGATCAATCCTCGATGTAATTCCCCAGACTGAAATGAACTGCACTACCTGCTGCATGTCTGCTACTTACAACCATCTTGTGGTTGAACCTCTTCCGTCCGTGTTTGCTTACAAACATTTGTTTTTGGAGGGGTCCACCTTGAGCAAAACCCAATTTTATCTGTCCTTCTATTTTTCCAGAAAGGTTTCATGAAAATTTACCATCATCAGTGAGCTTTTATTCTGTTTCTGTTAAACAGGAAAACGCTTTTCACTACATGTCCTCAAACAAATTTAGGTTTTTGAGATGGTGCTTGCAAATTAGAAAACCAGACAAAATTTTATAGATATATTTTTTTACCATATGCTGTAATTTTTCTGGGCTTTTGCGTTTCTAATTGCACTGATTCTCTTTCACAGTTGGTCATATGCAACCATATTCAGGGTGGTTCATTGATCGTGACCGGGCCAAATATCTCACGAAAAAACTACAAAGAACGAAACTCGTCTAGCTTGAAGGGGGAACCAGATGGCGCTCTGATTGGCCCGCTAGATGGAGCTGCCATAGGTCAAACGGATATCAACTGCGTTTTTTTCTAAATAAGAATCCCAATTTTTTATTACATATTCGTGTAGTACGTAAAGAAATAGGAATGTTTTCGTCGGATCACTTCTTTCGCTTTGCGGCAGATGGCGCTGTAATAGTCACAAACATATGGCTCTCAATTTTCGACGAACGGTTGGTAACATGTAGGTTTTTAAAATTAAAATCCCGAAATTTCTCTTGTGCCCAGTGGCAGAACTGTACACGACGTTCAACGTCGTCGCCATGCAATTCCTGGTGCAGAGAAATATGGTACAGGTGCAATCGATGTTGATGTAGCATTCTCAACACCGACGTTTTTGAGATTCCCGATTCTCGCGCAGTTTGTCTGTTACTGATGTGCGGATTAGCCGCAACAGCAGCTAAAACGCCTACTTGGGCATCATCATTTGTTACAGGTCGTGGTCAACGTTTCACATGTGGCTGAACACTTCCCATTTCCTTAAATAACGTAACTATCCGGTGAGCGGTCCGGACACTTGGTTTATGTCGTCCAGGATACCGAGCAGCATACATAGCACACGCCCGTTGGGCATTTTGATCACAATAGTTATACATCAACACGATATCGACCTTTTCCGCAAATGGTGAAGGGTCCATTTTAACATGGGTAATGCATCGCGAAGTAAATACCGTCCGCATTGGCGGAATGTTACGTGATACCACGTACTTATACGTTTGCGACTATTACAGCGCCATCTATCACAAAGCGGAAGAAGTGATCCAACTAAAACATTCATATTTCTTTACGTACTACACGAATATGTAATAAAATTGGGGGTTCCTATTTAAAAAAAACGCAGTTGATATCCGTTTGATCTGTGGCATTGACATCTAGCGGGCCAACCAGAGCGCCATCTGGTTCCCCCCTTGAAGCTAGACGAGTTTCGTTCTTTGTAGTTTTTTCGTTTGATGCTTATTTCGTGAGATATTTGGCGCGGTATCTATAATGGACCACGCTGTATAGCTTAATGCAAAAAATGTTATTTACTTCTAAATATTAGGCCATGATGAGAACTGTTATGGTTAGTACTAATATTAACTAGTTCTGTGTGGAAGATCTCTCTCTCTCTCTCTCTCTCTCTCTCTCTCTCTCTCTCTCTCTGTGTGTGTGTGTGTGTGTGTGTGTGTGTGTGTGTGTGTGTGTGTGGCTTAAGGTTTGTCTCTTATTTTAATTATTTTCAATGAAATAACGTTCGAAATTTTGTAACCCTGTGGACGTACCTGGCCCTGGAATTTGCGTTAACTTTACATCTTCGAAGATGGAAACTACTTCGCAATGAAATCAGTGTCTCTTTCAATATAAAGTAAAAGTGATTAAACCATTCCTGATGCCATTTCTCTTTCATTCGCACTGCTCATTGAATTATATCGTTACACTAAGATCATGTAAACACAGCAGAAATGGTAACATTTTTCACGTATGCTAATAGTGGCCTGAGGCTCCTGAAATAAAGACTAACGCATTTTCTTAACGTTTTCAATCAAAAAAGTACAGGAATCACGTTTTTTCAACGATGCAGGGTCTTTCGTGCAGACTAGCAGATTTCGACGAAACGAAATTAGCGATATACATTAATATTGTGTCCGTTTGGAATGCCCAGTGAACTTCAAGTTTTCGCCCTTCGTCACAGATTTTTGTCTATGGGGTTGATACCAGTTTATTACAGAATAATCAAGTTAACAAAGCTAGTTAGTCTTTACTTGATGATCGCCAATGTCAGTCTATTGTTAAATCGCTTCAGCCCATCTACTGTACAATACCATTTACGAATATGAAAATCGCTTGGCCCGATATAGTGTACAGGAATTTGCCTTTTGTGATATGGAGGCGTCTGATGCAGTCTATTAATGTTTTAGTGATTCGAAAACAAGCTTCTTGTTTAACGTGGGGGTATCAGCACAGCAGCATGACTTACTTTTTCCATTTATATGGGTGACCCCACATTTGTGAAAGTGTCGGTGTCATTGCAAGTTCGTAGGTTACTTGTGTTGCTAGCAAAAGGATGACCCTGGAACAAAATTGAATGGTTACGCAAAACCTGTTGCTGATATATCTCGTACATAGGAATTACTCACAACTCTCCTTTTCTTTGTTTCATTTCCACAGTGTTACAGCCTGAGTTCAAATCTGCTTTTTAGATTTCAACGGAACGAGAGAAGGAGAATTCAGAAACATCAGGTAACCGAAGTTTTCCCGACGTCTCTCAGACATCAAGGATGAAGTATCCAAGAAGCGCGTAGTTCTGTGGGGAAATGTATTCCAGTTTTTATGGAACCTCGTATTTTCAGTTTTACGAGTCTAGTCCTATAAGGTGCGATCAAAACGTTTGTGTCTGGGAGCGTTGATCCAACGTATACGCAACGAAACGCGACTTCGATGCGGGTACATATGCAATGAATTGTAGGCAAGATTTGTGTGGCATTCGCGTTTTTACGACGTGCGTAAGATAAATGCAGAAACGCGAACTGTAGCGACGTTATTACCAAATGTGTCCAAACAAGATCAGCGTGCTGTTATTTTTTTCTTACCTGTCAGGGAAAAACATCGGTAGACAAAGATGGGAGAATGTGTATGGGGCAGCATAAACCACTGTTGCGAAATGATGAACCAACTTCCGTGCTGGTCGCGGTTCGACGGAGACTAGCCTCGGCGATTAGCCACAAATGGGTAACAGTCGAGCACCCGCCCTATACTCCTGATCCCTCCTCATACGACTGTCGCTACTTCGTATCCTTCAAAAAGGCCTTGAATGGTGGACAGTTCCTTTCGGACGAGGATGAGCATCAGGCAGTTTCAGGCTTCTTCACAGACCAAGACACGGTGTTTTACAAAACGGTTATCTTCAACCTGGTGCGTCGGTGGGAAGCTTGCCTCATTCGAGGCGATTCTGTCTGATTGGCATACCTGATCTGGAATGCACCACCTTCTAATGGAAACTGTTTGAATGCAACTTATGTATGACGAGTGCTATGGTAGCTTCCCGAAATACCGAAATACACTGAGTTGACAAAAGTAATGGGATAGCAATATGCACATATAAAACTGTAGTAGTATCACGTACACAAGGTTAGAATGGGCAGTGTAGTGTATTATCGATGTCGATCCATGTGATACGGCTTCCGACGTGGTTATAGTCTCACGACGGGAATTAACAGACTTTGAACGCGGGATGGTAGTTGCAGCTAGGTGCATGGGACATTTCTTTTCGGAAATCATTAGGGGATCCAATATTCTGAGATGGACGGTGTCAGGAGTGTACCGAGAACACCAAGTGTGACGCACTACCTCTCACTACGTACAATGCCGTGGCCAACGGCCTTCACTTGACTTACGCAGAGTTGTCAGTGCTACAGTGCTAAGAGACAAGCGACACTGCATGAAATACCCCAGAAATCAATGTGGGACGTACGACGAACTTATCGGTTTATACAGTGAAATGTAATTTGACGTTAATGGGCTATGGCAGCAGACGACGGACGCGAGCGCCTCTGCTGATACCACGACATCTCCTGCAGCGCCTCTCCTGGGCCCGTGTCTATATCGTTCGACCATAGACGACTGGAAAACCGTTGCCTGGTCATATGAGTCCTGATCTGAGTTGGTAAAAGCTCATGATTGGTTGCGAATGTGGCGAAGACCCCATGAAACCATGGACCCAACTCGTCAACAAGGCACTGTGTAAGTTGTGGCGGCTCCACAATGGTGTGGACTGTGTATACATGAAATCACTTGGTCCTCTGGTCCAACTAGCGGATTACTGGCTGTAAATTGTGTGGTGGCACCGCCAGACACCACACTTGCTAGGCGGTAGCCTTTAAATCGGCCGCGGTCCGTGATATACGTCGGACCCGCGTGTCGCCACTATCAGTGATTGCAGACCGAGTGCCGCCACACGGCAGGTCTAGTCTAGAGAGACACCCTAGCACTCGCCCCAGTTGTACAGCCGCCTTTGCTAGCGATGGTTCACTGCCTACATACGCTCTCATTTGCAGAGACGACAGTTTAGCATAGCCTGCAGCTACGTCATTTGCTACGACCTAGCAACGCGCCATATTCAGTTACTAGAATGTATTCTGAACAGATAATATTGTGAATCATTTACCGTCAAGAGCGACGTTCATCATTAATGGATTAAAGTTAAGAATCAAACTAATTACGTCCGCTTTCTGAATTCTAATTCCTTGTCATGTTCCAGACCTCACGTCAGTATAGTCCTTCCCTCCTCACGCCAGCCTGCGTGAGCTAAAACGCGTGCATTTCGGCCTCCTCTAGTAACACGGTGTTGGCTCTTCTGCCAACACAACAAATTGTTATGTTCGGCTGCTTAGAGGCCATTTGCAGCCAATCAGGGAATTCTTGTTTCCAAACAACGATGGAATGTTCATGGATAACAATGTGCCATGTCACCGAGCATCAACTGTTCGCTATTGGTATGAAAACCATTCTGGACAATTCGAGGGAATGGTACGGCCACCCAGATCGCCCGAAATGAATCCCTTCGAACATTTATGGGACATAAGCGAGAGGTCAGTTCGTACGTAAAATCCTGTACAGGCAACACTTTCATAATTACGGACGGCTATGGACGCAACATGGCTCATTGTTTCTGCAGCGGACTTTCAACGACTTTTTGAGTCGACGTCACGTTGAATTATTGCACTACTCGGAGCAAAAAGAGGTCCGACACAACATTAGGAGGTATTCCATGACTTTTGACACGTCAGTGTATCTCATACATCTTCATTTGCTGTGAGCTAAATATAATTAACAGTAAATTACTGTCTTATAGATACACTGCACAACGTGTGCAGGATGAATGTGTGGATACTTGCGCGACGACATTTCCATTTGGACTCGCATGAGGCCGAAGCTCTCTTTTTTTCGTGTGGTAGAATCCTTTTACCTTACCGTACCAAACTCGAAGCATTCTACCAGAACTCCACAAGATGTACTGCAGTTCATCTGCAGTCAGTATGAATCACTCATGTCCTGGTATTTCCCGGAAAATTCCTTTAGGCAATGGAGAATGAAGTTTAGCATTTGTAGCAATAGCTCACCTGCTGTGAAAACGATATTCTTTTCAGAAAGCTCGTGCTGGAGTTTAATACCGTACTAACAGTTATTGATATGCAAAATGTGCGAGCTAACATCCCAAAGATGTACGGGCTCACATGCGGTTCCCCTTCATCGAAATGTTTTGGCTCAGACTCGTCTAGGGGTTGACCCACACGTGTCGCATTACACGCCCTAAATTAGACACTTGTGACCCTTTGCGAAATACAAAGTTAACGTAACATATAATAACAGTAATAACAATATCGGGAATTAAATTAACGACCCATAAATGATGTAGTCCACACAGTTGCGATTTGGTTAGAATCATGTTTATTCAGAAAGCAAACTAACAGCGGAAGTGGTCGTACTTAGAGTAACTGTTACACTCGAGCGCATATGCATTTGACACAGTTCGATAATTCACAATCACATCGTGAAATACAAGTTCGATAACCCACCTCGTTAACTATGTGAAAAGTCAGTTCACAGCAGCCGCGCGGCTGCTCACCCCTCAGAGACAAAGTCCCGCGATACCACAGAACGCGAAATTTTCTAGGTCGTTTCACTTCGTAGCTCCCTGAAGACCGAATGTTTCCTTTCGCGCCTCAATCCGAACTATTCACTTTGGTGTCTCAAGCCGAACTGTCCGCTGTGGCCGGCCGGGGTGGTCGAGCGGCTCTAGGCGCTACAGTCTGGAACCGAGCGACCGCTACGGTCGCAGGTTCGATTCCTGCCTCGGGCACGGATGTGTGTGATGTCCTTAGGTTAGATGGGTTTAAGTAGTTATACGTTCTAGGGGACTGATGACCTTATAAGTTAAGTCCCATAGTGCTCAGAGCCATTTGAACCATTTTTGTCCGCTTTCGCGTCTCCTCCAGCACTGTCCCTCTGCCCGACACAGGCCACGTTTCCCGCGCGCCGAACATACTCGCTCAACTGACTACGACAGTTCCCTTTCCTGAAGCCATACATCTGCTTGGCTACAGCTTATTCTACATTATTTTACATTTTAACATATTTAAATAATCAAAGCTTGACCACTTTCAGGTTCTAAATAAATTAACTATAATATCCATTGTTAAATTCTTTTATATAAAACCAATACAATTTCCTACTTAACTTTGAATGTCACGGCCAGTAGCCTTACTTTCTAATAAATAAATAAAGAACAAAAATAACTATTATGCATTAAACTTTACAACAAATATTCTATTACCTAATGTCATGCTGTCTCGTTCAAGGTGTTTTGTGTGGAGGAAATGATCTGATGCTTGACAAAATACTGAATTTAAATTTACTATATCTTTTAAACAAGTGAAATTACACAGTGTTCATATTTACAACATTCATCATTTTAATGATGCACTTCTGTATGAAATGTCGGTCATTAAGATCGACTAAAGCGTTCAGATTTTAGCATTCAGGTCTATGTTACAAAACTTGTGAATTTCACTTTAACTGTAAATCCTAAGCTGTTATAGATATGACCAATATTCAAGTTTCATTGGGATCACCATGAAAATTTATGGCTGGCTCATTAAAATTACTGTGGCTTCATTCCCTGCATTACTACAGAATTAAATAGTTCCCATTAATGTTTTCCTTTATGGCCGATCTTAGGTCCGCCATATTTAACACTCCTCCATCTGCTTGGCCACAAATGGCTTCTACTGGGTTTCCCTATGACGTAGGTTCTCGTCTGTCTCACTAACACGCTACAGCGCTTAGGTCTCAATAGACAATAGACGTCAGTGAATTTCACCATCTTTTGATGAATCTGCGCTCTTTGTGGCACATATTCCTGCACGACAAGTTTAGTTTCACATCTCCTGAAGGCTGACTCTTTCAGCCATGTATTTAAATGAGTGCAAAATCTCATTAACTCACAAATGTAAATAATTAGCATCACCAGTAATAGAAGTGCTACGAATTGTCTATATCTATCCTTACTATTCGTTTAATCAGGATATACAAATGGCATGTCCTTATGACCATGCCAGCGTAGTATCCAACTAACTGACTGCATGTGTTTGTTAGGTATGATACTTGCTCCATTACAATGTCACAATGGCGTCCTCACCTGCCAGAAAATTGTATGTAAATCTATTTTGTTTGTACACCCAACAAGTTAAAAAATGAGTTATTACTTTACGGGGAAAAAGTCTAAAAACGGATAAGAAGTAACATAATTGTTACGTGAATAATTTTTTGTTTGTTTGTGTCTTAAACCACTGATCACATACGCTACGCTAAACGTTACGATATTGATGCTAATGTGTGGATTACTGACTAGTGGCAGAATCCATTTTCAGGGGACTCTGTGACACGATTCCATTCACTTTTCTCTTATTTGCAATATTTTTAGCTAAAATTTCATTATTGGAATGGTGATATCTTGTGCAGCGTCTGACTGCACAGAAAGAGATGACGTGAAAAGAAATATTTACTTCTGTCTAACTATTACGAATTGAAGATAATGGTCGTTATACAGGGTGAACCAGAGTTCATCCGACAAACTTTCAGAGATAGTAGTGTGGACGAAAATCAAGAACAGTTTTGTCGAGAGCTATAGGCTCTGAATCTGCACCGTAAGCTTCTTCATTGTGATACCCTTGTGTTCTACTGTAAGCTCTTTGCATTCCATATTTTCGGAGGAGGTAGCACGGATCAGAATAGGAAAATATGTCCTGTAAACATAGGCTCTAAAATGTGCACCTAAAGAGCTACTAGCACTTGTGCGATAGAAAAGATGTGTTTCACTGTAGCGACTATGAACAAGTGCTCGTAGTACTTAAGGTACAGAGTTTACAGCCCATGTTTGCAGCGCTTTTTTCCTTGGTTTCGTCCATACTACCATCGCTGAAAGTATGTTGGCGGAGTTCTGGTTCGCCCTGTACATCTAGCTAACAAAAATATGTGCGGAAATTTATGAATATTAATTGTAAAGGCATTATTTTTTATGATAAACTTCATAAATTGTATTTACGCAATCTCAAACTGGTTACAGTTTTGCCACTGGTTAAGTACAAAGGAATGTTCGGAAAATTCCTTTGATTGGACTGAATTTTACCCCAGACGATTACACAAAGCTGTGAAGCAAACATATTTGAAAATTCTCGTAGAGATTTTTCCGTAAATTGGAAATTACGATAAAGTCTGCAAGTAAGCCACGTTTTTAACTGACCGTTCAATTTAAAAAGAGCGTTATCACTAACAGCCCACCTCCGTAGCTGACTGGTCGGCGTAGGTGGCTGGCATGCAGAAGATCCCAGTTCAATTCCCGATACTGTAAAAGATTTTTACTTGGTTACGGACTGGTACGAGGTGAATCAAGCCTCGTGATGCAATTAAGGAGCGGCTCCATGGTCTGAAAAAAAAGAAAAAAAAACGGAGCTGTGTGCCGTGTGCTGACCACTTGCACCTCCGTGCCGCATCCGCACGACACCGCAAGGTGAAGGATGACACGGCGGCCGGTAGACATCCATTGGGCCTTCACAGCCTGGAGGAGGAACTATATTTTTTTACATTGTCGGAAATTACAATACAGTTCAAAGTATCTGGCTGATTACATTGCCGATGTCAGAGATCAACTTGGTTGTGTAAGAGTATTTGTAACGTCTATGATCACAAATAATGTTACACACCAACCTAACGTCCGACATCGTCAATGTAATCAGCCAATAACTTTGAATTATAAATTCTGTGGTTTCTTACTACGCTATTGTTAAACTGAGGGAAACTGGTCCATAAAAAATATAGATTACAACTTGTGCCGGTCCTACAAACATAATTTCAGCAGTTGCTCTTTCACCTGCAAGTTTCCACTATAACCGACAATTCCTAATTTGTAATGCTTCTTTCCTTGAAATTTTTTGGTTATCTGTACTGGATTAGGCAATAACTGCCAAATATAAATGCTTATTTTATGGAAAAGTCGGCTTTTATGGATGAAAATAGGTATTTCTTACAAAAGCGCAACATTCCGTTTCACGTTTATGAATCTCCCGAAAACTAAATGACACACTGTGCAACAGAAGCGGATTTCACTGAAAAAAGGTAATTCTGCCATCCGTAAAAGGAACGATCTACAAAAGACCTGTTATGTATTCCAACTGTTCGTTACCTTTTCACCTGCCCAAATGTAAAAACGAGAACCATCGCATTAATGTTGGTAACGACGGCCTTACTGTGTTAACTGCGCTTTTAGATATAGAATAATAATATAACAAGTTGTTAAATCATTAAAACCAATGCCTGATTTCAGCTATAAATGGGAAAACTTGTAAATATCGGCTCTGTTTAGTCTTAATAACAAACACTGATGCCTTCCCTCTGCCATGTGACTTGGATGTTGGTTTCCAAGCTTGACATGGCATAAGTAGGGATGTAGACGACCTCCAACAAGTCCACAAAGCCGCGCGGAGAAAATGCAGTTTTTCGAGTGATCATATCTCGGGTTCTGTTGATCACAGAGGTAAGGGGTGAAGTGTTCTGGACAGCTGTTGGCCTAGGGACCATTTGTATAGCTATCTTAAACATTACACCCCACTTCCAGCACTGGCCAGTTGAGCAAATCGGTTGGTTCTTTTGCGTCCGATGTGTTCTAACATTGATATTAGGTGGCTTATAAAAGTACCATTTGTTGTCGGGCGGTTCCTGACAAAATGCGGAATTACCATAATATTTGGGAACAAAAAGTAATAGTTATGGGGATAGCCACTTCTATAATTCCTATTCATGGCAAATCATCCAAATTTTTACTATGCCTTCTTCATATTACGTTCTGGGTGAACTCTAAAACTTTGTTCGATATCATTATTCGTTACCGATATTGAGAGGTTCGAGGCTTCACTTACCGTATATGCATGTAATATCCGCTCTGAGGCTTTAATGTAGTTTTAACTGACGTCAACACATGGCAAGGGTTCTAGGGTCATCACTAGGGTTCTGAGGTCATTAAACTACCTTTTTAGTCATCAATTTTTGCACCAATAAAACGTAATGACTTCTTGTCTCTATTATCATGAGCACTTAACGTCTATAGAAAAAAATGGTTCAAATGGCTCTGAGCACTATGGGACTTAACTTCTAAGGTCATCAGTCCCCTAGAACTTTTTAGAACTACTTAAACCTAACTAACCTAAGGACATCACAAACATCCATGCCCGAGGCAGGATTCGAACCTGCGACCGTAGCGGTCTTGCGGTTCCAGACTACAGCGCCTTTAACGTCTATAGAAAAACGTCCAAAGTGGTACAGCGGTGACAAAAAAAAAGGATAAATAGGGTTTTAACATGCCCGATTAGAACTTAAAATGACTGCAGAAAATTATGTAAAACATTTTTACTCTTTTAAGATACGAATCATAAGCCAGGCGTTTTCAGTGAATTGCAATCGACGAGCAAAATATCCAGAAAAAAATGTAAAGCAAACGATTTTGTGTTAACCTTATATTATGCATATTTATTGTTGTTATGTGTGTCAAAGTGCGTAAATGTGTTACATACATGAATTGTCAAAACTTTACTGACCTATAGAATTCATATTTACAGGTTGAGACACTAACTATTGCCATCAAGAATAACTCCGAAAGTATGATAGAAGCTGAAAAGTTTGTGGGGGACAAAAGTTGCATGGGGCAACGGGCCCCATAGTATGACATTGGCTTTTATTGCTAGGGGGTTCGCTTCAGAGATATGGTCACCTTTGTTTTTCTAAAATGGATGCTGTATTTTGGTACTTACTAACCGTCAGCGGCTATCGAGACAAATTCAATTATGTATAACAGTAAGGTCTTTGAAGGTCAACCAAAGTCAAAAAGGTGGCATTAGTGTTGTACTGCGAAACCGTCGAATGGCACGTTGGATGGATACGCCGTATTCGGCGAATATTTACTATTTGCACGATATAAGAAAGAGAATTGCCAGAGCAAGTGCTTCGATAAGTGGGGATGCTACAAGGAATACTACTCAATCCATGATAAGAAGACTGCAGCACTGCATTAATACCAATGGCCATCACTTCGAACACCTTCAGTAAACGGACGATAATGCCACCTTTTTGACCTTCGTTGACCTTCAAAGACCTTACTGTTACACATCATTGAATTCGTCTCGATAGCCGCTATCAGAACATAAGTACCAAACTATAGCGTCCCATTAAAAAAGTTGACCTTCGTATCTCTGACGCGACCGCACCTAGCAACAAAAGACCAACGTCTTATTATGCCCCCCGTTCTCCCATGCAACATTTGTCCCACCAACTTTTCAACTACTATCATACTTTCGGAGTTATTCTACGTGGCAATAGTCAGTTACTCACCCTGTATAAGCAGCTCTGTAACAGAGAAACGTAGGGAAAAAGTGGAGAAATGCTCCTATGTGAGGAAAAAAACGGCGAATGAAAGTTTCTGAAAGAAAATCGGAGTAGTAGCTTCCTCACTCCTCATTTTCTTCACCGAAAATTCTGGTATGCGATCATAAACGCGTATTTTGTACTGAAAGAGGGTAGCAGAGAGGAAGTAATGGTGTAAGAGAGAGGAGACAGTACCATTGGGAGAAGAAGACAGTGGAGACAGTGATGATGGTAGAGAGAAAGAGGTAGTGAAAGAGAAATAGAGAATGGTGAAGACAATAATGATGGGAGCAAAAGGGGTAGGAGATAATGATGGCCAGTGAGAGACAGTGGCAGTAAAAGAGGAAGAGAGATGAATGAAAATATAAGCTGTTGGGGCCAAATAGAGAGGAGACGGTGTAAATGAAAATATAGACGGATGGCGACCGTGTAGTGGCTTCGGCGGGAGGGGGGGAGAGGGCGAAAGGGGGGGGAGAGGGCGAAAGGGGGGGGGAGAGGGCGAAAGGGGGGGGGGAGGATGGTCCTCCCACACCGGAGAACGTAAACACATAAGTAAACTGGAGGGAACATTTGGGACCGAAATTTCAGAAAGGAAAATATTCGCCTTTGTGTGGTCCAACAGGAACACTTTTCTGCTGGAAAAAGTATTCATAAGCGTTGTTCATGTAGAATAACTTTATTTATTAAAACTAAAGATCACAACAAGAGACTTTATTTGTTACTCTAACAGCACTGGGTTTTCTTCCTAACTTCTGTATGCAGATCGTTTAAGGAAAAATTCTGTACAAGCTGCTTCACACTATGGAGAAAAAAGAATTCATACATTAAAAAATATTACAATGTATATAAATATAATGGCAGTGTTAATGCTCTGTGGCATTCGTCTTTTATGTATCACTTCTGTTAACCTCTTTGGCATGGGTTGAACCAGTTTTTTGGTAATCTCTGAGGCAATATTTTGCCATTCTCGATGCAGACCATGTTCCAAGAGCAGTCTTTCTTCACATTCCATTCATATTCCATATTTTCTGACCATTTAAGCGTAGTCCAAAGATTTTCAATGCAATTAATGCCTGCGCCCTATGCTGGAAACTTGAGAAGATGAGGAGTACGGTACAACAGCTACAGATTATCTATTTCTGCTGCATTCTTGGGTTCATTGTCCTGTTGAAAGTAGTAATCCGTGTCTAATCCCAAGGTGTCCCCACATTTTTGCAGATTTTTTTCCTTTAGGATGTTGAAATACTGAACCAAAACAAGCTGCCCAACACCAGGTGTTGCCATACATCCCCGTAGTATAATTCCTCCACCACGGTGTTTCACTGTTCGTTGAATGTGCTCAATATGTTATCGTCTCCACACCAAAATTCTGCTCTAATTTACACATATGTTAAATTAACTTTTGTTCCGGGATAACATCAAGCGTCGGCACGTCGGCCTGGAACGTTGCAGCAGCGAATGCTGTGAGACGACGTCAACCAGTAGCACGCTCACTAGGACGACACCACGACAGGAGTGGCCCCTATGAGAAGAGAATACGCGTATAAGCCAAGCTGCGACCGCAGCAGAAGACGAGCCGTGATATAACCGTTTTAGCCGTGACTTGTGAACTGTACTGCATGGAGACTGTGTATGTCGAAGGTCATTGATTATTTGCATGTCGCCATATGCTTGCGACCCATTTAATTTACTGTAATAAACTCCATTTGTAAGATTTGCTTGAATTGACGTCTAGCTATCCGAGAAAACAGCTTCCTAGGCACCATACATTAGACAAGTGGGCGGGACACGACAAATTTCATCTATGGACAATACCTTATACCAGAAACTTATGTTCTTCCTTGTAAGCTCTCGAGTAAAATGCAAGTCTCAAAGTCTTGTCCGTCTTGCTGATGCGTGGTTTTCTTCTTGGTACCCTGCCACCATAACCTACACTACTTAAAACACAGCGAATAACTCTTGATGTGATTTTCTTCCCGAAATAATTATTAACATGTAGGACCTACAGATAATGCAACAGCTGTCAATTTAGAATCTTTCTTTGACCATCGTTATTAACGTATTTGGATTTCTGTTGCGTTAGCTTCTGTGATCGACCTGTGCTTTCGTCATTAATGAGAGTATTTCTTTTTCTAAATTGCAATATTGTGGACTGCACAGTTGCCCGGTTTCCTCTCATAATATCAGCTATTTCTAAAAACTATTTTCAATTTTCATACTGGGAGATAACCCCCGTTGCTCTAGAGTTGTTTCCTTCCCTTTGCAGTGCATTTTCCTGTCGCATTGCATTCATGACGTATCCGAACCAAATACGCAAGACGTTCAGCTTGCTACTAAAGGTGTTCCTTGCTACAAGCGGTTCGTTAGTCGTTTCTGTGTTTGCATTTCTAGTACAGTATGAGCACATTTTTCACCACAATGTGAAGTCGACTGGTACGGAATTTTTGTTTACTTTTGGCAAAAGGCTAATTTAGTTAATCCTTTTATACATACAGATTTGGAAAGAAACCCCATACTGTTAGTTTACCAAATAACATCTCTGGTCGTGATCTTTAAGTCTGATGAAAGTTATTTTGCATGAACAACCGTCTATGAATACTTTTTCCCATGACTGTATGTGGGACAACATTTGTAGTTACACGTTGCCGTGCTACTACTTACTGAAATCCCAGAAATCCCTGAATCTCAGTTCCGTAGCACGCCGCTTGAGAAGGCGAAAAATAATACCTCAGACCAATGACACAGTGGAGTATCGTGCGGTAATTCGTTTTGGGCTGCAGCGGAGAGTTAAGTTAAGTAATCTATTGTTACGAGATGACACCAATTTATGAGTTTCCTTCGTAATATTAATAAATACATCCGGTTAGACATACATGCATTTCTGCACAACCTGAACAAATGCCGTTGCTGAGCCATATTGCTATTAAATGGAAGAAGCTAGGTGACAAACCAAACAAGCAGAAGTGTAACAACAACACCATTGCTGAACGTTAAGGACAGCCCGAAGTCCTTCTATCTAACTGGGCGTTAAACCCCCGGGAAATACTTTATCATCTGAACCATTCACGCATATGCACTAACTGGTTGCTTTTACGTTTGTGGAACAGGCTAAATAAATGGCTTAGAATCCGGTCTGCCAAAAGTTTTAGTCTATCAGATAGGACCATCTATTGCAGTAGTCAGAAAACCTCGGTGTGTAAGCTACTGAAGCTAATTTAAATTTTTCATGCACTTTTGCGCTCTTAGGTAATTGTGTCGCCGCACGATGGGGCAACTCGCTTCAGAACCTGGACAGAATAGAAAGAGAAAAATGTGTACACTACTGTAGTCCCGCAAATTATTCTGTAAAAGATTATTGTGTAGATTCCACTGGTACATGCTTGCCGAGTGCCGCGGTGACATTCCAATAGCAAATCCAAATTATGCGTGCCTCGACAGTTGCTAGTGTAGTGAATCGGACGACGACACATATTTCAGTTATCGTTTATGTGGCCTGTTTAATGCATGACAGCGATCCTGCCCAGTTGTCAGGAAAAATAAGACCCCAGAAAGTTGTGTAAGGCATTTCTAACCGGTGTAATGAGGTATATCGTCTTAAAAGTAAACTACTACCGATAGTATCAGAAACCGTTCGCTACAAAATCTCCTCTGCGTCACTCCAATTTTCTAAGTGGCCCTCCTTCTGCCTTAATAGCGTAGTTGAAGAGTTCAAATACATTTGCGTGCGCATATTTGTGTGTTTTAGAGCACGGTCATTTACCTACCGTGCGGCAATACCATATGGTAGACCATTATTGTGCAATAACGCACAAAATTCAGCTGTAACGCTGGATGCCGTCATCAGTCCACATAGCTTTGACGCAAGAATATACCACAATCAAAGCTGCTCCCTTGCTGATTGGTCGCCTGTATGGAGATGCGCAGGAAGCTCGGAGTAAGAGTATCCACTGTTACAGAGATGATTTTACGGGGAAATATTTCCACGAGGAAACGATTGCATCGGCTTTGTCACCTTCGGATCGGCTCATTTCGAGATTCCAGAAAATGCAAATTGGAGACCTCTGAGGTAAAAAAATCTGCTTTTTGATCTTCCATTGGACAACCAGTCAGCGACCTCCTGATAGCGATAATGACGTAAGGGACGAATGTGACTACGATTTCCACTGAAAAATGTAAAATATTAAACAAAACGTTTCCATGCGGAATTTCGATTAATGATTCGTTATCAGGGATCTCAAAATACTTCTTACCCGAGGTGACACTCGAGTCCGCTACTGGATTTGTAATTTTGTAATTTCTGCATCGGACTCGTAATAAGCACCTCCAGAAATCTAGAATGAACACATGTTAATACCCATTTTTGTCTCATGTCCAGGTTTTGAAGCAAGTTGGCACACTGTACAGCGCGAAGCAGAGGTGTGAGACGCACGTAACCTGTATTTGGACCCCAGCTGGTTGCGTGGCGATTTCGCCGCGCAGCGGACGCCTGCACAGGTATTCACAGAACCAGGCGCTGTTGGCCTTCATGCGGTGACTACACCACGCGCGGCGGGCGGCCTACATCGCGGAGCGCAGTCTACTGCCGCCGCAGCCACTGGCCACGCGGCTGCAGCTGCACAGGAAGCCGTCGCGGCACCAGGCGGCGCAGTGCGGTCGGGTCGACTGTACGCTGAGTCATCAGTCAAACGTCAAGTTGGGCACCGGCGCAGTGCGCAGGCGCGAAGCCACGAATGTTACCCCCACCTCGGCGCCACCCCTCCTTTCCGCCCCCCATCCCTAGTGGCGCTACGCCACCGGCTGAGCATGCGACCAGACCGATGAGTTTCTCTGCACTGGGCTGGGGCGCCAGCGCTTGCTGAAGGGGCTTTACGTCTTCAGCCAGCGGGAAGATCAATGAACTCGCTCGGTCGAGTATCGGGCAGCATAGAATCCACTTCCGCACGAGCAAAGGGAAAATCATTGGAACGAACGATCCTTGTACGTGTTCATGTCAAATGCAAAAATTACTTGACTTACATGTTTACACGATGCTTCTTTCATCGCCCGCAATAGCAGACGCACGGACAAAAAGGGCGCGCACAAATATTTGTGGAAGGAAAGCATGTACGCATGGCGTTCTCGTGTCCACGTGTTGCCTCGTTGTGCAAGCAGTCTGCTATGCATACCCCTCTCTTTCCTTGGGAGGTTTTCCTACGTCTACTGTGATGCAAATGCCAAAGATAAAGATACTGCAAAAGCGACAGTAGGTAAAAAAAAGTATGTAAATAACAGACGTACGAGAAACACAAAGTGACGATAACGTTTTCTTTGCAAATATCAGAAGCAGGTCACTGCAAAATTTTAAATTTTCTCCTGTAAAAATTCAGTAATTAGGCAGGCAATATCATTTCGTTATCTAGTAACCGACTGCTTACATACCATACCAGTTTGAACTATTTATTTCGCATTTCATAACATTTCGTTTCAGTGTCTATTCCTGAAACTGTGAAAAACTTAAGGGAGTTTCTTGGTCTTTACGTGAAGCTTTATTAACTTTCAATGCGTCATTTGTATATCATTTTATAAAAAATGATGTTTACACAACTTTAATCATGAAAGATTATATGTGGATGAAGATACTCAAACTCGACAAATTTGGAAGTTTCATAGAAGCCAAAATGCACTAGAACGGAAGTAGTGTTTTCCAGTTTTGTATTTTATTTTTATTTTTTTTCTCAGCAACGGCTCTCATTTCTATTTGTTTTGTTGAGGAGCTGCACATACACCATATCTTTTTTTTTTTCTTTCCAGATGTCAGGCTCCTCAGTTGCCGAGCTATTAATTCGCCACAGCATAGTTTTTATATACACTTTTCACAAATTACTGGCTTATACTTCTGTTTTCCTATTGCGCAATTTATGGTACCATTTTATCTAATACTTGACGCTCAGGGCATCAAATCGCAAATTTTCGTTCAAATAATCTTTAGCAGTGGTAGAAAATACGACTGTCATCCTCTATAAAACCAAACGTACTTCCTTTGGAGTCTACATGTGTCATTGAACATAAATCGCTTCTCAGCATAGCCTAAATAAATTACACAATGAAACACACGTGGGCCCAGCTGCCTGTCATCTGCTACAACACGCGAAGATTCCCACCGAAAGCGTCAAGCAATGTACTTAAGGGGCTCCGGAACGCCCTATACTTGCAATGTTAAAATAACGCTTATAAATTACATCTTTCCTCACAAAGTATTTGAGGTAGGAAGTTGAACTTTTTACAGATTACTTATTGGAATATGGGCTACAACTTAACACAGGGATTTTACAACATTTTAGTTCAGTTATTAAAGATGATTTTTTTCAATTGTAATGAAGATTCACAACATTTTTTTGCAATTTTTATTTATATATTCAAAAATACAGTTTTTTGGAAAAAGGCTGTGTTAAATTATGCAGAAGGTACTGTGTAACATTTACTGAAAGTTTGAAACAAATATGTTTGGAAGATCCTTAGAAAACATGTAATTAGTATGAGAAAATAAAAGTTTTGGGAATCGAGCGACAAAGATTGGATTAACTTTTTAGTGCATTCCAGGTCCATAGGATGGATTATCTTCATCCTCTGCAAACTCCTCCTCCAGCTTCCTCTTGTTCCTCCTCCTGTTTACTCTTGGTTGTATTTCTAGACTCTTTACAGCCCTGTCTGCAGCCCGAAGGCGTTCCTTGTCTAAAGCAAGCATCGCTCGTACCATGTTAGAACCTATCTTCATTCCCATATTTCTAAATACCTTGCACCTTACAATGTTGCCATCATTGAAAGTCGCAACAGCATCATACACACCAAAGTGAAGTGTTTCTATTCCAACAAACACAGTCTTGGGGATTCTCGACCATATAACACTATTTACACTTTCATTGGGGTTTTGAGTTTTTCCGTGAATACACTTTTTCAACAGTTCAGGTGCTGCTAAGTCTCTGAAAATAGGTTTTATCACCTCCATTATTGCATGAGGCAGACTATGCTTATGAGTGTACACTTCACCAGTTAGCAAGTATTTTCTTTCCCACTTTGACTGCTATGGGCAGGTGTACTTGAGAGGTTAGGTTCACTCACTTGGTTATCGTCTTTATTGTTTACAGTAATAACACATACCTTCGGCTTTCCAACATTTCTCCTTTTCTTAAAAAAGCCTTCAGAGGATTTCTAATAACTTTACTTTTACTCATTATTATACTTCAACAAAACAGAGACTCAAGAAACAGAATTAATTACGAATATTTTCGAGATAACGACAGAGTAAATAAACATGAAACAATCGACACCAGCGATATATATTGAACCATCACAGGTTAGCCACAACACATACTTTATCTCACATCACTAAAATGTACCTGATGAACACGGACGTTAAAAATAACACCATTTGACAGCAGTTTAACAGCGCCACAGTGGGTCACGCCCATGTAGAACACATTTCAAAAAAAATTTAAAAATAGTTGTAGTCTTCGTAATTGAATAAATTATATATCTATTAAAAGGTAATAGTCTGCCGATTCAGAAAACGCAAAAAAGTAAAAATTGAACTTTTCATGATTTTGAGCCTTTCCGGAGCCCCTTAACACACGGCTTCCATTTCCAAGAATTAGCTATGCACAAATGCGCATGCATAGTTGCACGTTTGGGAATTCATGCGCATGTGCTAAGTTCAGTAGGAAAAAGTCATCGTGTGGAAGCATCCGAAGAAATACGGCAACTAGCTACTTTTTCTATACCTTTCCTTTTGTCAAGACGCGTTTAAGACATTCACCCACCTTTAATTGGCGTAATGTATTTATATATTCTTCTGCACAACCTGTTTTATGGGCTACACACATAGTCATGTGTAGGGACTGTGGTTGTTGTGAGCGGACGCAAGGAGAATTGGCCACTCTTCGGGGGCAGGTGGAGGCTTTGTCTGTTAGGCTCATCGAGCTCGAGGCGCAGGCGTCGGCTCGTAGTGGCGTTGGGGCAACTGTGGTGAGACCTATGCCTACTTCGGTGGCCTTGGAATCGCATGGAACCCCTGATGTCGCTGCGTCTTCCGGCAGTGAGCATCTTACCGGTCAGCCATCACTCCAGGGTGAATGGCGGACAGTGGTGGGCTCGCGCGTGCCTGGCCGAAAGGCGAAGGTGGGATCTGGCCGCGTGGCAGCTGCCTTACCCCTTTCCAACAGGTACGGGGTACTTCCTAGTGGTGATGACATCGTTTCCGAGCCACCACAGGATGCCTCGCCTGTTGGGCCAGTGGCCGATTCTCCGGCAAGGTCCCGACAGTCACAGAGGGCGGGCCTATTAGTTATAGGGAGCTCCAACGTTAGGCGGGTTATGGAGCCCCTTAGGAAAATAGCGGGTAGGTCGGGGAAGAATGCCAGTGTGCACTCGGTGTGCTTGCCGGGGGGTCTCGTCCGTAATGTGGAGGAGGCCCTTCCGGCAGCTATTGAACGCACTGGGTGTGACCGGCTGCAGATAGTAGCACATGTCGGAACGAATGACGCCTGCCGCTTGGGTTCTGAGGCCATCCTTGGTTCCTTCCGGCGACTGGCTGATTTGGTGAAGACAACCAGCATCGCACGCGGAGTGCAAGCTGAGCTTAATATCTGCAGCATAGTGCCCAGAGTCGATCGCGGTCCTCTGGTTTGGAGCCGTGTGGAGGGTCTAAACCAGAGGCTCAGACGACTCTGCGACTATAATGGTTGCAAATTCATCGACCTCCGTTATTGGGTGGAGAACTGTAGGGCCCCCCTAGACAGGTCAGGCGTGCACTACACACCGGAAGCAGCTACTAGGGTAGCAGAGTACGTGTGGCGTGCACACGGGGGTTTTTTAGGTTAGAGGGACCCCCCCTTGGGCGAAACGATAAAATACCTGACGGCTTACCAGAGAGGACATCATCATCGTTGATAAAGAACGTCCGTCCTCAGAGACCAAAAACAGGAAAAGTCAACGTAATATTGGTAAACTGCAGGAGTATCCAGGGCAAGGTTCCTGAATTAGTATCTCTTATTGAAGGAAATAGTGCGCATATAGTATTAGGAACGGAAAGTTGGTTAAAACCGGAAGTGAACAGTAACGAAATCCTAGACACAGAATGGAATATATACCGCAAGGATAGGATAAACGCCAATGGTGGAGGAGTATTTATAGCAGTAAAGAATTCAATAATATCCAGTGAAGTTATTAGCGAATGCGAATGTGAAATAATCTGGGTTAAGTTAAGTATCAAAGGTGGGTCAGATATGATAGTCGGATGCTTCTATAGACCACCTGCATCAGCAACCGTAGTAGTTGAGCGCCTCAGAGAGAACCTGCAGAACGTCGTGAAGAAGTTTCGTGATCATACTATTGTAATAGGGGGAGACTTCAATCTACCAGGTATAGAATGGGATAGTCACACAATCAGAACTGGAGCCAGGGACAGAGACTCTTGTGACATTATCCTGACTGCCTTGTCCGAGAATTACTTCGAGCAGATAGTTAGAGAACCAACTCGTGAAGCTAACGTTTTAGACCTCATAGCAACAAATAGACCGGAACTTTTCGACTCCGTGAATGTAGAAGAGGGTATCAGTGATCATAAGTCAGTGGTTGCATCAATGACTACAAGTGTAATAAGAAATGCCAAGAAAGGAAGGAAAATATATTTGCTTAACAAGAGTGATAGGGCACAAATCGCAGAATATCTGAGTGACCACCATCAAACGTTCATTTCTGAGGAAGAGGATGTGGAACAAAAATGGAAAAAATTCAGAAACATCGTCCAGTACGCCTTAGATAAGTTCGTACCGACTAAGGTCCAAAGCGAGGGGAAAGATCCACCGTGGTATAACAATCATGTACGAAAGGTACTACGGAAACAAAGAAAGCTTCATCATAGGTTTAAGAGTAGTCGAATCATAGCTGATAAGGAAAAGCTGAACGAAGCGAAAAAGAGCGTAAAGAGAGCAATGAGAGAAGCATTCAACGAATTCGAACATAAAACATTGGCAAACAATCTAAACAAGAACCCTAAAAAGTTTTGGTCATATGTAAAATCGGTAAGCGGATCTAAATCCCCTATTCAGTCACTCGTTGACCACGATGGCACCGAAACAGAGGACGACCGAAGAAAGGCAGAAATACTGAATTCAGTGTTCCGAAACTGTTTCACTGCGGAAAATCGTAACACGGTCCCTGACTTCAGCCGTCGCACGGACGCCAAAATGGAAAATATTGAAATAAACGATATCGGAATTGAAAAACAACTGCTATCACTTAGTAGCGGAAAAGCATCCGGACCAGACGAGATACCCGTAAGATTCTACAGTGATTATGCTAAAGAACTTGCCCCCTTTCTATCAGCAATTTATCGTAGATCTCTGAAAGAACGTAAAGTACCTAGCGACTGGAAGAAAGCGCAGGTCGTTCCCATTTTCAAGAAGGGGCATAAATCAGATGCGAATAATTATAGGCCTATTTCGCTTACGTCAATCTGTTGTAGAATAATGGAACATGTTTTATGTTCTCGTATTATGACGTTCTTAGATAATACAAATCTCCTTCATCATAACCAACATGGATTCCGCAAACAGAGATCATGTGAAACTCAGCTCGCCCTATTTGTCCAAGAAATTCACAGTGCCGTAGACACTGGCGAGCAGATTGATGCCGTATTCCTGGACTTCAGGAAGGCATTTGATACGGTTCCGCACTTACGTTTAGTGAAAAAAATACGAGCTTACGGAATATCGGACCAGGTTTGTGATTGGATTCAGGATTTCCTAGAAGAAAGAACACAACATGTCATTCTTAACGGTTCAAAATCTGCAGATGTAGAGGTAATTTCGGGAGTACCGCAAGGAAGCGTGATAGGACCATTATTGTTTACAATATACATAAATGACTTAGTTGACAACATCGGTAGCTCCGTGAGGCTATTTGCAGATGACACGGTTGTCTACAAGAAAGTAGCAACATCAGAAGACTCGTACGTACTCCAGGAAGACCTGCAGAGGATTAATGAATGGTGCGACAGCTGGCAGCTTTCCCTAAACGTAGATAAATGTAATATAATGCGCATACATAGGGGCAGAAATCCATTCCAGTACGATTATGCCATAGGTGGTAAATCATTGGAAGCGGTAACGACCGTAAAATACTTAGGAGTTACTATCCGGAGCGATCTGAAGTGGAATGATCACATAAAACAAATAGTGGGAAAAGCAGGCGCCAGGTTGAGATTCATAGGAAGAATTCTAAGAAAATGTGACTCATCGACGAAAGAAGTAGCTTACAAAACGCTTGTTCGTCCGATTCTTGAGTATTGCTCATCAGTATGGGACCCTTACCAGGTTGGATTAATAGAAGAGATAGACATGATCCAGCGAAAAGCAGCGCGATTCGTCATAGGGACATTTAGTCAGCGCGAGAGCGTTACGGAGATGCTGAACAAGCTCCAGTGGCGGACACTTCAAGAAAGGCGTTACGCAATACGGAGAGGTTTATTATCGAAATTACGAGAGAGCACATTCCGGGAAGAGATGGGCAACATATTACTACCGCCCACATATATCTCGCGTAATGATCACAACGAAAAGATCCGAGAAATTAGAGCAAATACGGAGACTTACAAGCAGTCGTTCTTCCCACGCACAATTCGTGAATGGAACAGGGAAGGGGGGATCAGATAGTGGTACAATAAGTACCCTCCGCCACACACCGTAAGGTGGCTCGCGGAGTATAGATGTAGATGTAGATGTAGATGCTGCGGCTGCCTTTCATTCTGCAAATTGTAGTTCCGTTTTATGTGCACACCAAACACACTTTTAGGAGGGTGTTATACGACGATCCACCACGAACGAAACATGTATAGTGTGGTTACGATCTGCCTCTCAGTATTCAGATCGTATTCGACGAATTCTTGCACACAAACACAAAACTTAACAAAAAAAAAAACATTCTGTTGCTTTGTTGTTCCACCTATGTTTCCCGACTAGTGCCTCATACATAAATTTGCGGTCAAGATGCATGCTGCAGCGATGTTAACCTTTTGATCTTCTACACGGCTTGCAGTTGGAATTCCACACAAGCAGTCCTAACGGAATTTTGACATACTGTGTAGTTCCCTCTGACGTACGTTTCATGCCATAATTATCCTAGAAACAGAAATATCTCAGTTATACACATGTGTCGTTTCGGGTGTTCTCTGTCTCACTTTCAAGGCCTGAACCATCTGCGTCCAGTGTTCTTAACAATATTACATGTATATCTTAATTTTGATTAACTTTATCATGTTTAAGTATTTCGGTCCAAAAATAATACTCTGCCTTTATTTTTTCATGCCGGCGTTCGTAACTTTAGAGAATTAAACAAAATTTAAAAAGGAAAGTACTTCCTAATGTTCTGCAAAATTGTATTTATTTGGTAATCAAGTGGCTTTCGGCTCCTCAGGCCCTCTTCAGGTGATAACAATGTCGCAAACATATATAAACATGAGATTTACATAGATATTTGTACACAATCTACAAAAATGAAGATGTGTTTACATAGGAAAACATTACAACAATTACGTTAACTGCAAAAGAGGGTAAACAAAGTTCTTATGTGGAGATAAATTAAACAAATGATGAGAAATAAGATGAATTTATTGTTTAAATCTAGTATTTATAACGAAAACTCGATTTAACTAAGGGGAAAATGGAAACTGAGTCTCATCACTCAATACTAAGTTGACATTCTGTCTCATACGCTTATTGATCTATATTTCCGTTAGGGTGATCTTTCTGCTTCTTTTGACAGACTGTAATTCTACACGATATGAATGGTTTTCTGCTAAAACATTAGCACCAAAGGTTGAATCTTTCTTCCTTAATTGCCAGCTTCTCTCATGTTCAAGCAGCCCAAATGCCACAACTGTCTGCCTGAACAATACACACTTTTTCAAACTGATTACAAGTGTTTTTATGTACACCACATTGTGTCACGGGCTGCAGTTCAATATTACTGAATAAAAACTTTGATACATTACTAGAATTATAAAATGCAAATCTTAAGTTGTGATACCTTAAATTTTTTTGCAAGATTGTGAGGGTTTGTTATCAATATATGGAATTTTACATCAGGCTCTGAACTGGTTAGTGGCTGCCATTGGCCAGCGCACAGATGTGGTATAATTTTATCCATTTTCCTTATTCATAGAATATTATCGATCAGGTTAGAGCTATAGCCACTGCTGGAAGCGATTTGTTTGATGGTTTGTAGTTCTACTCGAAAGGCTGGTTTGGATAATGAAAGCATGTACCACTGAATGGAAAGCGTACGTTTTTGTGGCTGTGTGAATGCTGGGATTACTGCATCAGTGGCTGTGTGATACTAAAAACGTGTTTTCTTGCACTAATATCTATGTTAAGGCCCAAGAAATTTAAAGAAGAGTCTCCAATCTCCACTGTAAACTGAATTTCCTTATGTCGTGAGTTTAAAAGCTGTAGTAATGTATCTAACTATCTAGTGGTTCCAATGGGCCACAACCCATCACCAACAAATCTGAACCAGTACTTAATTTTGCAATTCAATCACTTTATCAGCAAGAAAAATTGTGCGAAATTTTCCATAAATATTTCATATAGTATAGGCCTGTTGGCAACGCTTGGTACAAAGCGTACATAAAATCACTTGTAAGTACTGTGAAAAAGTGTGTATTGGTCAGTCCAGCAGAGCTGTGGCAATCACGCTACGTGAAAATGACAGTATCTGGCGGTGAAGGAAGAAAGATAGGACCTTTGCTGATCATGTATTAACAGAAAACCATTCATATGACGTAGACTGTAAAGTTTTAAATTCTGTCGAGCAAGGCAGTAAGACTGAACTCCAGGAAATACTGGAAATCAATAAACACATGACACAAAATGGCAGCCTAGGATCAGATTCAGTTTCCGTTTTCCCTTTTGTTAACTTAAGTGTTCATTACAAAAACAAGATTCGAAACAGTAAATTCCACTTATTTCTCATCATCTGTTAAATGTGTCTCTACATAAAAACGTTATTTAACATCCTTTTTATTTAATATAATTACTGCTGTGTTTTCCTATGTAAAGACTTTGCCAATTTAGGACTCGTATATTCTGTGAGAAGAATACGTGTGTGAGTCGCACATCATGTTTACCTTTATTTGAGACATTCAGTTGTCCTCTGAACATGGCCTGAGCAGCCGTAAGACGTTTCATACCCAAATAAATATAATTTTGCGGAACGTTAGGAAGTGTTTCGTTTTTTAATATTATCATGACCAGCCAAGCACCGACAGAACAGTCAGTTAAAGTTAAACAAATACCATGTCACTTTAAAGCAGCATATACTCTCTAACATTTAAAATTTATTCCAAACAGTTACCCATTTCTCTCACAAATGGGCTATGTACACTGAAAAGCCAAAGAAACTGGTATAGGCACGCGTATTCAAGTACAGACGTATGTAAACAGGCAGAATACAGTGTTTCGGTCGGCAAGGAATATACGGGGTGGTCCATTGATCGTGACCGGGCCAAATATCTCACGAAATAAGCGTCAAACGAAAAAACTACAAAGAACGAAACTTGTCTAGCTTGAACGGGGAAACCAGATGGCGCTATGGTTGGCCCTCTAGATGGCACTGCCATAGGTCAAACGGATATCAACTGCGTTTTTTAAAATAGGAACCTCCATTTTTAATTACATATTCGTGTAGTACGTAAAGATATATAATGTTTTCGTTGGACCACTTTTTTCGCTTTGTGATAGATGGCGTTGTAAGTCACAGACATGTGTCTCACAATTTTAGACGAACAGTTGGTAATAGGTAGGTTTTTTAAATTAAAATACACGACATAGGTACGTTTGAACATTTATTTCGGTTCTTCCAATGTGATAGATGTACCTTTGTGACATCATTTCTGAGAACGCATGCTGTTACAGCGTGATTACCTGTAAATACCACATTAATGCAATAAATGCTCAAAATGATGTCCGTCAGCCTCAATGCATTTGGCAATACGTGTAACGACATTCTTCTCAACAACGAGTAGTTCGCTTTCCGTAATGTTAGCACAGGCATTGATAATGCGCTGACGCATGTTGTCAGGTGTTGTCGGTCGATCACGATAGCAAATATCCTTCAACTTTCCCCACAGAAAGAAATCCGGGGACGTCAGATCCGGTGAACGTGCGGGCCCTGGTATGGTGCTTCGACGACCAATCCACCTGTCATGAAATATGCTATTCAATACCGCTTCAACCTCACGCGAACTATGTGCCGGACATCCATCATGTTGGAAGTACATCGCCACTCTGTCATGCAGTGAAACATCTTGTAGTAAGATCGGTAGAACATTACGTAGGAAATCAGCATACATTGCACCATTTAGATTGCCATCGATAAAAATTGGGGCCAATTATCCCTCCTCCCATAATGTCGCACCATACATTAACCCGCCAAGGTCGCTGATGTTCCACTTGTCGCAGCCATCGTGGATTTTCCGTTGTCCAATAGTGCATATTATGCCGGTTTACGTTACCGCTGTTGGTGAATAACGCTTCGTCGCTAAATAGAACGCGTGCAAAATATCTGTCATCGTCAAGTAATTTCTCTTGTGCCCAGTGGCAGAACTGTACACGACGTTCAAAGTCGTCGCCATGCAATTCCTGGTGCATAGAAATATGGTACGGGTGCAATCGATGTTGATGTAGCATTCTCAACACCGACGTTTTTGAGATTCCCGATTCTCGCGCAATTTGTCTGCAACTGATGTGCGGATTAGCCGCGACAGCAGCTAAAACATGTACTTGGGTATCATCATTTGTTGCAGGTCGTGGTTGACTTTTCACATGTGGCTGAACACTTCCTGTTTCCTTAAATGACGTAACTATCCGGCGAACAGTCCGGACACTTGGATGATGATGTCCAGGATACCGAGCAGCATACATAGCACACCCCCGTTGGGCATTTTGATTGCAATAGCCATACATCAACACGATATCGACCTTTTCCGCAATTGGTAAACGGTCTATTTTAACACGGGTAATTTATTACGAAGCAAATACCGTCCGCACTGGCGGGATGTTACGTGATACCACGTACTTACACGTTTGTGATTATTACAGCGCCATCTACCACAAAGCGAAAAAAGTGGTCCAACTAAAACATTCATAATTCTTTACATACTACACGAATATGTCATAAAAATGGGGGTTCCTATTTTAAAAAACGCAGTTGATATCCGTTTGACCTATGGCATCGCCATCTAGCGGGCCAACCATAGCGCCAGCTGGTTTCCCCCTTCAAGCTAGACGAGTTTCGTTCCTTGTAGTTTTTTCGTTTGATGCTTATTTCGTGAGGTATTTGGCCCGGTCACTATCAATGGAGCACCCTGTATAAGACTACAAGTGCCTGGCTCATCGATTACTGCTGCTACAATTGCAGGTTATCAAGATTTAACTGAGTTGGAGCTTCGTGTTATAGTCGGCGCACGAGCGATGGGACACAGCATCTCCGAGGTACCGATGAAGTGGGGATTCTTCCGTTCGACCATTTCACGAGTCTACCATGAATATTAGGATTCAGCAAAACATCAAACCTCCGACAACGCTGAGGTCGGAAAAAGATCTTGCAAGTACGGGACCAACTACGACTGAAGAGAATCGTTCAACGTGACATAAGTGCAATCCTTCCGCAAATTGCTACAGATTTCAATGCTGGGCCATCAACAAGTGTCAGTGTGCGAACCATTCAACGAAACATCATCAATATCGAATTTCGGAGCCGAAGGTACAATCGTGTATGCTTGATGACAGTACGACACAAAGCTTTACGCTTCGCCTGGGCCCATCAACACCGACATTGTCCTGTTGATGACTGGAAACATGTTACCTGATCGGATGAGTCTCGTTTCAAATTATATCGAGAGAGTGGACGTGTATGCGTAGGAGACAACCTCATGAACCCATGGACCCTGCATGTCAATTGAGGACTGTTCAAGCTGGTGGACGCTCTGTAACGGTGTGGAGCGTGTGCATTTGGAGTGATATGGGACTCCTTGATACATTTAGAAACAACTCGGACAGATGACACGTACGTAGGCCTCCTGTCTGATCATCTGACTCCATTCATGTCCATTATTCATTTCGACGGACTTGGGCAATTCTAGCAGGACAATGAGAAACCGCAATTGTCCATAACAGCTACAGAGTGTCTCCATGAACACTCTTCTGTGTTTAAACGCCTCCGCTGGCCACCAGACATTAACATTATTGAGCATATCTGGGATGCCTTGCAACGTACTGTTTACACGAGATCTTCATCCCCTCGTACTCTTATGGATTTATGGACATCCTGCAGGATTAATGGTGTGAATTGCTTCCAGCACTACTTCAGGTATTAGTCGAGTCCATACTTGCATTCAGTGAGCAATGTTGGGGAACAAGAAAAGGATGAAAAGATGACTAGGGTTTAAGAATCCCATTGACGACGATGTCATACGATACGAAGCAGAAGCTAGGATTTGGCGGAATGGGGGAGGAAATCGACTGTACCCAATCAAAGAAATATTTGCCTTCGTCGATTTAATGAGTTAAACGAAAACCTGTGTCAGGATGGTCAGACGGGGATTTGAACAATCACGTGTTAACTTAATAAAAAAAATTAATAGCTGGGCCTAACAAAGAAGTAACTGAAGCGAAGGCCGTTGTGAGCCCTCTAAATGTAATGTTATGCACCAGGGTGCACAAAAAAGGTGTTTTGTGTTACGGACTGCATCCTCGGAGTGTGTCCATCGTAGCTGGCTTCTGTTGCCACCAACTGAGATGTATCGTGGTCGCCATCCAAGAAAACCAACCAAGGAAACTGCACCAAATGCCGCTGCTGTGCGAGAACGAATGAATTACATGTTTCCCTGATAACGTACGATGAAAGTCAACTTTAATAAACAAACAGTACCGATAATAGAAGCCTACACAAAATACTACACATTAATAATATATCACCCACTTTTCATACCAGTATGGGCTTTGTCTATGTGAAGGCCTGTGACATACCCAAGAAGCATTTTGGGACTACCACGAAAATACGTAAATGTTGCAATGAGAGAAGACCCAAAAAGAAACCCAGATAAATTACTCAATACCACACCAAAATCAGTCACACTGTATATTCACGAAAATCTAGAAATTATGTAGATATAAGAATAAACACTTAAGTTTTAACAAAGGTACAAAATCACAATTTCTTAAGTTTTTCATCTTTAGATTTAGGAGACGTTAAGACGAGGTTGCAAGAATGTGTTAGCTCGAGAATTTAAGGTTTTGAATTCGATTTTAGATCTGGAAGCTTATCACAGAGCTAGCGAGCCACTGCTGGCGCCGTTGCAGTGTCTTTGCCACAGTGATTGATAAGACAGATTTGAAACACTAGATGAATTTGTGCATATTGAGTGATGCTGTCTCAAGACTTACACACAGTTTCCAAATTTAATTCTTGACTTTTCGTGTTAAATCTGTAACGTACCTTTATACCCCTTAATTAGTAGAATATCATTGTATTTTAAATTTTTAAATTCGGCCAAAAATTTTATAAAATACTGAAAATCCAATTGTTTGTCCCTGAAAGTCAGTAGATAAGTGACCTGAAACCGGAACCGGGTTAATGTTTTAGCCATTAAGTAATATAAATTTCTGTGCCGCATTGCAGCATATGCTGCAGTATGGTACTGCTGTTTGTTTAACTACATTAAATCATAGAAGGATATCACATGTTAAGTGATGGTTCTCTCTGTGGCTCATTGGCCCGATTACTAATCTAAAAGTATCAGAACCGATGTCTGGTCGGTCCAAGGATATTTCTCTGTTATTTATTGCTTCTTTTATCTCCGACAATGATTTTTTTCTAGTGAAAACGTTGAACAGCACCATGGTAGGAAATATTAGTTAAAATGTAGGTTCTTCCTGTAAGTGGTTGGGTACATTAGTTCAAAATGTCGGAGGAAGGCAAGAGAATATCACCTCTAAATGAACAATGTCCAGTACAGCACTTTGATGTTCAAGTCAACCTTCGTTTTGATGGCAGCTTTATCTTTAGAGGATGAGTTTGTGGAACCAGTAGATAGAAAACACAATGGTACGTAACGGAAGGAGCATACTGGATCAAACGGTATCACCACAATACGGGAAGAACGCCATCTTTTGCGCAATGGAACGTGCGGTTTCGTCCTAAACGTTGGCTCGAGTCGACATCACAATAGTTAAATTTGTGTTGTGTTTATGATGAACCTACATGACGACCAAATTTGGACTTTTTTACCTGACCAGGTAAATGAAATTTCATGAAAATTACTTGGCACTAAACTAAAGTTTGTAAAAACTACTGCAAGTAGTAAGAAAACCAAAGAGAACGTTAATGGAAACATTACATAAAAAGGCGTTCAAGTGGCCATGTGGAATTATTCGAAACCAACTAAAACAATTCAACATAAAAGCGAAGTGAGGAAACCAAATAAGAACTCAGATCAGATAAGGAAACTGGAAAAAAGATCATCATAACAGACAGGTATACCCGTCGAATTCATTAGAGTGTGCAATGCTGTTCTCAATTTTAATAAAGGATGTAGATGACTTTTTAGAAAATGAACACGAAAACACCACAACAAACATTCACTGCGCTAAACTGTGGAACGACGAAATAAGACTACTGTACCGAAAGTAGAGCTTAAACCTAATGTGAGGATGTAAAACTTAACTGTCATAATAACTGCGAACTCAGTATATGCATAAAGGCATAACATGTAACTCAGTTCATAAGCTAGAAATCAAGAACACTAAAAATATTATTAATTATATTCTGCCAGGATGACTAAACGCGGATTACAAGTACCTGTGCATAGCATAGCTGACCGTATCTCAGGCGAAATGAAGCGATAAAAAAATAATATCCAAACAGATAAGAATGGATATTAATGTAGGACATTAACAAGAAAAGTATGAATTATTCAATATACTGTGCAACTGATAAAGGTAGTTCACTTGTAATCGTGTACCAACAGGCCTATAAGCACACGAAACCATCGACTGTTGCATATTGTCCATCTTGTTTGTGGGTCTGTCTTCCACAGTCGCTGTTTTACTGGTTATATAGGGCATACACCGTATTTTGTGAGTTTAATAGAAATCATCTTTAGACCAAGCACGTTTCACTTTGTTTTAACGCATCTCAAATGGTTACTGTAGGAATGTGACTTTTCTTACAAGTCTCTTTCCCGAGATCGTAAACACTTCTCGTCTTTTAAATTACAATTATTAAAGAGAGCCACACGGAGCGTGACAAAGCGCCCTAGACCGCTCGGCTACTCCGCGCGGTTCTGCACGGTTTATTGGAGAATATAAAGCCTAGCTCTACGCATGTGTTTCGATAGGTAGTGACTATTTTAATCTCTCTTTAGTATGTAAGAAATGTGACCTATAAATTTCAGTAGAAAAACAAAGAACCGCCGCTTTTGTGGGGAAAGAATACAAAATATCAAAAAATATTGTTCATAATACAATATTAGAATAAGTTAAATATTTTAACTTTCTGGGGTTTGAGATAAACGTGAACATAATACAGTCTTATCAGGGGAATTTTCGTTCTCAACTCGCTGTTCATAAGCAGTTCAGTTTCAAAAGCAGAATTTTCTTGTGATGGGTTTGATGATGGGGAGTAATGCCTCTCTACGAGTGGAGTATTGCGAGTTCAGTGTCAGCTTTTGACTCATGTTAAGACAGCGCTCTTGCTAATCGAACTGGAATAATTTCTCCAAAAATGATTCTATGAAGTGGCTGTCAGCTGTTCACCACAGCTTAAGTACTAACAAAAGTTATTAATACTTTGTGTCTGTTTACATTTCTATTTTTCTCTATGATAGGAGCTGCAAAATCGCAGTAAATTCAGTCACATTCGACCGTTCAACTTATCGTAATGGCACATGGAAGTGTATTTCTAAATTACGAAAACCACTACTGAGATAACCAATTATTTATGCAGCGGAACTGTCCATATTGGACTGGTGACCAAATTATTTTCTAGCTAATATTTTTGTCTCTTTTACAATTTTGGCAAATAGTGAACATTCATACCATTTCAGCACTGAATGGCTCTGCACTATATGTTATCTGATCCAGCCCACATGCAGTAAAAACCTCTGAAATCCGCTTTATCTTGAGCCCATGTTTTATAACCTCCATGATGAGTTCTGACTTACCAAATAGTGTGTGAAACTCTTACCATGCGGCCAACAATACAGGTCCAAAGATAGTGTGCGAAAGCATACTTTTGGCTACATTCACTAAATTGAATTGTAGAGTACTGAATAGAGAACTTTATATGGTTTCATATCTAAGATCAAGCAGAGTGGTTAATATTGCATTGTCTATAGGCGATATCTTTCATGGGATCAAATCTTCTATCGAGAAACGTAATGCTTCAGAATGCTAATGTTAAGGATTAAAGAATCCAATGTTACGTTGTGTTTTTCGATATTCCTCTGACATATAATTACTGAAAAAATTATGTTAAAAAGTTTCTCATTTCACACGTATGATTACTTTTCATATTATAGTGTCTTCGTGCGTCCAATGTTTCATAGGTACATGCCATTCCAAACTAAAACGTATGAGCGACAGTACTCCCCGTAAAAACAAAAACGAAATTCATTGACAGACCTTTTACATTCGATGGAGCTCAAAAGCTTATTTGACTCAAAAGCTACGCGTGGGATTCGACGACAGGGTGAGCATATTTTACTTTACACGTTCAATAACACCAAAGCTCACCGGTTTTCTAAATTCAGCATTAACTGTCAAATTCTTTCGAGGATTTGAAGCGTACTCTCCAGCAATATTCCGTGAACCTTTTAAGTAATTAATGAGAAGGAAATGCACTATGACATTATTATTTTTCAAACAGTACATGTTATTATCCAAGAAACCAAAGGTAGTTCCTAAGTTATAATAAGCAGACGTGAATGACCCACAGTAAATTTGCGTACGTTATTTATTCATCCGTAAGTACGTTTGGTATTCCATGTCTTTTTTTATATACAGTCCAACAAACACGAACTGCTATTCGGGCTCACTAGAAATTCCTACTAATTGGCAGTTGGGTACGACGCAGTAGAAGGTCCTTACTTCCAGTATTTAGTTTCTGATACGAACGTTTACGTATTCCGTTTTGTAGGACAATACGAATGACACGAATGTCATGTCCTGAAATGAATGCAACAACGTGTGAGACAGGACTCGGCTTGAGTCCAGACAGTGAGTAACTGAGATCAGTGTACGATGCGCTCTCTGACTGCTACGAAAATTCACTGCATCAAACAGACAGTACTCTATAAAATAGAGAGACCGTTGACCGTTATGCGGGGCATTGTAGCTAGAGGATAGGAATCACCAGAAAGTATTTCATCAAATAAGTACTATAGTCCATCGGATTACTATTATTTATTACTTCATGTGCTTCATATAGTTACTGACATGAAAAATATACAAGGAACTTATGAAAAATAGATTCAGCGTTGTGTATAGAATGTTCCAACCTCCTGTGAGTCATATACGATTGTAAATTGGCCACCTAATACTAGAACGTTATATTTTTCCTTACAGTACATAAGGAACGTCAATAATTGAGGGTGAGGTAGACAACTGAACTTTAAGTGCTGTTTGTGGCAGATAATTCGAGTTGCTCATTTTTAGTTTGAATCAGGAAGATGGTGTCTCACGTGTTGACTGCCATCGATGTTACAGTGCCGACTATTACGTGAAGATGAAACACATTATTTTCAGTTGTATAATCGACGAGGGAATAGTCTCCTTGAAAACTATACACTTCACATATAAGGATGTGCAGAAAAATAATGCTTCCGAACATTTTATGTGAAAATGCTTACGTCGTCTTAAAACTAACGTTACTGACATTGTACATCTTCATTCTTCATGTCTACGTATCTGCGGCCCTCTGCCGCCAGAGTGCTCTGAATTGGAGTGTGTAATATTGCAGCTGGTAATGTAGCTATGTCGGTGTGGGGGAAACGGCGTGCTGTAATCCGTTTTCGAATACGAAGAGTTCGTCCACTCATGGACCACCCTCTTCTTCAGCATGACAATGCCGCACCACACACGAACTCTGAGACATCAGCAACAGAGCGACGCCTTGGGTTCACTGCCGTCGATCATCCTCCATACAGCCCCAACTTGGCCCGATCAGATTTTCATCTGTTTCCAAACTTTTCGGAACAGGTTCGATGATTTCCCTTTGACGGTGATGTAGCGGTGCATTTAGAGGTGCGGTTGTGCCTCCATCGAAAAAGACAAATATTCTACAACGACAGAATCAACGAACTGGTATCTCGTTGGGAGAAATATGTTCGTCGCCAGGGTGATTTCTGAAATAAAGACACATGACGCTGATGAACTTTCTTTCATTTAAAAAGATTTAGAAGTTTTCATATAAAAAATCGGAGGCATTACATTTCACCACGATCTCGTAATTGCATCGCTTGTTACTTTTACCCATTACACAATTTCAATAAACAAACAGCTGTACACCATAAGAACAGTTTCAACGAACAGTGTTTAAGCACGTTAGGTCACTTCATTTCATTAACGTTTTTCGGCGTCTGTCGGACTTTATTTCATATGAAAACGGAAGATGTTGATAAAGTACCAGATATGATCTCTGAGTCTTATACGAAACTTCATGTCTTCAATTGATGAAGACTATTTTTTACTGAAATCAGGTGAGGACAGAACGATGTACATCCCCACTGCAAGTATTAAATATCTGTTGCTTATATACATGTTTTTAATGGGTTACAAAAACAGAATTTCAAATAGTTGTTATCTTTGAATAGAAATTCTAAGTTATAGTCGATCAGTAATTCAAACAGTTCTGTATAGATTAAAATAAACGAGTACAGGCATCACAACAGGTATTTAATGGTCATTTTTAGAGAGCAGGAACTACGTTAAGATTGACCCGCGGAATAACCCCTCTTATTCTAATTATTTCAGAATATAAAGAGACGTTGTACAGTACACTGCAGCGTGTTTCCAAAAGATTCTTTCGTAATTAGATCCTATTTCTTCCACGTGAATAAAGGCAGAAATTTGAATTAAATTTTCACATATAGCTACAAAGTCATTATATGCAAATAATCCAACCGATCTGTACAAAGACGCTCATAGAATCACGAGGTAGTTTTTACAGTGACGTCTAGCGTCCAAGTTCTCTCAAAACAGGTATTTTTTTTTTTAAATTTCAATTTATTGGCTTTCGGTTCGTACCAATTCATTCATCTCAGTAATAGAAAGGACGATACAACAGTGTATTGGAAACTTCTGACCGGCCGAGAATCGAAACCGGGCCCTTTCGGTTACCCATCTGCCGCGCTTACCCCGCATCTCCCGAGGTGGATTCTCAGGAGCTTCAAATACGGCCAGCACTGGACGCACAGCAATCACTCAGGTGGCAGTGTGACTAGTCCCATACTTCTGCGAGCATGTCAGGAGTTCCGGCATTTTTTCTTTGCTGCTGCTATGTGGCGTCGCATTCACCCAACGCTGCTCAAACGGGACGCTGCAGAAAGAACCTATCACAGATCATTACAGAAAATCACGTACAATGAGATCCGTTGAGCTTTGAGTCCAACGCCACGCGGGATTAGCCGAGCGGTCTAGGGCGCTGCAGTCATGGACTGTGCGGCTGGTTCCGGCGCAGGTTCGAGTCCTCCCTCGGGCATGGGGGTTTGTATGTCCTTAGGATAATTTAGGTTAAAGAGTTGGTTGGTTGGTTGGTTGGTTGGTTGGTTGGTTGGTTTGTGGGATTAAAGGGACCAGACTGCTACGGTCATCGATCCCTAGGTTAAGTAGTGTGTGCCGGCCGCGGTGGTCTAGCGGTTCTAGGCGCTCAGTCCGGAGCCGCGCGACTGCTACGGTCGCAGGTTCGAATCCTGCCTCGAGCATGGATGTGTGTGATGTCCTTAGGTTGGTTAAGTTTAAGTAGTTCTAAGTTCTAGGGGACTGATGACCTCAGATGTTAAGTCCCATAGTGCTCAGAGCCATTTGAACCATTTTTTTAAGTAGTGTGTAAGCTTAGGGACTGATGACCTTAGCAGTTAAGTCCCATAAGATTTCAAACACATTGGAACTTTTGAGTCCAACTGCACAAACACGACTTCCTACGTCCCATGTGGTCAACGCATACTTCATTACAGACACATGGATTCGACGCACGTTGATAAATGAACGAGCGAGATATCTCTATCAGGGAGTGGAAGGAGTGACACATGAACAGGCACCAAGGTAAACTGCCGGCCGCGGTGGTCTCGCGGTTCTAGGCGCGCAGTCCGGAACCGTGCGACTGCTACGGTCGCAGGTTCGAATCCTGCCTCGAGCATGGATGTGTGTGATGTCCTTAGGTTGGTTAAGTTTAAGTAGTTCTAAGTTCTAGGGGACTGATAACCACAGCAGCTGAGTCCCATAGTGCTCAGAGCCATTTTTTGAACCAAGGTAAACGAATTTCGAAGAGTATGTTAAAATCCACATCAAGTACGTATATCTTCGTTCGTGTACAGGATATACTCTGGTGTAATCGGATGATTGTTTTCGAAACATCCTGTATAAGGGCAATCAAATACTTTCCGTTTGAGAATGTTGCTGCAGTGTATATGCGACGTAGCGCGATTCCGATGCGGGTATGCGAGCAGAGACATGTGGCCAAGGGATTAGTGTGGCACTCGTGTGTTTCCGACGTGCTTGCAGTGCATGCGGAAACCTTAACTATGGTGATGTTGTTATCAAATGCATCGAAACAACACCAACGAGGAGTGAGTATTTTATTGGATACCGAAAGATAAACAACAGTAGACATCAATCGTAGAACGAAAAATGTGTATGGGGCAGCATGTCTGTCGAAAACCGCCGTGTGGAATGCTGTGCCAAGTTCACGATATCGAAACGCAAAAAATGGTTCAAATGGCTCTGAGCACTATGGGACTCAACTGCTGAGGTCATTAGTCCCCTAGAACTTAGAACTACTTAAACCTAACTAACCTAAGGACATCACAAACATCCATGCCCTAGGCAGGATTCGAACCTGCGACCGTAGCGGTCTTGCGGTTCCAGACTGCAGCGCCTTTAACCGCACGGCCACTTCGGCCGGCATCGAAACGCAGAAGCTACACCAACTTAAGAGCGAGACTCTGGAAAACCCTACCTGTATTCCCGGAACCCTCCCTATCACGCCTTCGGTCCCTCAAAAAAGACCCTAAAGGGTAAACAATTCCTGTTGGACGATAATGTGCAGCAGGTAGTTGCGGACTTGTTCACGCAGCAGGACACGATGTTTTACTGAATAGGTATCTTCAACCTCGTACGTCGGTGGGATAATTGTCTCACTACCAATCGGCATACCGATTCTGAGCTGAAGGGCCTTCGAATGCAAACTTTTTTACAGTCCTTTATAATTACTTTTATACAAGCTCGAAGCCAATATTATAATATTTAAATTTCCTTTTGATTAGATAACTGGAACATTGTCATATGATAATGGAATATGTAATTACATTAAATCAGTGTTAACTAAATAGATCCAGTTAATGATATATGAAACTTCTGAGCAGGCTACAGCTCCATGCGGGACCAGAACTCAAACAAGCACACTCATCCTTCGTGGCAAGCTTCCATTTGACAGTCGCTCAGTCCTCTCGCGACACCTCATTATCCTTGAGATCCATTTTCCCAGAAAAATCTGAGTGGCAGTGTAAGGTCCCCACAGAGATTTAATCCATATAGGCGTTCTACAATGCCGCACATCCCACAATGGAACATTAATTCTGTAACAGGAATAGAAGCAATAAAAATGAATTGGCACAAGGATCTGGGAGTAAGTTCTTCTTGAAATACAACAAAACTTTGACAGCGATAATAAAAATCAAAAGAAAATATTGATAGGTACATTTACACTACTGGCCATTAAAATTCCTACAACTCGGAGATGACGTGCTACAGACGCGAAATTTAACCGACAGGAAGAAGATGCTGTGATATGCAAATTATTAGATTTTCAGAGCATTCACACAAGATTGGCGCCGGTGGCGTAACCTACGACGTGCTGACATGAGGAAAGATTCCAACCGATTCATCATACACAAACAGTTGTTGACCGGCGTTGCCTGGTGAAACGTTGTTGTGATACCTCGTGTAGGGAGGAGAAATGCGTACCATCACGTTTCCGACTTTGATAAAGGTCGGATTGTAGCCAATCGCGATTGCGATTTATCGTATCGCGACATTTCTGCTCCCGTTGATCGAGATCCAATGACTGTTAGGAGAAATTGGAATCGGTGGGTTCAGGAGGGTAATACGGAACGCCGTGCTGGATCCCAACGGCCTCGTATCACTAGCAGTCGAGACGACAGGCATCTTATCCGCATGGCTGAAACGGATCGTGCAGCCACGTCTCGATCTCTGAGCCAACAAAATGGTTCAAATGGCTCTGAGCACTATGGGACTTAACATCTGAGGTCATCAGTCTCCTAGAACTTGGAACTACTTAAACCTAACTAACCTAAGGACATCACACACATCCATGCCCGAGGCACGATTCGAACCTGCGACCGTAGAAGTCGCGCGGTTCCGGACTGAAGCGCCTAGAACCACTCCGCTACCACGGCCGGCTTCTGAGTCAAGAGATGGGGACGTTTGCAACACAACAACCATCTGCACGAACAATTCGGCGATGTTTGCAGCAGCATGGACTATCAGCTCGGAGACCATGGCTGCGGTTACCCTTGACGCTGTATCACAGACAGGAGCGCCTGCGATGGTGTACTCAACGACGAACCTGGGTGCACGAATGGCAAAACCTAATTTTTTCGGATGAATCCAGGTTCTGTTTACAGCATCATGATGGTAGCATCCATGTTTGGGGACATCGCGGTGAATGCACATTGGAAGCGTGCATTCGTCATCGCCATACTGGCGTATCACCCGCCGTGATGGTACAGGGTGCCATTGGTTACACGTCTCGGTCACCTCTTGTTTACATTGACGGCACTTTGAACAGTGGACGTTACATTTCAGATGTGTTACGACCCGTGGCTCTACCCTTCATTCGATCCTTACGAAGCCCTATATTTCAGCAGGGTAATGCACGACCGCATGTTGCAGGTCCTGTATGGGCCTTTCTGGATACAGAAAATGTTCGACTGCTGCAATGGCCAGCATATTCTCCATTCTCACCAATGGCCGAGCAACTTTCTCGTCACAATACGCCAGTCAATACTCTTGATGAACTGTGGTATCGTGTTGAAGCTGCATGGGAAGCTGTACCTGCACATGCCATCAAAGCTCTGTTTGACTCAATGCCCAGGCGTATCAATGCCGTTATTACGGCCAGAGGTGGTTGTTCTGGGTACTGATTTCTCAGGATCTATGCACCGAAATTGCGTGAAAATGTAATCACATGTCAGTTCTAGTATAATATATGTATCCAATGAATACCCGTTTATCATCTGCATTTCTTCTTGGTGTAGCAATTTTAATGGCCAGTATTGTGTATCTGCTGCGTTACGAGTGCTTAATGTTTCTAACGAATACTGATACGTAACTTTGAAGTAATATTGTAGATCGTATCTTTAAGATGCAGTATGCTACTAATCAAATTATTATTCCATTTGAAGTACTGTTAAGTTTAATTTTCTTTATTTCAGTAGGTATGAAAACAAGGAAGACGAACAAAATGAAAGAAGGTGTGAGAAGAATAGCCGTACAGCAATAAACAACAGGCGATGGGTATATGTTTTGTATACGTGTGCTGTACACTCTCGTGACAAACGTCACGGGACAGCGATATACACGCATACAGACAGTAGTAGCATGGCGTACTCCAGGTAGAAAACGGCAATTCACTGGCGGTGCTGTCATTTGTACTCGGGTGAAAGTTTCGGACGTGATTATGGCCGCACGGCGGCAATTAACAGACTTTGAACGCGGAATGGTCGACACATGACACGTTCCATTTTCCAAATCGTTAAGGAGTTCAATATTCCGAAATTCGCTGTGTAAAAAGTGTGCCGAGAAAACCAAATTTCAGGTATTATCTCACCACGGACCACGCAGTGGCCGACGGCTTTCACTCAACAACGGCGTTTGCGTAGAGTTGTCAGTGGTAAAACACGCAATACTGCGTCATATAATCTCAGAAATCAGTGTGGCACATGCGACGAACACATGATTAGGACAATGAGCAGAAAAATGGCGTTAATTGGCTATGGCAGCAAATGACCTAAACGAGTGTCTTAACAGAACGACATTGGCTGCAGTGCCACTCTTGGGCTCGTGAACATATCGGTTGGACTCTAGACGAATGGAAAATCGTGGTTTGGACAGATGAGTCCCGATTTCAGTTGGTAAGAGCTGATGCTAGGGTTCGAGTGTGGCGAACCCCACAAAACCATGGATTCACATTGTCAATAGGGCACTGCGCAAGATGGCGGTGGCTCCATAGTGCTGACTGCGTTTAAATGGAACGGACTGGGTGCTCTGGTCCAACAGGACTGATTGCTGACTGGAAATGTTCGACTATCTGCAGACCATTTTCAGGCGTTCATGGACTTCACGTTTCCAAGCAAAGAGGGAATTTTTATGGATGACAATGCGTCATGTCACTAGCACAGAAGAAGAATGAGAGAGAGAGAGAGAGGAGAGAGAGAGAGAGAGAGAGAGAGAGAACGTCGAGGACCACTATCGAAGACTTTTGACATTCCCCCAAACGAACGTTAGCCACGCGTAATGAGTAACCTATGAGAAATTCTTCCAAATCTGTGGCATTTAACAAACGTTACAAACATTATACTTATTTCTGCTTACTAATATTTCATTTGACGTGAACTCGTCTCCTACGACAACTCGAAGTTCATCACGAAAACGCAGACTAAATACAAAATAAGGACAATTTAGAAAAGAAGTTAATTATATTTGCGTAGATGCAGAACTAGTGAGATTGCAAGTTGTAGTTCACATACTTGATATGCAGAGATGTAGTTAAGTTTTTTACTCCGACGTCGCTGCTTTTATAGCAGCAGTACTTTTAAGTGCAATCCACGAGTCACGACATAAAATATGCACGGACGATAGCGTTTTATCTGACTCCATGTGAGCGTATGGAGATGCGTGCTGTTAAACTCGAGGGTACCGAGGCTAACTAATGAGACGAGGGAGTTGACCATCCCTGGGGATGGACACTGGAGGCGGACACGGATTCTCACGGCGAAGCGAGCACAGCAAATGTTTCGTCCGAAAACATGAGCTACTGCAGCCGCCACAGTGGAGTCGTATTTGCCTGCCATACGTTCGAAATGTCACTACGTTCCCTGCTACATAACCGGTGAGTTGACTCTCAAGACAAATGACGTAAGTGTCAACTGGCTCGCATCCCACGGAAATACAGTAGGATATGGACCAGACAGTGGACATGGGGTTTTGTCCTTTGCATTGATTTTCTTATTTTTGATTTCGTAGCCAGTATTTTGGGTCTATTTTCTGTAGGTGGTCGTGAAACATTCCTCTGTTTACTTTCAGCTTTTTGTCATCGTAGAAACGCAAAATTATTTTGTACTTTCAACATATTTTACTCTGTCTCAACCATTACATCTTTCTACAGTTCTTAGAAACTTCTGTTCCGCACGTTCAATATCTGCCCCATTTGTTCAATTTAAAAGTGCTTCGCTTATTAATGTACGAGGGCATGCTGAAAATTGAAGTCTCTGAATTTTTAATTCTGTTCTTAATATCAGTTGATATGTATCATGCATATTACTCGGAAGGGCTGTTGATAAAACATCGATATACCGATATTTATTCCAAAAATGTATCAATACATATCGGAATTAATTTCCTTACCCATATATCAATATATCGACATCGAAATGGCAATATCGAGTGCTAATATTTTTATTTTATATTATATTCTCTTCGCAATTTCGATACATATTTGAAATTGTAGAGGAACGTAATTTCACTTTCACTGTTTGAAGGAGTCTTACTACTTTTTGAGCATTCATCACGTCCATTCTTTCTCTTTCATCGTGTGAAGCAAGTATAGATGGCACTAAGAAGTAGTCTGAGTGCACTAGAGGGGGAGGGGGGAGGGGTTGGCGAAGGGAATGAAATTCAATAACGAGATAACCGATCTGAAGAAATACGAGTAGCACACAACGTACGTTAAAAACAGTTTTTAACGCAACTATTGTGTTATTTCTTCACATCGGAATTCTTCAAAAACAGTTGCTGAAACTGATGAACAAAAATCTAAGTTTTTACTCTAAGGGAAATAAGCAGGCTGCTAGTTTGCTTGCTTATAGAACATCCAATAATAAATCAGTACTCAAATGTACATCTCTAAAACTGACAATATATTTACAATAAGCAGACTTTTACTTTTTTGCCGGTACGTCGATTTTGTTCGGTCGATAATGATACTTCCTAAATATCAATGTATCGAATTTCTAATATTTTTGAACAGTTTTAACTGGTTCAAATGGCTCTGAGCACTATGGGACTTAACTTCTGAGGTCATCAGTCCCCTAGAACTTAGAACTACTGAAACATAACTAACCCAAGGACATCACACACATCCATGCCCGAGGCAGAATTCGAACCTGCGCCTAGAACCGCTCGGCCACCCCGGCCGGCAAACAGTTTTAGACCCGGTCGACTTCATTGCTTCGCTGAAGCAAGTTGCAATCCTCTGCCACTAAAGGGCTGCAACTTGTAGCGTGTAAAGTGGCTCTGTGTAACGTAACTATTTCGGTGCGTGCGAATAGCATGCTACAATTAAGTTTCTAACAGCAGAAAACGTGCCTCCAACTGAAATCCGTATCAAAAGGAAAACTGCATCGACATCAGTTACGAAGGAAACAGTGGTTCTACCTCAACGTGTGACAGACATCGGAGTAGACGACCACGTACGGCAGCCGAGGGATAACACATACACAGCTCACACGTGAGTGTGGCATAACACGAGGGCGTGTACAGGTCATCACTGCAGCACAGAAAACTGTGTGCGCGGTGGGTGCCTCGAATGCTCACTCCTGAACTGAATCGGAGGAGATCTGACATCTGTCAACACCTGCTATTGTGTTTTGAGCTTCAGGGTGACGAGTAACTTAACAATATTGTGACACGTGATGAAAGCTGGGTTCACTATTTTCACCTTAAACACAAGAGTGCATCTGTTTCTAAAACTTAAAAAACACCTTCGGTTATATCACTTTGATACTGGTGAAGCGGTGCAAGCATAGGTGGGATTGCCGTTCCGTCAATAAAGTCCAACATTCTACAGTGACGTTGTCAACAAATTGGTCTCTCGTATGGAGAAATGTGTTCGTCGTCAGGCTGACTATGTTGAGAAATAAACAAGTACACTACTGGCCATTAAAATTGCTACACCACGAAGGTTACGTGCTACAGACGCGAAATTTAACCGACAGGAAGAAGATGCTGTGATATGCAAATTATTAGCTTTTCAGAACATTTACACAAGGTTGGCGCCGGTGGCGACACCTACAACGTGCTGATATGAGAAACATTTCCAACAGATTTCTCATACACAAGCAGCAGTTGACCTGCGTTGCCTGGTGAAACGTTGTTGTGATGCCTCGTGTAAGGAGGAGAAATGCGTACCATCACGTTTCCGACTTTGATAAAGGTCGGACTGTAGCCTATCGCGGTTGCGGTTTATCGTATCGCGACATTGCTGCTCGCGTTGGTCGAGATCCAATGACTGTTAGCAGAATATGGAATCGGTGGGTTCAGCAGGGTAATACGGAACGCCGTGCTGGATCCCAACGGCCTCTTATCACTAGCAGTCGAGATGACAGGCATCTTATCCACATGGCTGTAACGGATCGTGCAGCCACGTCTCGATCCATGAGTCAACACATGGGGTCGTTTGCAAGACAACAACCATCTGCACGAACAGTTAGACAACGTTTGCAGCAGCATGGGCTATCAGCTGGGAGACCATGGATGCGGTTACCCTTGACGCTGCATGACACACAGGAGCGCCTGCGATGGTGTACTCAACGACGAACCTGGGTACATGAATGGCGAAACGTCATTTTTTCGGTTGAATCCAGGTTCTGTTTACAGCAACATGATGGTCGCATCCGTGTTTGGCGACATCACGGTGAACGCACATTGGAAGCGTGTATTCGTCGTCGCAATACTGGCGTATCACCCGGCGTGATGGTATGGGGTGCCATTGGTTACACGTCTCGGTCACCTCTTGTTCGCATTGACGGCACTTTGAACAGTGCACGCTGCATTTCAGATGTGTTACGACCCGTGGCTCTACCCGTCATTCGACCTCTGCGAAACCCTACATTTCAGCAGGATAATGCACGACCGCATGTTGCAGGTCCTGTACTGGCCTTTTTGGATACAGCAAATGTTCGACTGCTACCCTGGCCAGCACATTCTCCAGATCTCTCACTAATTGTCTGGTCAATTTTGGCAGAGCAACTGGCTCGTCATAATACGCCAGTCACTACTCGTGATGAACTGTGGTATCGTGTTAAGCTGCATGGGAAGCTGTACCTGCACATGCCATCAAAGCTCTGTTTGACTCAACGCCCAGGAGTATCAAATGGTTCAAATGGCTCTGAGCACTATGGGACTCAACTTCTGAGGTCATTTGTCCCCTAGGACTTAGAACTAGTTATACCTAACTAATCTAAGGACATCACAAACATCCATGCCCGAGGCAGGATTCGAACCTGCGCCCGTAGCGGTCTTGCGGTTCCAGACTGCAGCGCCTTTAACCGCACGGCCACTTCGGCCGGCCCCAGGAGTATCAAGGCCGTTATTACGTCCAGAGTGGTTGTTGTGGGTTCTGATTTCTCAGGACCTTTGTATCGAAATTGCGTGAAAATGTAATCACGTCAGTTCTAGTATAATATTTTTGTCCAATGAATACCCGTTTATCATCTGCATTTCTTCTTGGTGTTCCAATTTTGATAGCCAGAAGTGTACATATAAAGGATAAAGATATACTATACTAAAAAATTATTTTATTTAAAAAGAAGCTTTAATATTTTTTTTTTTACATAAGAAAGTCGGAGGTGTTACTTTTCAGTATGCCGTCGTACAACAATCTTTTAGTGGTGACTGTATTATAAATTTTTAAACTTGTCTCTAGACGTTCCACATTTAAAATTTTTGCTGATTGCTCCACGTGTCATATGTAAGATGTTATAGTGAAGGTTGGATTTGAAATCTTTGATTTAGTTACGAGCAGCAACTTCAAAGTGGTGACTGTACTGCTAAATTTTTAACTTGTTTCTTTATTGAGTCGATCCTTAGCATTCTTATTGACTGCCTCAGTTGCACTGTCAAAGGAGCTCACTCTGATAGGTACTCATAAGACATATCTTGTCCAATATAGTTATAATGCTTCGCTTTGACTAATGTCTTCTTAGTACAATGCATTTGGTTTGTGGATGGTTTTGGCTGTGAAAGCCATTAACCTCGTTCTACTTTTTTTTTATGGCCCTATCCCGTAACTTCACGGGATCGGCATGATAATCTGAATTTGAAAACGGTGGTGGTTGAGGGTGGTTGGATGCCTCTCCCCCCACAACCTTCCCCACCCCCTGCTCGGGGACAGAAATTGTTTACCCTGTGCGTTTGCGCCTAATGTATCCATGTGATAGTGTGAGAAAGTTTTGTAAATATTTTCTAATCGCCTAAGTGAGTTGGGACGTGGTTACCAGACCAGTATTTATCTAGTTGCATGTGGGAAACCTCCGAAAAACCACACACATTCTGGAGCCGGTATACCTGCCCTCGTCGTCTACCCGCCGGGGGCATTCGAGCCGTGGCTGTTGCGCCTCGCCAAATACCGGAAGCGGCGAGCTAACATCATCATCGCTGTGCACTACGTTCCACACCGCCGCACTTACAGAACGATGTTTTCTGGGGCTCATATCTCTGGTACTATTGGCGATGGAAAAGTAGGGTCAAGTATTGTGGATAGCGGTTGATATAAGAGACCATTTGTATATCCAATAGAAGGTTCGTCTTACTGCAGCCACCCTACAGTACAGGGTCAAAGTTTCAATATCACACTCTCCATTTAGATTAGGCAAATGCAGCAAATCGGTGGGTTCATTTTGCATTATATGTGGTCTACGGTGCGCCTAACGGGCATATGGAGACACTGTTATGAGTTCACGGGCGGTTCGTGAGAAAACCCGTAAGAAGCATTCATCATCATTTTTTTCACCGTCAGCAGCTGATATGTACACGACTGACAGCAGCAAACTGCTTAAACTTTAATAGTATATGCTTTAGGCATTTATCTAACAGTGACACCTTTTCGTTATTATATGTCTTTATCTGTTATGGAGAAACATCCCAAAAACAAGGTTTTTGGGTACCAAAGCCGAGCCGCGGATTCCGAGACGGTTATGCACAGCAAATGACTGGAATTTTCGCGTCGTATACCTAATATCCAGATCTCGAATAACCTTCAAAATTTCTTGATATCCTTATCCGTTGCCGGAATACAGAAGTTAAAAATTACTCTACTTGAATACACAAAATACTGGCGTAAAATCTGGTGTGAGGCAAAAATGCGGTTTATAAAGTAACGTAGCTCGGAGAAATATGCTGCGAGTGTCTCCGGTAACATAAGAACGGTAGTGGAGAGCCGCGCGGGATTAGCCGTGCGGTTTGGGGCGCTATAGTCATGGACTGTGCGGCTGATCCCCGCAGAGATTCGAGTCCTCCCTCGGGCATGGCTGTGTGTGTTTGTCCTCAGGATAATTTAGGTTACGTAGTTTGTAAGCTTAGGGACTGATGACCTTAGCAGTTAAGTCACATAAGATTTCACACACATTTGAACATTTTTGGTTGTGGAAAGTCCATGCTGTAATACTGAATCTAATGCAAAGTTTTTGTGCACGTTAAATTTGGTCTCGGTGTAACCTTACTTTTGCGTTATTCCAATATCACATAACTAAATAACTGTATCAAAATTTTAGAGAATGAGAATGACATACCCTGCTTGGACAAGGAAGAGAAAAAAAAAAAAAAAGAATCAGAGGCAAAATGCTCCTATCAGAACAAAAAGAAGAAAGGGGAATACGTTTGCGCATAAAAAAGGAATTAGGTTTAAAAGTGCGGTGACTGCTGCCTCATTCTGCTTCTCTCAGCACCTTTAGAAATCTTCCCAAAAAATTTGGCATTGTCGTATTCGCGCATTTTTATGATGAGAGAGGAAGAGACAGCGGCAATGAGAGAGAGACTGAAAAGTAATAACAACCGGATGGTAGTAAACAGCATTTGTGGTATACAAAGAGCGAAGGAAACAATGGCAGTGCGAGAGAAAGAGAAGGACACTGTGAAAGTGGAACATACTAGACAGTGACAGAACAGTGATAGGAAGAGAGTGAAGGAGACAGCAGCAGCGGAAGAGGAGTAATGAGAAGGAGAATGTGGAAGTGGAAATGGGTGAGAGTGATAATGACAGACAGGGTCTATGACTATGACAGTGAGGAAGAGAGTGAAAGAGGCAGCAGCGATGGCATGGAATGAATGAGATGATAGCAGTAACAGGGAGGAAGAAGGAGACAGTGACAGTAAGAGGAGGCAGTAATAGCAGAGCAGAACGAATTTGACTGTAGCTGTGAGACAGGAGACAGTGGCAGAGATACTAACAATGAGTTCGGCTGAATGAGTGAGTGAGAATGGGCAGGTGGGGGTAGATGGATCTAGTTACGGGAGCCTGTGTGAGAAGTGAGTTTCATGTTAAAAAGAGCGAAGGTGGTGTGGAAGAGAATGAGACAGGTGGTAGCCACTTCTCGGTTAGAGTCTTCAACAGGACCGTATTCACCGTTTTTGTGCTCCGACAGAAGCATTTTTCAGCTTGTCGTACTATGAAGTGATTATTTTGTATTGTGTTTGAAACAAATATTGTTCTTTTTATAAATTAGAAGTTTCAAGTGGCCCTCTCTTCTAAAGAGCAATGTTAATTTATGAATACGTAGACGTAATTTCAGCATGGAGGAAGTATTCAGTACTATTCCCGAGTTAATTACCTTGTCACGTGTGTGCTATTCATCGTCAATATATGTACTGAAAAATACTTTCTTCTCTTGCTTCTGTTTATTGGTTTAGGATCTGTTAAATTGCCACCGGTCAGAATTTTTGTATGTACGTTCACCGTACGTGATGAAATGACATGCACAGAAAATCTACAGTAGTTCTTCGTCGTCTACACTTTCTCACGACACTATCAAAGACTTCCCTGAAATCAATTAAAGCTACATCTACATATTTTGATTCACTATTCTTAGCAGCCGCCCTGATGACTGTGTGTGTTAGTGTCGCTTCCGCGACAGTAATTTGTGCCGGCCCCAGATCAAATCCGCCGGCCGACTGACAACGAAGGTCGGTGTGCCGGACAGCCTGGATGTGGATGTCAGGAAGTTTCCCACATCCCACTAAATGAATACTGGGCTGGTATCCAAGTCCCGCCTCAGTTACGCGATTAGCGAACATTTGGAAAACTTTCGCCACATGAGAAACACTATGCGCAGACAGTTGGGATACACACATTCCGCACTCGGGAGGTGATGGAGAGTCGAGAGGAAGGTTGCTTAGTCACCCTTAAATTAATCATGCCAAATCCGTAAATAACCATACCGACCCTGCGAGGCAAAGGCACAATAAAAGTAGAAGATGATCCAGTATTCTTTCTTCCTTGGCAAGGTAGGGTGAGGGAGAATCATGTCCTCTTCTGAGCAGACTATCACACACATATTCCAGGAAGCAGCTACAAAATTATCTGATCTGTGGAGAGAAAGAGAACATGAAATTTTTAATAACTCGCAGAACAGCATCAAAGAAGACAGAGCAAAGATAATAAAGCTAACTTCAGCACCTGTCACGGAGCGCATGATATTTCCATGGCGTAGCGAGAGCTTCGATTCTTTACTGCCTGAATAGTACCAGCGACTCCCACTTAGTGCGCATTCCAAAACAGCAATCCATGCAATATTTGCACATCCAGAGGAAGCGAAAACATCACGTAAACAGGGTATGAGGTGTTGGACCAGATTAAGATCTGTTCGATGACACTCCATGTGACAAACAGCTTGAAGATGAGTATGTACATTTGTCAGTATGAGGGAAGCTACGTATGCCGTATCCGTCGTCGAATGCCGAATGTGCTGCAACTCTGCAGATACCGAATCAAAGGCTGAAATTTATGGAATTCCTCTTCATCGTGTGCAGGTATAATCTTAACACAATTATGCAATTACTTTCTTTGTCTTTCTGTAATTCTGGTAGCCTGTTTTTTAACCTTCTTATAGGCCATCTAAAATCACGTCACAGCTAAAATTGCTCTTCAAAAAATGTTCAAATGTGTGCAAAGTTCTAAGGGACCAAATTGCTGAGGTCCTCGTTCCCTAGACGTACGCATTACTTAAACTAACAAACTACAAAATTGTTAAGGCTTTCGTGGCCACTTGTTGACAAACTGCCTATTGGCTTCTGTCTCAGGTTCTTCTACCGACGTTCGTCTGAAGATTTTACTGACGTTTCGGCAGGACGAGTGACTGGCATTGTCATAACTTCACCCTCCATTGCCGTTGGTGAACTGGAACCGAGTTCCAGGCCGCAGACTGTATGTACCTGGCGTGCCTACGTCCGAGGGCTTCTCCGCGGTCGTTTCCTGTGCGGTTCTCCTCTTGCCACCTGCGACGGTCGTTCGCTGCAGTACGGGAAGCCAGGATCCGTTTACCTTAAGGCTTACCTCTTTCTCGTTGAAGCTATTCGCATGTTTTTGTATTTCTACTGTTTCTCTGAACAAGCGGGTGTGATAGTGCTTCTCTACTGCTAGAACTTCTTTGTCGGCGAATTTTTAACATGAAACTCACTTCTCACACAGGCTCCCGTATCTAGATCCATCTACCCCCAACTGTCCATTCTCACTCACACATTCAGCCGAATTCATTGTCAGTATCTCTGTCACTGTCTCCTGTCTCACAGCCACAGTCTAATTCGTTCTGCTCTGCTATTACCGCCTCCTCTTACTGTCACTGTCTCCTTCTTGCTCCCTGTTACTGCTACCATCTCATTCATTCCATGCCATCGCTGCTGTCTCTTTCACTCAGTGCGTCCTCTGCTACGACCGATTTCTCCACCCGCCCCAACCTGCAATGTCGCTTATGTTCTTTGATCCTGGTGTTGATTGATCGTGGTGTTGATTGATCGTCCATTCATACCGACATAAACTTTATCGCATGGGCATGGTATGCGGTATATACTCGACATTGCAAGAGAGCCCCTTTTCTCCTTTGGCGATCTAAGACACTCTTTGATCTTCCTTGTCGGTTTGAAAATCGTCTTTACGCAGTATTTTCACAATATACAGCCGATTCTGTCCGTTACTCTGAGAATGTATGGCAGTAAGGCCGTACCCGACATTTCTTTTTCTCATTTCTTACTTCGCGGAGTGTTTGGCTCTGTTACACTTCTAATATAATTTCTGGAGCACCCACTGCTCCTCAGAACACTTTCCAGGTGTTGCATTTCGCGTCTGAGGTGCTGTGGCTCACATATTCGAACTGCTCGCGTTAAGAGCGTATTAATCATGCCTCTTTTCTGGCTCAGGTGGTGGTTTAATAGTTTGTGCAGGTATTGGTCCTTGTGTGTCTGTCTTCGACACATGCTGTGTCCCAAGTTTTCGCCATCCCTCGTGACCAGCACACCTAGCAATGGCAATTTTCTGTCCTTTTCTACTTCCTTGGTAAATTTTAGGTTGACATGGAGCTTGTTCAAGTGTCCTATGAAGTCACCGAGCTGTTCTACACCATGGCTCCACACAACAAAATTATATATGAGCGACAGCAGGTCCTTACCGGATATGATTGGCGAAAGACATGACAAAAGTTCAAAGAAGGGTAGCTCGTTTTGAATTATCGCGAAATGGGGCAGAGAGTATCATAGATATGATACTCAAGTTGGCATGTCAATGTCGAAAACAAAGGCGTTTTTCTCTGCGGCGTAGTCTTTTCATGAAGTTTCAACCGCCAAGTTTATCCTCCGAATGCCAAAGTACTCCTGCTTTGTTGACTTCTACCCACATAGGAAAAAATGACGTCGGAACAAAATAACAGAATTATTATCTCGCATGGAGAGGTTCAGATGTTCATTTTCCCCACGTGCTGTTCCACAGTGTAACGATAGACAAATAGTCTTGGTCGAGAAACAATCTTCATGTACCTCTATAGACCCTCTGCCGAGCACTTAAGTCTGAACTGCCGTGTAGGTTTTTCATTAATGTACTACATGGATACACTGTAAATCACATTTAAGTGCCTTGGAGATGATTTGAATAATAATAATAATAATAACAGGAGAAGAAATTGAAAAATACGTCCAACTGGCTGAGGAAGTCAAGGACATGTGGCATCAGGATGAAGTTGACATTATACCAAATATACTATCAACTACAGGAGTCATACCACACAATATCCACCAGTACATCAACGCAATACAGCTACATCCGAACTTATATGTACAACAACAGAAATCTGTAATTATTGATACATGTTCAATTACCCGAAAGTTCCTAAATGCAATGTAACATATACGGTACAGTTAAAAGGAAGTCACGCTTGATCAAGGTCCGCGTCACTTTCCATTTTTAACCAGACCTAAGGTCTGAGAAAGGAAAGAAGATAATAATAATAATAATAATAATAATAATAATAATATTAATAGTAATACACCCCGTGGAGGCCCGGGAAAACAATAGGCCTCCGGTATGTTCTGCCAGTCGTAAAAGGCGACGAAAAGAACAAACCACTAATAGGGCTAACCCCTCTTTTAGTGTGATTAGTTGGTTCAGGACAGAACTAATGAAGCCTCGGCGAAGCGCCGTCATGGTCGGGGACGACGTTTGAACCCTATGCCCCCCCACAATGGTAACGACACTGCTAGCCTACTGGAAAATGATTTAAATCCAAATAGAGGTGTTTTGCAGGATATGCTTCCTGCAGCCACCCTAGAAGGAAAACAAAGACAGAGGATGAGATGGTCAGATGAAGTTAATCGACACCTCATGTTCTGTTATTACCAAGCAACAAACATAGGAACCAACACAACTGGATACAGATCACAAGTATACACAACATTTATTATCAGATACCCAGAATTAGAAATTTTAACAGAACAACGACTAGCTGATCAGATCCCTGTGATAATCAAAATTAACAGGATACCCCAGTCAGAATTAGAAAACATCAAACAACAAGTACAACAAATACTGGAACAAAATAATGACCAATCAGAAGAAGAAGAAAATACAGTAATGGACTCAAACATCCCAGAGCAAACAAACAAAGAACAACACGCATCAATTAAACAATCAGAGGAAAACGAAATCTTAAGACAGCCACCAGAACAAGCACAAATAGAACACGAAGTGACACACATGTTAGATATAGAAGAAAAATTTCAGTTGACATATATAGAATACAAAGACACAAATACAGACATTAGACCATTCTTGCATAGACCGCCAAATAACCCACAAGTCGAAACAACAATAAAAACTATCAACACAATCATACACAACAAAATAAATGAAAACACAACTATGGAAGAGTTACAACTACTGGTTTATATAGGAGCACTCACTACACTAAATATACACACTAGGCAGAGATCAGAACCAACCAACACACAGAAGAAACCCACAAAACCAGCATGGCAACACAGGCTACAGATCAGAATAGAAAAACTGAGAAAAGACATCGGACAGCTAACACAATTTATAAGAAATGAAATGTCAGAAAAAAAACGAAAAAGGTTAGGTAAAATCTCACAACAAGAAGCGATAGAGCAATTAGATGAAAAGAAGCAGAAATTACAAGCATTGGCCAAACGACTTAGAAGATACAAAAAAAGTGAAAATAGAAGGAAACAAAACCAAACATTCAACACAAACCAAAAGAAACTTTACCAGACAATAGATAACACACACATTAAAATAGACAATCCACCGAACATAACAGACATGGAACACGTCTGGAGCAACATATGGTCAAACCCGGTACAACATAACAGGCATGCACGGTGGATACAAGCAGAAACAGGCACATACAAGATGATACCACAAATGCCTGAAGTGATAATTTTGTAACATGAAGTCACCCAAGCAATTAATTCTACTCACAATTGGAAAGCCCCTGGAAAAGATGAAATAGCAAATTTCTGGATAAAGAAGTTCGCCTCAACACATTCACAAATAACTAATTTATTTAACAGTTACATTGCAGACCCATACACATTCCCTGATACCCTTACACATGGAATAACTTATCTGAAACCTAAAGATCAAGCAGACACAGCAAACCCAGCTAAATATCGCCCCATAACATGGCTACCAACAATATACAAAATATTAACTTCAGTCATTACACAGAAATTGACACATACAACACAGAACAAAATTATAAATGAAGAACAAAAAGGCTGTTGCAAAGGAGCACGAGGATGTCAAGTTGTTGTTGTTTTTGTGGTCTTCAGTCCTGAGACTGGTTTGATGCAGCTCTCCATGCTACTCTATCCTGTGCAAGCTTCTTCATCTCCCAGTACCTACTGCAACCTACATCCTTCTGAATCTGCTTAGTGTATTCATCTCTTGGTCTCCCCCTACGATTTTTACCCTCCACGCTGCCCTCCAATACTAAATTGGTGATCCCTTGATGCCTCAGAACATGTCCTACCAACCGATCCCTTCTTCTAGTCAAGTTGTACCACAAACTCCTCTTCTCCCCAATCCTATTCAGTACCTCCTCATTAGTTATGTGATCTACCCATCTAATCTTCAGCATTCTTCTGTAGCACCACATTTCGAAAGCTTCTATTCTCTTCTTGTCCAAACTATTTACCGTCCATGTTTCACTTCCATACATGGCTACACTCCATACAAATACTTTCAGAAATGACTTCCTGACAATTAAATCTATACTCGATGTTAACAAATTTCTCTTCTTCAGAAACGCTTTCCTTGCCATTGCCAGTCTACATTTTATATCCTCTCTACTTCGACCATTATCAGTTATTCTGCTCCCCAAATAGCAAAACTCCTTTACTACTTTAAGTGTCTCATTTCCTAATCTAATACCCTCAGCATCACCCGACTTAATTCGACTACATTCCATTATCTTCGTTTTGCTTTTGTTGATGTTCGTCTTATATCCTCCCTTCAAGACACCATCCATTCCGTTCAACTGCTCTTCCAAGTTCTTTGCTGTCTCTGACAGAATTACAATGTCATCTGCGAACCTCAAAGTTTTTATTTCTTCTCCATGGATTTTAATACCTACTCCGAATTTTTGTTTTGTTTCCACTACTGCTTGCTCATTATACAGATTGATAAACGTCGGGGGTAGGCTACAACGCTGTCTCACTCCCTTCCCAACTACTGCCTCCCTTTCATTCCGCTCGACTCTTATAACTGCCATCTGGTTTCTGTACAAATTGTAAATAGCCTTTCGCTCCCTGTATTTTACCCCTGCCACCTTTAGAATTTGAAAGAGAGTATTCCAGTCAACATTGTCAAAAGCTTTCTCTAAGTCTACAAATGCTAGAAACGTAGGTTTGCCTTTCCTTAATCTTCCTTCTAAGATAATTCGTAAGGTCAGTATTGCCTCACGTGTTCCAGTATTTCCACGGAATCCAAACTGATCTTCCCCGAGGTCGGCTTCTACTAGTTTTTCCATTCGTCTGTAAAGAATTCGTGTCAGTATTTTGCAGCTGTGACTTATTAAACTGATAGTTCGGTAATTCTCACATCTGTCAACACCTGCTTTCTTTGGGATTGGAATTATTATATTCTTCTTGAAGTCTGAGGGTATTTCGCCTGTTTCATACATCTTGCTCACCAGATGGTAGAGTTTTGTCAGGACTGGTTCTCCCAAGGCCGTCAGTAGTTCCAATGGAATGTTGTCTACTCCGGGGGCCTTGTTTCGACTCAGGTCTTTCAGTGCTCTGTCAAACTCTTCACGCAGTATCGTATCTCCCATTTCATCTTCATCTACATCCTCCTCCATTTCCATAATATTGTCCTCAAGCACATCGCCCTTGTATAGACCCTCTATATACTCCTTCCACCTGTCTGCTTTCCCTTCTTTGCTTAGAACTGGGTTTCCATCTGAGCTCTTGATAATCATACAAAATGTTCTCTTTTCTCCAAAGGTCTCTTTAATTTTCCTGTAGGCAGTATCTATCTTACCCCTAGTGAGATAAGCCTCTACATCCTTACATTTGTCCTCTAGCCATCCTTGCTTAGCCATTTTGCACTTCCTGTCGCTCATTTTTGAGACGTTTGTATTCCTTTTTGCCTGTTTCATTTACTGCATTTTTATATTTTCTCCTTTCATCAATTAAATATTTCTTCTGTTACCCAAGGATTTCTACTAGCTCTCGTCTTTTTACCTACTTGATCCTCTGCTGCCTTCACTACTTCATCCCTCAAAACTACCCATTCTTCTTCTACTGTATTTCTTTCCACCACTCCTGTCAATTGTTCCCTTATGCTCTCCCTGAAACTCTGTACAACCTCTGGTTCTTTCAGTTTATCCAGGTCCCATCTCCTTAAATTCCCACCTTTTTGCAGGTTCTTCAGTTTTAATCTACAGGTCATAACCAATAGATTGTGGTCAGAGTCCACATCTGCCCCTGGAAATGTCTTACAATTTAAAACCTGGTTCCTAAATCTCGGTCTTACCATAATATAATCTATCTGATACCTTTTAGTATATCCAGGGTTCTTCCACGTATACAACCTTCTATCATGATTCTTAAACAAAGTGTTAGCTATGATTAAGTTGTGCTCTGTGCAAAATTCTACCAGGCGGCTTCCTCTTTCATTTCTTAGCCCCAATCCATATTCACCTACTACGTTTCCTTCTCTCCCTTTTCCTACACTCGAATTCCAGTCACCCATGACTATTAAATTTTCGTCTCCCTTCACTATCTGAATAATTTCTTTTATTTCATCGTACATTTCTTCAATTTCTTCGTCATCTGCAGAGCTAGTTGGCATATAAACTTGTACTACTGTAGTAGATGTGGGCTTCGTATCTATCTTGGCCACAATAATGCGTTCACTATGCGGTTTGTAGTAGCTTACCCGCGTCCCTATTTTCCTATTCATTATTAAGCCTACTCCTGCATTACCCCTATTGTCAAGAGCAACTGATAATTGATGGAGAGGTGACATATCAAGCTAAAACTAAACAAAGGTCGCTACACTATCCATACATTGATTACCAAAATGCTTTTGATAGTGTACCCAACTCATGGTTACTACAAATATTGGAAATATACAAAGTAGATCCTAAATTGATACAGTCCCTAAACATAGTAATGAAAAATTGGGAAACCACACTTAATATCCAAACAAATTCAAATAACATCACATCCCAGCCAATACAGATTAAGCGTGGAATATACCAACGAGACGCATTAAGTCCTTTCTCGTTCTGCCTTGCTCTGAACCCACTATCCAACTTGCTAAACAATACAGATTATTGATACAATATTACTGGAACATACCCACACAAAATCACACATTTGCTATACATGGATGATCTAAAACTACTGGCAGCAACAAATCAACTCAACCAATTACTAAAGATAATAGAAGTATTCAGCAATGATATAAATATGGCTTTTGGAACAGACAAATGTAAGAAAAATTGTATAATCAAGGGAAAACACACTAAACAAGAAGATTACATATTGGATAACCACAGCGACTGCACAGAAGCGATGGAAAAAACAGATGCCTATAAATATCTAGGGTACAGACAAAAAATAGGAATAGATAATACAAATATTAAAGAAGAACTAAAAGAAAAATATAGGCAAAGACTAACAAAAATACTGAAAACAGAATTGACAGCAAGAAACAAGACAACAGCTATAAATACTTATGCTATACCAATGTTGACCTCATTTGGAGTAGTGAAATTGAGTAACACAGACCTAGAAGCACTCAATACACTTACACGATCACAATGCCTCAAATATAGAATACATCACATACATTCAACAACAGGAAGATTCACAGTAAGCAGAAAGGAAGAAGGAAGGAGATTTATCGACATAAAAAACCTACATTATGGACATGTAGACAATTTAAGGAAATTCTTTATAGAACGAGCAGAAACTAGTAAAATACACTAATCAATCACTCATATATATACATTGGCTACACCATTGCAATTTCATAAACACTTCTACAACCCTTTAGATCACATAACATCAACAGATACGATGGAATTAAATTGGAAAAAGAAAACAGTACATAGCAAGCACCCGTATCATCTAACACAGCCACACATCGATCAAGACGCATCCACCACATGGCTAAGGAAAGGCAATATATACAGTGAGACGGAAGAATTCATGATTGCGATACAGGATCAAACAATAAACACCAGATATTATAGCAAGCATATTATTAAAGATCCCAATACCACAACAGATAAATGCAGACTTTGCAAACAACAAATAGAAACAGTAGATCACATCACAAGCGGATGTACAATACTAGCAAATACAGAATACCCCAGAAGACATGACAATGTAGCAAAAATAACACATCAACAACTCACCATACAACATATACTAATAAAACAACACGTTCCCACATACAAGTATGCACCACAAAATGTACTGGAGAATGATGAATACAAATTATACTGGAACAGAACCATTATAACAGATAAAACAACACCACATAACAAACCTGACATCATACTCACCAATAAAAAGAAGCAATTAACACAACTAATCCAAATATCCACACCCAATACAACAAAATACAAAAGAAAACAGGAGAATAAATTGAAAAATACATCCAACTGGCTGAGGAAGTCAAGGACATGTGGCATCAGAATAAAGTTGACGTTATATCACTTATACTATGAACTATAGGAGTCATACCACACAATATCCACCAGTACATCACACGCAATGCAGCTGAATCCAAACGTATATATACAACTACAGAAATCTGTAATTATTGATACATGTTCAATTACCCGAAAGTTCCTAAATGCAATGTAACATATATCGTACAGTTAAAAGGAAGTCACGCTTGATCAACATCCGCGTCAATTTCCATTTTTAACCAGACATAACGTCTGAGAAAGGAAAGAAATAATAATAATAATAATAATAATAATAATAATAATAATAATAATAATAACACAATAATGGCTGGGAACAAAGCCTTCAGCAGCATGAAGGGTGCAGGTGGTATACAACAACAGCAAGTAAGAAATAAAAAAATGAATAAATAAATAAGCAAAGCTTAATGTTTGATTTGTGGTTGCATAAATAATCTGCTATTTGTTCTTTGTAAACTACCCACACAAGAATTTATTATTACATTTGTAAGCATTCCTTTTACAACTTTTAGTCGATGACGGTATAACAGCCTCATGGTTAAAAAAGGCAAAACTAGTTAAATGTTCCCATCCCACTGGCTATACGTACAGTACATCATCAGTGATAGCTACAAAGGCGAATGCAAAGCTACCTGTCTGTAATTCACTACCTCTGTAGCAACACTACTGTGGATGCCGTAGCTGTCAGCTGGGATTTATAGTAAATAATTCATTCCCATGGCACTGGTGCTTCACCTTTCCGGCAGGCCAATACGCCTCATTCATTTCAGTCACTTCTTTTACGTATTTACTGGTTTCAAAGTTGTCGGTGTTGTATTTTCATATCCTCCCACAAACCAGAAAACTGTTTAAATCGATCACTTTCCTTGACACAATCTTCATTTGTCGTAAATGTTTACGTCATATCTGATTTTTGTACAGGCAGTAAAATTCTGCTATGCATCCGATATCTGTTTTTGGTCGCAGGAGGCTACAGCAGTAGGGATCCAGAAATTTTCGTGGTTCTGTGGAACGTTTACTGTTTGGCGTATTGTAATTATTCCTGGAAATGGTACGGGACGGAATCAGCCGTGCGGCAGCAAACAGTTGCAGCTTCTCGGAATGGCCAATTTAAAGCTGAGTCAACGGTTTCGCGGGAAAATTACTCAGGCCTCATAATTTGCTCTTATTTGCAGGTAAGGCGAGCTGTAAAGAAGCAGTCCTCGTTTCACGATTTTGCTCGTCAGAAATATACACACGATTTGAATAGCGTTGCCATAAAGTAACAATTTATAGTCGAGAAATTAACGGAAACTAACTTTTGGTGTGAGTTTTAGTAACAACAGTGAGTAAAAAATCTACACATAAAATCATGAAGGAGGATATTCACGCCTACGGGATTGAAATAGATGATGAAAGTTCAATGGAAATATTTCATTTTGCAAGCATTTTTGAAGCTAAATCTCTGAAAATTTTTATTGAGCTGTTGTGTTAGAAATAAACAAATACATGTAACTTTTTGGAAATTCAAAACCTAAGGGGATGAAGTAGGGGGTGAAACGTTTTGTGAAGATATTTCACTGCGAAAACATTTTTAAAGCTAAATCTTAGAAAATTAGTGTCTGGCTTCTGGTTGTAGATGAAAAAATACGTGATTCGCTGTTCTTGGAAAATGATCCCGTAAGCGGTTGAAACACGGTCAGACTAATTCACTGATTCATCATAGCCCAGCCCAAAACGTTAACGATAGGAACTTGAAGTTTGGAGAGGGTGTCGATCTTATACTGCAGGAATCGTTTAAGAAAGGATAGTCCGAAATTCCACTCTTAAGAGAGTGAAATAGGGGATGGAAAGCTTTTTTTATGGTATGTCGCTATCAACGGAATTTTGAAGCTAGCCCTGGTATTTGTTTTCCCAATCAGAAAATAATAAATACGTGTTTCAGCACTTTTGGGTATTAGTATTTCACTACTTGGTCAGTTATAATGAAATATCTGTTAGGGGATGAAAGTTGCTGTGGACGTATCTCCACAAGGACGCAAAAGGCTACATTAGCAAAACCTTTCGAGTCCACCTACCAGAATCGCGCCGGTCGGCGTGGCCGAGCGGTTCTAGGCGCTACAGTCTGTAACCGCGCGACCGCTACGGACGCAGATTCGAATCCTGCCTCGGTCATGGATGTGTGTGCTGTTCTTAGGTTAGTTAAGTTTAAGTAATTCTAAGTTGTAGGGGATTGATGACCTCAGAAGTTAAGTCCCATAGTACTCCGAGCCATTTTTTGTTATCCTGTCGGGAGTCTTGCGTGTGAGAAAAGCCAATATCTGACGCACCAAATACCAAACGCCCTTTGCCTACCCGCATTCGAAACGATGTTCATCCGCGTCAATCACTTGGCATGTGGCACACAAGGGTGAGTCGGCGAGGTGGATGTGACGTAAGCGGGACTGGCACAACTGTTTCCCATAACCGTTACGTACCATGCAGATTGCACGTCAGTATCAAGGGTGGTGGCATTCACTGCCTGCCACACAGCACACCACTTTGTAGTGGGGTGTTTGCTTTCAATCACATTCGGCGTCCTGTTCAGTTTGATGACAGCATATATCGCCCTCGTCATCATCAAGCACGTGGGTAGTAGTGCAGTATGGATGTAGCTTAATTCGAGGAAGAATTGGCTAATGCAGAAGAAAGGTGCTGGGATGTCCGATACCATTACACGGGGTGCGAGTGAGGCCTCCAGTAAGAGAATTGTGAGGTACGTCGGACTTCGTCGCCACAGTTGCACGTGACAGTTGACGAACAGGGCTTCGCTCTGTTCTGAACGTGACAAAGGCCTAAACCCCCTCTCCTCCTTGGGAGGGTTAGGAACTCGTAACGAATCTTAAATAACATGCCCGTGTTAACAAAGGATCCCAAAAACGCCAAAATGCGATGAGCCAGAGTAGATGGTATCGGGAGTATCTGTGCAAAATGGGGGATACGTGACGCCGAATAGACGTTAGCATATCCCGTCCGTTGAAGGACGTTTACATCTCTAAGATGGTGGTTACTTATTCCTTCTCTCATCTGATTCAATAAACGCCTGTAGTTAAGGGCTCTTGAACGCTTCATGTCAAATGTGAAATCAATGCCAAGACAGCGGATTGTGTCACTGATCCGTAGTGGTGCGACGCTCTCGTCGTGTAGACCTCTGCCTATAGACAGGACGTGCGATTTGTGGAGATTGAGATTGCTCCCCCGATGTCACGCTGTAGGTCGCCACCCACGCTAGTGCTGCACGAACACCGTCATTACTGCGAAGGAGTACCAGAACATCCGCATAGGCAGTGCAGCAAAAAGTGTGTCCACCAAGGGACATCCCAGTCAGGCGTTGTCGGAGGCCGTAGAGGAGTGGTTCCAAGACGAGGGTGTACAACATCGCCGAAAGAGGGCAGCCTTGTAGCACCGATCGCTGGATCTGTATCGTCGGAGTGAGGTGGCTGTTATATAACACCTTGGACGTCGCGCCGCGTAGGAGACTCATCAGTACCTTAACTATGATGTCCGGATACCTCATGTGTCGCAGTACCTCTATCAAAAATGTGTGATCTACTCTGTCAAAGGCCTGGCTGAAGTCGAGTGAGGCCAAAACTCCTGGCAGTTGGCGAGCTTTGGCTAGCGCGATCATATCTCGATATCGACACAGTGCAGTGCGAATATTGTGGTCACCACCTAATGATGCCGACCGGGGTGGCCGAGCGGTTCTAGGCGCTACAGTCTGGAATCGGGCGACCACTACAGTCGCAGGTTCGAATCCTGCCTCGGGCATGGATGTGTGTGATGGCCTTAGGTTAGTTAGGTTTAGGTAGTTCTAAGTTCTAGGGGACTGATGACCTCAGAAGTTTAGTCCCGTAGTGCTCAGAACCATTTGAACCATTTGAACCACCTAACGATGCCTGGTCCTGCGACACAACACATTGTATCGATCGCTTTAGGCGTGCCGCCAGAAGCCTGGTGTAAATCTTCGTGTCACTGTTGAGTAAGGTCAACGGGCGATAATCACTGATCCTGGATCCGCCTCGTGGTTTGTGTGTGGGCACAGTCAATCCCTCTAGTAACGCCCCAGATATCTGCGTCGTGGGAGACGTAAGATCTCGGCAAATATCAGTCCATGCTGGTACCAGCAATTGTTGATATGTCCTATAAAATTCCAGAGGAAGGCCATCAGGTCCCGGGGACTTATGAACAGCCCCCGCCTCTATTGCTTCAATGATTTCCTCTTCCGTTACGTCTGCAGTCAAATCCGCTGCCGCTGTCGGGGAAATCGTGCCATAAGTGAGTTGAGATACTTCGGCGATCACCTCTGGGGGATGTCGGTGTTCCGAGTACAGCCCAGTGTAGTGAGCATGAAGGGCGTTTCCTATATCGCGCTGGGTATCAAGGCGTCCTCCGTCTTCCGTCGTGATAGCTTGTATCAGTGTCCTACGTCGGCGCCGTTGTCCTGCAATGACGTGGTACATGGACGGTTCCTCCTGGGCCTCTAAGTTGGCAACGTGTTAATCTGGTGATCTCTGCCTTGGCACGGTTCACCATCACCTGCCTTGCTGGTGAGTACGGCAGTGTTGTACATTCCCTTACGATGCTGTAGTGAAAGTCCTTGGTATGTCTCCTCAATGCTGCTACATGTCGTCCGTAGCCTATCAAGGTCTTCCCGAGGGCTGGTTTGGCGCAGAGTAACCACGACGACAATGTAGACCGATATGTGCCACGTCGGCGGCTACAGGAATCTCACGTGTTCTGTATAAGGCGGTGACATTCCTGAAAGGCTAGGTGGACGACGTTCAACTTCCAAGGACCACGGCTGTGCCATACCTTCTGGCGGCCGAGGGTAATGGCACAGATGTAGGCCTCGTGGTCAGGGAACACTGTGGGTCAAACTTCCGCAGCTCTCGTCCCCACAGCTATCGAGCGCGAGATGTAAATCCGGCCGATGCGGCTGGAGGAATGTCTGATGTAGTGTAAATCCGGGCCGATTGCCACAAACATGTTCCCACGAGTCCACCAATTGAAGATTATTCATAATTGTCTCAAATTCTGTGCAGGGAGAATGATTTGGGAACTCATCCTTAGGTGCTTGGCTACAGTTGAAGTCCCCTCCGAATATCAAGGCGTCCTGATGGCCCATAAAGAGGGGCGTGATTGTATGAGCGAAAAAGTTGGATCGTTCGCGACGCCTACCAGATCCTGACGGCACATAGATGTTAATTAGATTGACTCCTTGGATAGTAAGAGCCATGCCTCTGGCGTCAAGGAGATACTCGACGTCTTCTGCGGGTATACATTCGCGGAGGAGGATCGCCACTCCACTGCCATTGGCCGACGCATGTGAGACCCAAGTCTTATAGTCGTAGGATTCCTTGAAGTCTGCGGGATATACTTATTGAACGAGCGCAACGTCGATGTCTGATGCTTTGAGCAGATCCTGTCGCATCGCTAGGTTATGTCGGGCATGTACGTTGTTGATGTTAATCGTTGCTAGACGGTAGGTCTATGTCTGGTCAGACAGGTTGGTAACTGGGTTGTTTAGGAGGCCAGGTGTGTGAGCGGCAGGGGCTCCACACAGAGGGTGACGATACAGCCGTAGTCACTGTGGTTGGTCGGTGCTGGGTACAGCCGAGGGAGCAGATCTTCCCTCGGTATATTCCGGGCGCTATGGCTCTTCCTCGACATCACCCACCCAACAATCAGATGCAGCAATTGGTAACTGTTGGTTAGTGCTGCCAGTAGAGCGCTCGCGCGCATGTTCAGTAGCCCAAGTGGTGTTGTCATTCCGAGGTTCAGAAACTGTGCTCGCCGTGGCATCGTGACAGGAAGGGTGAGTTGTGGTGGTAGAGTCCTGAGTGTCGTCCGACGCTTGATGTTCTTGCGGGTCACACATCCGAAGCAGGCAATCATCGGATGGCGTATGGCGCCGTTTCTTGCGTTTTCAACGGGACCGTTGTTTTCCGACATGTTGTTCTGTGTCAGAATTCGGGCGGCAATCGTCTGATGCGGTCTCCATTGGTAGGAAGGCAGAAGTCGGGACAATTTCTGTTTCTACTGCCATCTTCTCTGTAGGCTCGTCTCGGTGGCACTATTGATCACCGTCTTGAGGTAATTCTGCCGATGACGTTGTGGAGGGGGATATGTTGTCCGCCACACTGTCATTGACCACTGACTGCAATATGGTGTTTCGATCCTGGACGGGAACAGCTGTTGCGGTTGCAGCCGCTGCATACATGATGGGGAGTGAAGTAGGTGTCGCCGGGGATGGAACTTCACCAACCGGTGTCTGAGTTAGTCGAGGTTGAATGGAGGCCGATCGAACATGTTCTTCCTGGCCACAGCCGGCGCAAGTACGCGGTTTTCCGTCGTACATGACAATGGCTGTGCAACCGCCAATTACTAAATAGGATGGCACATGCTTCGTCAGTGTAATCTTAATTTGTCGCACTCCGTTTAAGACGGCTTATGTCTCAAACGTTTGCCATTTTTCAGCCTCTCTGCCTCGTGAAGACTGGGTGTTGTGTGATGTCCTTAGGTTAGTTAGGTTTAAGTAGTTCTAAGTTCTAGGGGACTGATGACCATGGATGATAAGTCCCGTAGTGCTCAGAGCCATTTGAACATTTTTTTTTCAGCCACGTGGCTTAGCACGTTGCCGTACGGATTGAAAGCTGTCACACAACATGTGGCGGGACTTGGAATGGCAGCTCGAAGACCCTCAGAGTGCGAAGGCCAAATCAAGCGTGGTGGATCGTTACAGTTCCCATGTGGCCATCTGGATGCTTAAATGTAAGTTCATGAGAATCTAGGCACACAAATCAGTGCACGCTTCTTCATTGATCAGTTTTATGTATACGACACTTTGTGTTATAGAAAAGTAGATCCCAATGACGTCTTGAGCTGCAATATGAAGTTCTTCCAGGATGAATCGTTCAGTGTCAAGTGCTCGTGGTCTAGCGTAGTGCGCTTCAAATGTGATCTTAATTGTGGACTTGCGGTACGAGTGCGCCATGGCACTACCGAAACACGGACGCGTGACACTCGCCGCAGCGGAAGGTAAACAGTAAACACTCGCGCGCGCGGTACGCAAACAGGCGGGACACAGGCACGACGACCTACAGGTGAGGTAGATGTTCACGTATTCCTCGTTTGTGAAGCCTTCCATACTAATAACACTACGACCCGTCGGTTAGCAGCTGTCGGAGTGGCAACTATTCGCAAGAGCGAACAACACAGTGCAATTGTAAACATGTCATGCACGCTGGAGTTTTCCTCCGTCAGTGACCGTACACCACGATGTTCTTTCTCGAGTCCTCCAAACACTGGCAGATACAAATCAGCTCATTGATGTGTCATGTGATGCATCTGTGGTGAATAACATGTCGTGATCGTAGAGTCTGTCGGTTTCTCGTTAAATGGTTAACCATTTCTTTTGTTTTATGCACACAATGCATCGAAAGGAACCAAATTAATAACGGTCCTAACTTGCTGCACGCAGCTGTATGCAGTTCTCAGAATATCTTTCCTCATTTACCACTGACCCTGTATATTACTGACATGGTCAGTCTGGGGGCGATCTTCAACGTATGGAACTGACGGAAACTTCACGATCAAAGATCGCTAAAATGTATTTTATTGGATGAGCGGTTTCCACAGAGCTATTCTGTCATCATAAGATCCGATGATGACAGCATAGCAGAGTCTAAATCGCTCATACAATAAAACGATTTTTTAGAGATCTTGGCTTGTGAACTTTTATTCAGTTACCGTTAGTTTCATTAAGTAGAGAACTTATTAAAGAGCGATTAAATTGAATCAATATGACAGTAAGAGATATAGTCTATTCTTATTAGTAGCGAACGTAAACATCCCCTAATTTACAGATTACTACGGGACAATGACGTCAGAGCACACTTTCCCCGCTGAAGACAGTTGACGGTATACGAACCGAGTACGTTGTGTCGTAACTTGGAACTACGTTGATGTTTCACGGTAGGATGTAGTCAGTAGGCAGAAGACTTTGCTTTTGACATTTTGAATGACGTGTTAACGTCTTCGCAGAACAAGTCCTTCCCGTCCTCCACTTAGTAACGAATCTTGCTGAAGCGAGAGTAACGTCAACTTAATCTTTCCAGGCTCTTAAAGGGCCTGCGCTTTTTAAATACGTGAGCCATCTTTCATTAGTCACTTGAGAGTAAAGTTGATATTAAATGGCATGGAGGACCATTGGAGACGTGGCGGCTTGAATAGCGTTTCATGTTCGCTTCATAAAAATTTCTACCACAACTTCGCGTCTCAACGGGCCCAAAAGCAATTTGTAGCCACGAAGTTACTCTTATACGTTAGTGTTATCCTAACGATGTAGTAGAATATAAGCACTGGGATTTCCAGGACCTCTTCAAGTTTGACGAGTTTTCCAATTTGTCGGGAGGTCTCATAAAAGCTGTAAGTCATTATTTTTAAACATATTGTTGTCGAAAAGATTCAAAAGAGTACCTTAAGTCAATATATGTGGGAAAGAAACAGAATTTAACAACTTTCTTCTGAGGTAGGTTAAGGGATTTGTTGCGAGAAATAACAAAGCAGCTAAACTGCGAAATGTACTGTAACTAATGAACAAAGCTTTGTGAAACGTCACTGCCGAACGACGGCGAAATGCAGAACACCATGTCACAAAATAGGAGGAGGAAATTCGGATTTTTTGCTGGCGTGGGATTCTGTTCCTTTTCGCCTGGTCACCAACGTAACAGTAATCATATGTATTCCTTGGAGTCCCGTAAGGAAGGAGCTCATATATTACCAGATGACTGCCTATAGTGGCTTCGACATTTAACTACTCGTACATGGTGAAATACCAACAGTGCGTTTTTACGCCACACACAGCTCATGCAGAAAAATTACCCTTGTTAAAGTGAGAGATTTCCATCACTCATATTTTTAATTACAATACTATGTCACCTAAGATCGAGAACATGTTATGTTTTCCGTCCAGTCACCTAACAATCGTATCGCCTGAGTTTTACAATATATTATTTCCTGCTGTTTAAACATTAAATCACATTCAAAACTATATTGTTCTCTGCTCGTCTCTTTTTACATCTTCACTACAGCTGTTCACATCACTGCAGGTTAGTCGGACCACTAGCCTGGCCAGTCCTGTTCAAGTTAAATGCGGCAGTAAAGCTGGCGTTCCGTATTAACGCTGAATCCATGTACGCGCAATGCACAGCTTTAAACGTACCCCCCTCATCGTACTTGACTTTACTCTACAGATTACTATACGCTCCACGTGAAACAGACTCCAACGAGGTTCCAGAAAATGCCGAAGAATACACAGTGTAATGTTTACACGAGGTTTATTCTTATGACGAACGGAGTATAGTGCCACAAACATGCTTATAACATGTGTAGATACTGCAACAGACAGAAACTAAATATAAGCTGGGCTTACAAGGAAATATGCAGTTGCCCTTCATTTCACATTTTTTTTTATTGTAGGCAATTGTTGCTGTCAGTGTTCTGTCTTTTACGATTTGCGCTCGTAGCATGAATAGATAAAATGCTGTATCCAAGATGTCAGTCAATTAAATGGACGACCAATGAAAATCCAGTGCTGGTATTCAGTACCGTAATATGAACTTGAAAACTTGGAAGTTTATTTTAATGTTCAGCTGACTGGATCCCTTCTTCTCAAACAAAGGATGTGGTGTGTGTGTGTAGATCTTTAGACAAATAAGACCACGACGTTTTGAAGTGCACATTTATTGAATTGAATTACAGAAAGTAATATGCCCACCAACCAATTTGTGGACAGCAGTTTGTTGCATTATAATATAAATATCAGAATTCACTGAGTGAAAGCTTCTGGCTGTTAGAATCAGTCTTCTGTTCCTAGAAAAAAAAAAAAAGGAAAAGAATAAAACATTAGGCACCACAAATTTTTTGAGGAAAACAAGAACTGCATCACCTAAATAAATCACTCTTGGAAATCACACAGTTTCTGCAGACGATGCCTTATCAAACGTAAGTGATGCAGAATCAGCAGGTCATTAACATTTTAAGGACTGACCAATGACCTTTCTCGTTAACTGTTAGCCCTGCTCGGCTAAAATTGTTTTCTGTAGGCGCATTAGTTGCGGGAATTATTAGCACAGTTCGATCTACCCTGAAGGACCTTGGAAACTTCACGTACTCCATACGATGTCGTCAGTTGAGGTGGATCCTCATTTTCCTCCCGCCGGAGGTTCGAGTCCCCCTTTGTGTATGTATGTGTGTGTGTGTGTGTGTGTGTGTGTGTGTGTGTGTTGTTCCTAACGTCAGTTACTTTAAGTAATGTGTAAGTCTAGTGTCCGATGACCTCAACAGTTTGGTCCCTTAGAACTTCGCACACTTTTGAAGAGTTTTTTGAACAATTCTCAGCGTGCTACACGCATACACAGAAGTTTAATTTCCTTACGCACTGAGTGTAGTATAGTTTCCACAAAGTATTCTTGTGACCAGAAGTGAGATCGCGTGGGTTCCAGAAGGCGTGCTTTACCAAATTCCACGTATGACGTGACGATAGATGGAAGCTCTGCAACATGGTTTTCCATCCATTCAGTAACAGAGTTCTTCCTCTATTTCGCAGATACATTTCGTGATATAGGTTTTATCATCGTATGGTATGGAGCCTGATCTATAACATTCGCAGACCTGCTTCGTAATTCGTGATGTCTGGCATTGATCTCAGGATAGTAAGTTGCACATCACATTTCCCCAGCAAGACATGAGACAGCATTTTTCAGATTGTTACTGACAAACTTCACTACAAAAAAAAAAAAAAATGTGCGAGATGGGTGCCGAAAATGTTGACGGAAGAAAACAAAACAAAGCGAATGGCACATTCTTTGTTTTGTAGAGCAGTCGCAAGGAACAAAAATGTTCAAATGTGTGTGAAATCTTATGGGACTGAACTGCTAAGGTCATCAGTCCCTAAGCTTACACAATACTTAACCTAAATGATCCTAAGCACAAACACCGGGACCAGCCGCACAGTCCATGACTGCAGCGCCCGAGACCGCTCGGCTAGTCCCGCGCGGCTCGCAAGGAACGTGACGAGTTAAGTCAAATTTTGACCAGTGAGTGAACGTGGACTGCACACTACACTCCACATAATAAACGTCAATCCCGTGAGTGACTTCATTCAAGCTCCCCGAAGAAACCACGAAAATTCAAACAAGAACCTTCTACACGGAAAATCATGACCACTGTTTTTTGGGACCGAAAAGGCATTCTTCTCTTAGACTTTTCACCAAGCGTAAAACAAGAAATAAATGCTGAGAGGTACTGCGAAACATTATTAAAGCTCAGGCGCGCTATTCAGCATCGCCGGCGGGGACTGCTCTGCAGCAGCGTCGTTGTTACTTGCTTTCTTTACACTGTCTTTCGCACAAAAGCATGTTTAGGGTCTTGGCCTCCTCGACGATCTCCGCCCACTCTTCTCTGCTGGCTGCCTTGGCTTTCCATCTTCTAACTCCCATTCTTCTCAAGTCCTCCTCCATGTTGTCTTGCTATGTGGTCCGTGGTCTGCCCCTTATACGGCGTCCACCTGGTTTTGCTTTGAAAACTTTCTTGATTGTTCTGCTCTCCACCATTCTTTCTACATGTCTCAACCAACGTAGTCCATTACTATCTAGTTCTGTCACGATAACTGGTTTGCTGTACAACTCTCTGATCTCATTATTATTTCAGACTCGACAAAACCTCTGTCATTCACTGGCCCGAAGATTTTTCTAAATATCTTCCTTCCCCATCTCTGCAACGACTCATCATTTTGCGTCAATGTCCAAGTCTCCGAGCCATATATCACCACAGGTCTCACTTCTGTACGACACACTATCAGCTTGAGATTCCTATTAAGGCTTCTTGCCGTAAATACTTTGATCAGTGAGATTTACTTCCTGTTCTGCTTCACGACAATGCTCGTCTCACTTTGCGGCAACAACAAAGACGCGACTGGACAAGTTTCATTGGGCATTACTGGATCATCCACCATAGAGACAGGACTTAGCAGTGTGGGCCTTACATCTCTTCCAAAAACTGAAGGAATTTATTGGTGGAAAGCGCTTGGAAAATGATGACATGTTGAAAGAAACTGCTACTAACTGCTTTAACTGTCAGCCAACAGACCTCTTTGATGCTAGGATCCAAAAGCTGGTGCCACGACTTGACATTTGTTTAAATAGCCATTGCGACTATGTTGAAAAGTGAAAAAATGTGCATATTGTAGTTTGTGATGCAATTTACGTATATGAATAGTGTTTTTCTTATTCCATTAGAAATCAATTTTCACATTAAATATTTAAGTACAATTTCAGTTGTTTCGTAATTGTGATTTATCGCGTAACCGAAATCTGACGGGTTTCTTTTCGTACTCTTGTGGATGATCTCAATTTTTCCTTGTTCAGAGACAACTGCCACTTTTCGCACCATAGAGAGATCGTACCCAAGTGATTTTGCAATTGGTTTTGATCTTCTGACGGCTTTAGTAGATGGTAAATGACAGCATCATCTGCAAATAATCTGTGAGGGCTGCTCAGATGGTCTCCTTAATCGTTTATCAAGATGAGGAGCAGCAGAGGGCTATAAAACTTCCTGACAAAACTATGAACCAAACAAAGATGTCGAAGATAAACTATCGTCTTGCAGTTCCGCTTCCCTCTGCAAGAGACATCTTGAAGTCACGCTGTGTATACCGGGCTTCGAAAGTTATTCGATATTTGGAAAATTGGTAGTATGGGCCAAAACTGGATAAATGTGGGATATAAAATCCTTACCTTAAGAGCGATGAGCATTTGTTCTTCTTCGCTACTGTGAAACACATGTCTATTACAAGCTCTTGGCTATTAGGGTCGACCAACAGAAAGCAGTAAACGAGTGAGGACGCGTTTGTCTGTTATTGTCCACGGATACAGCGTACAGTAAACATCCGTTTGCAGCCTACCTGCCTAAATAGAGACTGCAGAAAATGAGCAATTTAATGTAAACCTTAGGAATTGCATTCCTCTTATTATGCAGCTGGTCTCTTGAGATTAATGGGAGCCTCTCGATGAGATGTTCAAAAACGAAGAACTCAAATCATCTTTACGAGAACGATGATATCTCACGCACTTAATTACAGATTTTCTGCAGAAGATATAGATAAACTCTGTAATCATAAAAACCCACGTAAAGAAGATTCGAATCGAAAGATACTGTGACCCAGTAGATTCCGCTCTCCAGATTCACCTACTGAGCTGCAAAGGAATTGTGGCGGTCACTTGCACATCAAGATATATCTTGCTGCAGTTGTGTCCATTACTGTTTCATTACGTCTCTATAATCAATTATTCAAAATGACAGTCACAATCGCATTATTTACGGTTACCAACCGTGCAAAGGCATGGTGACGACTCTAGCGAGCGACCAAATGGTGTAAATTGCCCTGAAGATGACGTTATTGCGGACTGAAACCGGCAAAATAAATAATGCGATTGTGACTGTAATTTGAATAATTGATTACAAGAGAATTAATCGGTGTTTATCTCCATACAACTATGTTGTCTAAAAATTATGTCACTAGTTATGCTACCTTTTTCAACTATACAATCACAGCAATCGGAGTATGTAGATTTTCTTGTGTGTTTTGGCATGTCTATAATACGATGTCCTGAAAGGTGTTATACCCCTAAACACACACTTATTGATGAATGAAAGAAAATATTGTGTGTGTGTGCGCGCGCGCGCGCGCGCGCTAGAGAGAGAGAGAGAGAGAGAGAGAGAGAGAGAGAGAGAGAGAGAGAGAGAGAGAGGAAACAGTTGTAGAGTATCCGCTTTGTATGCAGAAAATCCTTTAATTTTTGTTGAAATGTGTAATTCATACCCTGATTTTGGTTTTTATATAAATCCGTAAGAAGATGGGCTGTTTTATATCCCATAAGGGGAGTAGGTCAGTACTTTCAAATACCATATTTTGGCTATGGTTTACGTTTAGACAAGTCCAGAGATACTGACGTCAAAAGTAAGTCATTCTGTAGCTTCGGCAGCACTTTTGAAAGAAACTTAGATGGTGAAGTCATTATTGAGTACATGATAAAATTTTGTAGAACTGTGCTCCATCCTTCCAATAATTTATGTAATACACTGTTGAACCTTACAGAAAAGCTAAGTACAAGACCCTATTCCAAAAAATCAAGGTTTCTACGCTCTATTTTATGAAGCACAGCAGCTGAAATAAAGATTTAAAATTATGGTGAGTTATAACAGTGTGCTGTTATCTCCAACATGAAGGCTGGTTTGATAGAAATCTCCACGTTATTCTACTGGAAGCACCGTCATCAGTACTCTAGTACTACACTCTGCACCTACTTTAACCTGTTATGGTAGTCAAGCATCCTTGGTCAGCCTCCATAAGCAAGTTCACTGGATCTCTTCTCGATTGAGAACTTGATGAGCATTATGGGCAGGGGCCTCCAACCATCTTGGCATTTTGATGATGTAATGTGTCAGTTGGACAAAATTTCGTAGGATATACCTCAGAAGGCCATCCAACAACTCTATCTATTAATGTCAAACTGAACAACTGCTGGCATAAGGGTTAGAGGTGGACCAACTGTTATTGACTTACTCAATTTGTGAAGGTCTTTCTTTTGAGTAAATCATGCATTTTTCCTGAAGTCGCAGTCATTTGTTTGTCTGTACATGAACATCACATTTGCTGGTTTCCGTGCCATCGGATAATTCCTTAGTGGCGCGTCATGTTTCTTTTCTTTTTCTTTTCCTTTTTGGATTCTTGGAATTTCTTCACCTACACATTCCCTACCGTTAGGGATGCTATCGTTCGTTGACGCCTCAGCAAGCATGTGCACTATCGATCGATACCTTCTTTTAGTCGAATTGTGCCATAAATTTCTTTTCTCCAGAATTGAATTCAGTACTTCCTCATTATTTATCGACTTCTTCTTATTCTTCTGTTGTGCCACATTTGGAAAGTGAAGGGATTGAAGAATATAACATCAAATGCTTAAATCATATTGAGTGAGTGACCGAAAACAGACGTCCAAAAGTAGCTCGTAATTACAAAGCCGTAGGGAAGAGTACTAGAGTAATACGACGGGAGAATTATCAGTTTTCTGACTGCGGACCGTCACATATTCCTCTCTTGTGCCCTCCTCTTGCCCTCAGAACAGGACTTGCACCCTACGTCCTGTTATTTGTTGGGTGTATCCCAATTATTAAACGATAATTTTTTTAAAGAATCGTGCTCCATAGCGTCCCCAGTGAAATAATACGAAAAGACTTATAAAATAGTATTTATAAAGAAAAGACATTTAAAAATTGAATAATATACATTTTTATCATGTACCCCTATTATAATAATTTCTCTGTGTAAGTTTCGAGGGCAAAGAAATATAACAAAATGATCTAAAGAGACGACAAGATACGCTCTTTTGTTAATTTTTTTAGTCGTCTTCACTTCTTCTTTTCTCTTGGTTGCGTGTAGTCGGACATCTTGCGAGTGCTGCCAAATGTAAGTATATTTGTACTAATTAAGCAAATAATATATTGATTTAATATCATTGTTCACTTTTAATTTGTAAGAGGTGATCCCGATTTCATGTCCGCCTTCCTTTAATTTACCTGCATTCGAGAAATTTGCAGTTCAACAATCAAAGCGGCCGATGCAGCCACCGACGCCATTAAGTGGCGATATTAACTTATAAAAAATTAGTGGAAGCGAAAAAATCGCCCGCTATTAACATAATATACATTTTTCTTCACAGCCGCCCGACGCTGCATAAAATACGTAGCTTTAAGACTCTTACTTTCAGTTCAACAGCCGAGATCCAGAGCCAGGACTTCGACTACAATGCAATGGTTAACGGAGGTAAGAAAAAAACCTCGCGCGTGTGGGCTGCAATTGTAATTAGTAACTAAAGATTTTTTGCTTTAAAGTCAACTGACTAGCCGAGGAAATTAATATGAAAAGTTTATTCCAGTGTTGAACTTATATGCTCATGTTTTAAGATTCAGCGTGTCTAATATTCATTAACGTAAGAAATAATTTAAGATTAATATTGTTAAAAAGGAGAACTTCACAAAAGCATTTAATTGCAAATCAAAATAAAATGAAATAAAAGGTTCAAATGGCTCTGAGCACTATGGGACTTAACATCTTAGGTCATCAGTCCCCTAGAGCTTAGAACTACTTAAACCTAACTAACCTAAGGACATCACACACATCCATGCCCGAGGCAGGATTCGAACCTGCGACCGTAGCAGTCCCGCGGTTCCGGACTGCAGCGCCTAGAACCGCACGGCCACCGCGGCCGGCTAAAATGAAATATTTTTATTAAGGCCTACCACGTAAGTCGGCAACAATAAACATTACCAATAAATAATAAATTAAATTACGACGGCCGACGGACGCGAGAGCTCCCATTCATAAAACAGCATATATTGAGAGTCGAAGACCTGTCGACTTTCAGTAAATATGCCCTCCCTGGAAGGGCACATACGCAGCGTACGACTGCAGGTTGTGACACATGGACGACGGCATATGGAAGTTTAGATTAGGCTGTGATTCGCGTACAGAGAGACGAAGTTTTAAGGCGACTATTTGCGCAAAGCGGGAAATCTGGGTTCCAGTTGGCTCCGGCACATATTTCCATTGTCGTCATTCCAATATTTGGCCGCTGGTGATTCATTTTCGCAATTATGAATGCGATTCGTATATGCGTTTCGAACTGTGCTTGACTTTTGTCAGACACTCACCATCGACATAGGTATCTCTTTCTGACAGACGCCGCACCACATGTCTCGGTTTTTCTTAAGAAAACCGAACTGTCTGACGAGACTAATCTTTGATGATGATGCTGACGAAGGCGATGATAATCATAGTGATGACATCATGAACATAGGTGGCAGCTCGATCTACAAGTGTGGTCAAGTTTTCACCGTCAAGCTTGCAGGCTATATGGAGCTTACACTTAACTGCCGCTGACCTGTGGGAATAGCAAACTTATTCCTGCAGGTCAGTCCTTGCCGGTTAAGCATGCCTGTCAGCGGTGTTGCAGCGTGCAGCTACTCTGACAACGCGCGATGCTGTGACGCAGGTGTTGAGTGCAGGCAATCACAGCAGGAATGCTGCGCGCAGAGCTGCAGACGCTGCTGCTGCCACCACCGTTGCTCCTCTTCTCCCTTTTGCCCGCGTCTCTAGTCTAGACACAGCTCGTGTTATTGCAGTGGTACCCCCACGTCGCACTGCACACTCACTGCTCTACATCTACAACTGCTCCATTTATGTGTACTCAGAAAGCAACGGGAATATGCACAAATTAACAAAGGTCTGGCGTCACCCCTTAATTTAGAAACTCGTGGCACAGAAATTAAAAATTAGCTTCGAGGCATGTCCAGATCCTCAAATGAGAAAAACAAACATTTGCGTAAAGACAAAATGATCTTTTTTCCCATGGATTTGTGGGGAGTAGGTTGGGGGGTGGGGTGCATTTCACACTAGTATTCAGCAACGTCGGTACGTTGTGGAACGTCGTCTTCCTGGAATTCAGGCTACAGCTTTGAAACATTTTTGCGCTGATCAGAACCTAGGAGCATGTGCTAGTGTGTTGTTACTGCAGAATACTTCTCTGATAATTGTAACGATCTAGAGATATCCTGTAGGAAATTTGAGTCGTTTATGAGAAATATAGATGCACTACTGAGCTATCTATCAGAAAAGAAGAAACCGTTGGTAGTTTTTCCAGATTTCGATGAAGATATCAAACGATATGGACAGACAAAATTAACTAGAATTATTATTTGAGTGTTTCAATCTAATTTCAATAGTTAATTTTCTAACCCGTGTGCAGCAGAGTAGGAAGACATTGACTGATACCATGTTATAGACAATGTTAACGGTGAAACAGTTGTTCTGACCATGTTGTTGTTGTTGTGGTCTTCAGTCCAGAGACTGGTTTGATGCAGCTCTCCATGCTACTATATCCTGTGCAAGCTTCTTCATCTCCCAGTACGTACTGCAGCCTACATCCTTCTGAATCTGCTTAGTGTATTCATCTCTTGATCTCCCTCTCCGATTTTTACCCTCCACGCTGCCCTCCAGTACTAAATTGGTGATCCCTTGATGCCTCAGAACATGTCCTACCAACGGATCCCTTCTTCTAGTCAAGTTGTGCCACAAACTCCTCTTCTCCCCAGTTCTATTCAATACCTCCTCATTAGTTATGTGATCTACCCATCTAATCTTCAGCATTCTTCTGTAGCACCACATTTCGAATGCTTCTATTCTCCTCTTGTCCAAACTATTTATCGTCCATGTTACACTTCCATACATGGCTACACACCATACAAATACTTTCAGAAACGATTTCCTGACACTTAAATCTATGCTCGATGTTAACAAATTTCTCTTCTTCAGAAACGCTTTCCTTGCCATTGCCAGTCTACATTTTATATCCTCTCTACTTCGACCATCGTCAGTTATTTTGCTCTCCAAATAGCAAAATTCCTTTACTACTTTAAGTGTCTCATTTCCTAACCTAGTTGCCTCAGCATCACCCGACTTAATTCGACTACATTCCATTATCCTTGTTTTGCTTTTGTTGATGTTCGTCTTACATCCTCCTTTCAAGACACTGTCCATTCCGTTCAACTGCTCTTCCAAGTCCTTTGCTGTCTCTAACAGAATAACAATGTCATCGGCGAACCTCAAAGTTTTTATTTCTTCCCCATGGATTTTAATAGCTACTCCGAATTTTTCTTTTGTTTCCTTTACTGCTTGCTCAATATACAGCTTGAATAACATCGGGCATCGGGGATAGGCTACAACCCTGTCTCACTCCCTTCTCAACCACTGCTTCCCTTTCATGCCCCTCGATTCTTATAACTGCCATCTGGTTTCTGTGCAAATTTTAAATAGCCTTTCGCTCCCTCTATTTTACCCCTGCCATCTTCAGAATCTGAAAGAGAGTATCCCAGTCAACATTGTCAAAAGCTTTCTCTAAGTCTACAAATGCTAGAAACGTTGGTTTGCCTTTTCTTAATCTAGCTTCTAAAATAAGTCGTAGGGTCAGTATTGCCTCACGTGTTCACATATTTCTACGAAATCCAAACTGATCTTCCCCGAGGTCGGTTTCTACTAGTTTTTCCATCCGTCTGTAAATAATTCGCGTTAGTATTTTGGAGCCGTGACTTATTAAACTGATAGTTCGGTAATTATCACATCTGTCACCGCCTGCTTTCTTTGGGATTGGAATTATTATATTCTTATTGAAGTCTGAGTGTATTTCGCCTGTCTCATACATTTTGCTCACCAGATGGTCGAGTTTTGTCAGGACTGGCTCTACCTAGGCTGTCAGTAGTTCTAATGGAATGTTGTCTACTCCTGGGGCCTTGTTTCGACTTGCGTCTTTCAGTGCTCTATCAAACTCTTCACGCAGTATCATATCTCCCATTTCATCTTCATCTACATCCTCTTCAATTTCTATAACACTGCCCTCAAGTAAATCGCCCTTGTATAGACCCTCTATGTATTCCTTCCACCTTTCTGCCTTCCCTTCTTTGCTTAGAACCGGGTTTCCATCTGAGCTCTTGATATTCATACAAGTGGTTCTCTTTTCTCCAAAGGTCTCTTTAATTTTCCTGTAGGCAGTGTCTATCTTACCCCCAGTCAGATAAGCCTCTACATCCTTATATTTATCCTCTAGTCATGCCTGCTAAGCCATTTTGCACTTCCTGTTGATCTCATTTTTGAGACGTTTGTATTCCTTTTTGCCTGCTTCATTTAATGCATTTTTATATTTTCTCCTTTCGTCAGTTAAATTCAATATTTCATCTGTCACCCAAGGATTACTACTAGCCCTCGTCTTTTTACCTACTTGACCCTCTGCTGCCTTCACTACTTCAGCCCTCAAAGCTACCCATTCTGGTTCTACTGTATTTTCCCCCCATTCTTGTCAATTGTTCCCTTATGCTCCCCCTGAAACTCTGTACAACTTCGGGTTTAGTCAGTTTATCTAGGTCCCATCTCCTTAGATTCCCACCTTTTTGCAGTTTCTTCAGTTTTAATCTACAGTTCATAACCAATAGATTGTGGTCAGAGTCCACGTCTGCCCCTGGAAATGTCTTACAATTTAAAACTTTGTTCCTAAATCTCTGTCTTACCATTATATAATCTATCTGAAACCTGTTAGTATCTCCAGGCTTCTTCCAAGTATACAACCTTCTTTTATGATTCTTGAACCAAGTGTTAGCTATGATTAAGTTGTCCTCTGTGCAAAATTCCACCAGGCGGCTTCCTCTTTCATTTCTTACCTCCAATCCATATTCACCTACTATGTTTCCTTCTCTTCCTTTTCCTACTATCGAATTCCAGTCACCCATGACTATTAAATTTTCGTCTCCCTTCACTATCTGAGTAATTTCTTTTATCTCATCATACATTTCTTCAATTTGTTCGTCATCTGCAGAGCTAGTAAGCATATAGACTTGTACTACTGTAGTAGGCGTGGGCTTCGTGTCTATCTTGGCCACAATAAGGCGTTCAATATGCTGTTTGCAGTAGTTTACCCGCACGCCTGTTTTTCTATTCATTATTAAACCTACTCCTGCATTACAGTCTATTTGATTTTGAATTTATAACTCTGTATTCACCTGACCAGAAGTCTTGTTCCTCCTGCCACCTAACTTCACTAATTCCCACTATATCTAACTTTAACCTATCCATTTCCCTTTTTAAATTTTCTAACCTACCTGCCCGATTAAGGGATCTGACATTCCACGCTCCGATCCCTAGAACGACAGTTTTCTTTCTCCTGATAACGACGTCCTCCTGAGCAGTCCTCGTCCGGAGATCCGAATGGGGGACTGTTTTACCTCCAGAATATTTTACCCAAGAGGACGCCATCATCATTTATCCGTACAGTAAAGCTGCATGCCCTCGGGAAAAATTACAGCCGTAGTTTCCCCTTGCTTTCAGCCGTTCGCAATACCAACACAGCAAGGCCGTTTTGGTTAGTGTTACAAGGCCAGATCAGTCAATCATCCAGACTGTTGCCCCTGCAACTACCGAAAAGGCTGCTGCCCCTCTTCAGGAACCACACGTTCGTCTGGCCTCTCAACAGATACCTCTCTGTTGTGGTTGCACCTACGGTACGGCTATCTGTTTCGCTGAGGCACGCAAGCCTCCCCACCAACGGCAAGGTCTATGGTTCATGGGGGGGGGGGGGGGGGGGGGAGGATCGGACCATGATGCACAGTTAATGGAAAAAAAATCACTATGGCGCCTTACAACCCTGAGACAGATTCATACAAAACTGTGAGGATTCCTAATGAGATGAGATGTACCGGTATATGCAGAAAGAGATGCTAAATTCAATACATACCATAGAAAATTAGTGTCGATATTTGAAAGCTGTTTTCCTAAAAATTATCCAGAAAGAAATGTAGGCTTTGAATAACTAAGAGAATGAAAATCTTATGTAAGAGGACGAGGGAAATTTACGTAAAGCTCAGAATAAGTCAAGATTCGTCATTACTTCCATACCACAAAAAATACTGTACTGTTTTAAGGAAAGTCACTAAAATGTCCAGAAGTATCCATGTCCTGAAGGATATAAGTAATCCAAATAATATTATTAAAACAACATGGGACATTGTCAAACGGGTGACAGGACAGTCAGTCAGTGTACAAGATTCCATAACAATTAAACTAAATGACAATGTTGTGGCTGATAATTCAGAAGTACTTTTAACAGTCACTTCCTGAACATAGCAGCAAATTAAAAAAAATGGTACAAATGGCTCTGAGCACTATGGGACTTAATATCTATGGTCATCAGTTCCCTATAACTTAGAACTACTTAAACCTAACTAACCTAAGGACATCACACACATCCATGCCCGAGGCAGGATTCGAACCTGCGACCGTAGCGGCCGCGCGGTTCCAGACTGTAGCGCCTAGAACCGCTCGACCATACCGGCCGGCATAGCAGCAAGTGTGGGATTGAATGGTTCAGTTGAAGAAGCAAGAAAATATATGAAAAGTGTCATTCCACAATACTTTAAGCAACTAGAAGTAGCGCCAATATCCTCCACTGAAATTTATACAATTATCAAAATTCTGAAAAACAAAGGTCATGTGAGGTTAATGGAATTTCAAACAGAATTCTAAGAAGTTGTTTCAGCTGAATAAGTAATGCCCTTAGTGATATATGCAGTGCAGCACTGGCACAAGGAATTTTTCTGGATAAATTAAAATATGTAATTTTTAAACCACTTACTAATAAAGGTGACAAGGCAGCTTAAACAATTAATGTCCAATTTCCTTACTGATATATTTTCCCCAATATTCGAAAACGAAATGCACTCTTGAATAGCTACACACCTAAGTGGAAACAATTTTTGTAGCCTATCACAGTTCGTATTCCAGAAGTGTTGCTCAGCTGAGAATGCTATTTACATTTTCACTCATCAAATGCTACAAGAATTAAATAATATATATAGCCAGTTGTATCTTTTCTTATCTTCCTAAGGTTTTTGATTGTATAGATAATGTTACTCTCTTAGAAAAGCCCAGGTTTTATGGAACTGACGATTATATGCAGAGCTGGTTTGAATGATATTTAACAAAAAGCTCGCAAAAGATTGTGTGGAATAATTCAAATACTGTCGAAAAGTTAGAAAATTTTACTGGCTGGGAAAAAATATTACAAAGGGGATACCACAGGGTTCAGTTTTGGGTCCACTCTTATTTCTAATATATGTGAATGACCTTCCACTTAACATTCAACAACCAACTGGTACTTTTAACAGACAGTGCTACTGTTATAATAAATCCTATTATAGAGAAAGCAACAGAAGAGTCGGTAAATTATATTCTCCAAAGAATTATTAGTGTTTCTCTCAAAACAGACTCATCCTAAATTTTGAAAAATACACAGCATTCAGTTCTGTAGAACAAACAGAGCCATACGAAACAATGATGTATCAGGAGTCAATAAAAAGAGCTGAATGCTCTGGGTGTACATGTCGATGAAAAATTAGACTGGAAGAAGCATATTACTGAGGTTCCCATGCAATAAAGTTCAGCTGCCTTTATCTTCAAGTAACTGCTAGCCTTGAAAATGAACATATCAACTTCCTGACATATTTTGCATGTTTCCACTCAGTAATTTCTTACGAAATAATTTTTTGAGGTAACATGTCACTAAGAAAGAAAGTACTGATTTCATAAAAGCAAGCAGTAAGAATACTATATGGGGTTACCCCACGAACATCATGTCGGTACCTCTTTAAGGATCTAGGTGATTTAACTGCGTTGCCACAACAAATATATTGGCAAATGAAAGGTGTCATAGATACTCCATCACAATTTGAAAAGAACAGTGATGTTCATCGTAGTATCACGGATGTTCACTCAGCTGTTCCCAGATGTCTGTGATGCGTCCCTACTGGTTCAAAATGGTTCAAATGGCTCTGAGCACTATGCGACTTAACTTCTGAGGTCATCAGTCACCTAAACTTAGAACTAATTAAACCTAACTAACCTAAGGACATCACACACATCCATGCCCGAGGCAGGATTTGAACCTGCGACCGTAGCGGTCGCTCGGCTCCAGACTGTAGCGCCTAGAACCGCACGACCACTCCGGCCGGCCGTCCCTACTGGTGCTTTAGTTTCAACTGAAATGCTTCAGTTCATTGTAGTGCGACAATCTACCAGTAAGGGGCGCTCATGGCAACTGCGTGCACATTTACAGCCAGCGTTAGGGGCTATCTTCGGATCAGCTCGTGAGAGTTCACAATAGCAACGCACCTGCACGTCATATCGGAGTGGTGCAGAACTTTTGTTGATGTGTGCAGTTGTAGCGATGCATCGTCTGACTCTGTACCACTAGCTACTTTTGCTGCCACTACGATTTAAGAGCTAGTCTAATTTTAGTCGTGTCGTGCCCATTGGTTCTCTCTCCCCTCCCCTCCCCCCCCCCCCTTCCGGCATCGCTTCACCTTATGTAGTTCCTCTGTATTCGATGTGGTGGCGGTTATAGGGTCTGCAATGGCCGCTGAGTGTGGTACACGCCTGAGACGGCTCTCACGAGGGAAACTTCCCACCGTAGTCAACCCCCCCCCCCCTCCCCGCCGCCCTTCAGATTTAGCCGTTAAGGTGCACAGTGCATACACCAGCAAAAACTGAACACAGATCGAGCATGAAGCCCGGAAGAAGGTGCACGGAACTGTGAAAAAAAGCAAAACAGAAACAGTGAACGGTACTTTAGGGCGTCGTGGGTAAGTGGTCATGGTATTGGACTACCGAGTGGGCGAGCTGTGTTCAAAACTCGCTCGTGCAATTTTTTTTATCCGCATTTTGAGCTATTTGTCCGGTTATTGAAATGTTCGTTCTCTTTCTGTAGTCCTGGACGTTGTCACACGATATATTGGTTAGAGAATGAGAGTTATGTTGTAAGAATACGTTATCGTCCCAAGTACATATGATGTAAGGCGTCAGGCAAATCCAACACCTTCCATGAAAACTCTGACATGGTAGCAAATCCGGCAGTATGTCACATAGCTCCGAATAAATCGTGACATTAAATTAACCAAAGTAATACGAGTAACGAGTGAGCAGATGGAATACCACAGACTAACACAAGAATGCCTAAATGCATGTCATAACTTCCCACCGTGAAACAGACGCAGTTCCGAGGGGAGAAACGAGAAAAGAAGCCGAGAGCAAAGTCATGTAAACTAGGAGGCCCTACGATAAGGGATGGACACTCACGTCGCCCGCCGACCGCCAAGACCACCCCCAGCCCATGTTAAAAGACAGAGACCTTCAGAAAACAGTATAGATCTTACGATAACACTAAAAGCGCCACACTAGCTGCAAGTTTTAGCGTGAGACTATACGCGTCTCTATTACGTAGCAAACATTAAAAACATTGCCCCACCACGAAAATTATAACGTTTCTCATTGGATAGACAGAATTTTTGTAGGCGGAGCTTAAAATTAACATTGAGACCCTGATTGATCAAATGAAAACACAGCCAGATATCTTTTCTTAAACCAACTTCGGAAGATGGTAGGAGAAGTTAGAAAGAGTTGCTACCGAGACGGCGAGGTGTGTGGAGCTTATGGAGATTATAGATGTGATATGGCATAGGTCATCCTTCGATCCATTGTAGAACTTGGAAACCCATTTAGGGAATATTCGTTCACATTTTTCTTGAACGCAGTTGGTTTTTATCATCCTGTATTAAAATATTTCCTTTTATCAATAGTGCAATTTATAAACAATGTTTTGTGAGTAGAACAAAAATTCAAATGGTAAACTTAACTGCTTTTTCGACGTTATTTTACCAGCTAACAAAAAATAGGAAAGCCTTGAACCCCCTCCACTAAATTTAGTTAGTATTAAGATTCTTTTACAGGGAGTGCAGTGGAGCTGACGCTGAAATCATTAAGTATTTGATTATATCATCGCTAGTCTCACTGAACTCTTCTGAACTCTACATGTCATGTGTGGTCTGGCGTCTCCTTACCAGCAACAGGTCCCAGGTTCAAACTAGTCAATCCCCTAAAAAATACGCTCAGAGCGTCGTTGCGCGAAAGTGGTAGGGAGACACGACTTAGAACAAATAGACACCACTCAGAACGTTAGAATGATGAATAGTGACAGAAGGCGAGATACCACATAGATGCCCCACAGAAATGAACGGGTATGAACGATGTTCCAACAAACCAATTCAAAAATGGAGACTGCCAAATTGGAGCGCAACTTCAATAGCGTTAAAAAAATATGTTTCGACAGGGCACAGAGAATCTATGTGATTGTGTAACTGTAGCGTCCATTTATTGCAGCTTATGTGATACACTATTATGCTTTCATACTCTCTTTGAGAGCTATCACGTTGACATTCATACAAATATTTACATGGGGGAAGATGGCATATCTCCCTCACTTTACCAGGCGTACAAATTAGATGCGTCGATAAGAGATTCCGATGACATATTGTCACTAATGCCGTGTGTGACACACCAGACAGGTTTTCCGGTGGAGGATTCGGTTGACTTATCGCCTTGTCATCAAACGTTTGCGGTTCCCATTCGAAAGCCACTTCCTCTTGGCTGCTAATAGCGTATTTGTGCAGAATGAAATGTCATCATAGGTCCCTACCTCACAGCTCGCTGTTGCTAACGGACGTTACACGGCGACACAGACATAAACAGGAATAAAGCGAAAAGCGAAAAAAAAAAAAAATTGCACGAATGAGATCTGAACACCGTAACAACTTAACCACGACACTATTTGTCTTCCTGGCATCGCTATACTGCACTACTACTCCTTGAACCTTCACTGTTTCTATTTTGCTTTGTTTTTTACAGTCCAGTACGCCTTCTCCTGTTTCCGTGCTTGATCTGTCTTCAGGTTTTGACAGGTTGTCCACTGGGTAGGCCTACCTCTAAATCTGAGGAGTGAGAGATGGGGATGTTCCCTTGTCAGTTCCTAATCAGTTGTGTTAAGGGGAACAGCGTTGGATACGGGCACTACGGCAACGAGGCAGAGTCGGTGTCGGCCAGGATTGCGGGTTCCATACCTCGGCTGTAGTCTGGTGACACGCTCTGCAGTTTGGCGTTACTAAGCACATCGTTGTATGTACAGTCATAACGTTGTTGCTCGCCGTTTCTTTTTGTTGCACTGACCACAGTCAAGATACAGACTACCACAATATATAGCCAAGAATGCTGCTTGTTTTGTGGTCGGTCGCTCTGTGTTGTACGTAGTTTCGCCGTTGTCAGCAAGGTGGCTGACGGTGCCATAAATCCGTGAAATACGACACGAAAACGCTTACTGTAATCGATAAGAAGGTTACGCCGATATAGAACGCCGCCGTCAAGATTTGTGTGGTGCTACCGTTGTGGATTAGTGTAAGGGCTGGCTTCGACGGCAACTTTGGTTTTTGAAGTGTATTATTTGCAGAGCAATGTTACAACACACACCTGCCGTCGTAGAGTGATGGAAAAGACGGTTACTGAGTCAGCGGTCACCACTAAAGAGAGTGTATGAATCGATTTTCTCAGGCTCGTTGTTATCGGATTAATCAAAAAGGGAAGAACTGGTGGGCTGCCGCCTTTGTTTAATTCCTAAACGGTGAAACCTGGACTGTGGAACATCGCCGCGTCCCTGTGGTGTTGTCGCATTGTCAGACTGTTTCCGACTGTGCAAGTCGTCGTGAGATCGGTTGTCTTATTGGTAATTGGTATTGGTTTTGTTGAGTTGATTTTTATGCGTTGTTTTTTGTCTTTTATGGCGGTTGTTATTACGGGGCACGTTTGTGTGAAGTAGGGCGCATCGCTTGTGTAGAACTGTGAAGTGGTGCACCACTGTAGTTACTTAATTAAACGTGCTAACCGTAAGTACTGTTCTGGGAACAGATGCACTGTCTTGCTTGATTTGTTCAATACAGCTCCCTAGAGTCAGATGTGCTGAAGCCTGTCCAGTGTTTACCGCTGCCTGCGTGGCGACGTCCAGTTATGGTTAAGTCTACCAGTATCTGTAGCCGATTTAAGATTCTGTGGACGTTCTGGGCATCCTGTGAGCACTAAGTTATTTGTACTGGAGCAGAGTAGTTATGGGCTTGGCCAACCGTAAGTCTTTTTAAAAAGTTTATTGCGAAACTTTAGCTCTGCTTCTCCTGCCATTTAAGGGGCTTAGTTGATAAAATCGAAACCTGGCATTTAAGTAGCCCGCTGCCCTTGAGGTCTGTGGTTGGTTGGTTGGTTGGTTTGGGGAAGGAGACCAGACAGCGTGGTCATCGGTCTCATCGGATTAGGCAAGGAAGTCGGCCGTGCCCTTTCAGTGGAACCATCCCGGCATTTGCCTGGAGTGATTTAGGGAAATCACGGAAAACCTAAATCAGGATGGCCGGACGCGGGATTGAACCGTCGTCCTCCCGAATGCGAGTCCAGTGTCTAACCACTGCGCCACCTCGCTCGGTTTTTGAGGTCTGTGATACAGAAACACAGATTAGCGTTAATCTGTTGCATTCGTGGCGTTGGCATAGCACACGAGAAGCCGTAAGGGGCATAATCGTACTATTTAAGGAAGGGCAGGTTGCATAATACTCATGTGTCTATTGGACTTTAAGCCCTTATGTTTATGTTAAAGGAATTTTAAGTTTTATTGTTGTTGTTGCTGTTGTCCCTAGATATTTTGTCTATGTTGAGTCACTAACAGGACGAACGTGGTAATTGCGGTAGTTACGGGTTTTCTGCCGATGAGTGTTGCAATTTAGGCCAAGGTCAGGTATCACCAGCCGGCTCTGCCGGAAGCCTCCAAAAATCAGAATTCCGCGAGGAGGACCGAGAGGGCGCCTTCCATCTTCCCATCATCCAGCGGTTGTTGAGAGCCGGCTATCCTGTAGAGCTTGATCTTTCTATTATTAGGAAGTGTTCAAAGAAATAGAGAGGTATCATCCAATTTAGCCTCGAAATTAGTACTCAGTTCCATCAGAATTGAATCCAGTGTCAATGAACTTTGTGGTATTAATTGTCACGAAAAACTACAACATGTTTGTTGGTATTTGTCCTTGACAGAGCTCGACGCACAAACTTGGTGTAAGCTGCTGGATATTGTGGGCATGTTAAGAATTTTTTTATTTTTATTTTATTTATTTATTTATTTTATTTTTTTTTTGGAACGCAGCATCGCGTTAAGGCCAATTCTGGAGAACATCTTGAATTTTTGTTAAAGAAGTTCGTTGTCAACTGCTAACTTGTTAGATGTCCAGTTCATTTTTGGTATTCAAGGAATGTGACGTCAGCTCCATATTTTCAGTCAAAATGTTATACTTCATAGCTGCACACTGGACGTTTTTCAATCAGTAGTCTTCAAGACACGACATGTTAGGCCACAGAGCTTCTGTTTACTAGCAACGTCATCTTTAGTTGTCAGTAGCAATGTCGTTGCCAGTACCATTCTGTGAGGATTGAGTGAGTCAGTCGGGTGCTGGTCGCGATGCTGAGCGGCCTAGAAATATATTGTAGAGCACGGAGATAAACATACAGACGTTGCTCAATTTTAGGAACACAATTAGCTAAAGATTAATTTGAGAAGTACGAAGATTTTCAGGTAATGCTGCTGCTGCTTTGCTTTCCTGTTCGTAATTTATGATGTTTGAAAATGGAAAGTTTTAGTGGGATTTTTCTTTATTGGTTTACATTAGTTTCATAGTTCAGATGTCGACAGTTAAAATTATGTTCACATGGCTTGCACTCATACGCTATAGATTTATCACTCCTGTACTGTTTCAACAACTAATCTGGTGGCAGCCATATCTGTAATTAAAGGTAATTTTTGTGATATTGATGGCAGTTGTTAAGTAGTCAGAGTTTCAACATAGAGTTGTAGTCTCTTTTACATTATTAAATAAATGCAGTATATGCCACCGTTTCAGCACGAATTTTATTTTCTTCTTATGTTTACCACTACACTGCATTTTCGGGAAGACAGTGATTAAAGCATGATCTGCTGAACATAGGCGCACATTCTGTATTGCAGTTGCGCAAGACTTTCTTTCTTTCATTTAACTAGTCTGTTGCTGCCATGAATATTTTAAGTTGATCACATCGATGAGTACAGAGTTTCCGTTGCCAGAGGTAAGCCATAAGAATTAGTCAGTTTAACATCACGATCAGTACATTGTAAGATCATGAAGTTAGGCGTTGCGTATCAAAATTATCCGATTCAGCTTAGGTGAAGATCAGTTTAAATTTCATTTCTGACCCAGACAGACCTATTCTTAAAGTGCAGTGTTACATTTCCATGCTTTCTCCAGCGTTTGAAATTTTATTTACAAACTTACTTTTGTAGAATAACAGAGTATTTTCTGAGAAACATTTGTGGTTGTTTATGCTTCCAAAATTCTTTTTGTGATTTTATGTAGCATTCTTTATTCTGTGGTTTTCTGTGTTGGAACAGCGTGCCATGTACTGTGACATCACACATTATAGCACTGTACAGAAATTCATTGTATAGCGTATTTAGTAGAGAGTTTTAAATTACCTAATTATTTTCGCAGTAATTAATTGAAATACACTTATACAGTGTCAGACAGATGAAAATGAAATGTAGCCGACTACTCCAAAATAAGCAAACTTTATTCATTCAGTACTTGAGAGTAAAAGCCGTTAGTCACTTGCAAATAGCTTCACAGATAATTTCAAATATTTTCTAAACATCTTCTCCCTGATCCTCCTCCCCCCTCCCTTCCAAAAAGAAAAAGTTAAACAAAAGATGAATGGAAAACGTATGTCATCTACTCTATTTTCACTGTACATGGAGTAAAACTACGTTAGACTTGCTGTTTTAATTTATGTCTTCTTTTTTGTTACTACGTCTGTTTTCATCATAGTTTGCAGACAGTATGCAATTATAAGCACTAAATGTACCTGGGAAATGACAAATGGTATCATTGTGCAACACATAGTTCAGCAGATACATAATAAACATTTAGCTGCTTGAAAACTAAACTCCAGGAGAAAATTCGCTAGAGATACAGGTGAAATATATGTAAAATATGTGTGAAATGTGTTAAAATATAATCGATTTGTATGTGACATGTGCATATACAGGGTGTTTCAAAAATGACCGGTATATTTGAAACGGCAATAAAAACTAAACGAGCAGCGATAGAAATACACCGTTTGTTGCAATATGTTTGGGACATCAGTACATTTTGAGGCGGACAAACTTTCGAAATTACAGTAGTTACAATTTTCAACAACAGATGGCGCTGCGAGTGATGTGAAAGATATATAAGACAACGCAGTCTGTGGGTGCGCCATTCTGTACGTCGTCTTTCTGCTGTAAGCGTGTGCTGTTCACAACGTGCAAGTGTGCTGTAGACAACATGGTTTATTCCTTAGAACAGAGGATTTTTCTGGTGTTGGAATTCCACCGCCTAGAACACAGTGTTGTTGCAACAAGACGAAGTTTTCAACGGAGGTTTAATGTAACCAAAGGACCGAAAAGCGATACAATAAAGGATCTGTTTGAAAAATTTCAGCGGACTGGGAACGTGACGGATGAACGTGCTGGAAAGGTAGGGCGACCGCGTACGGCAACCACAGAGGGCAACGCGCAGCTAGTGCAGCAGGTGATCCAACAGCGGCCTCGGGTTTCCATTCGCCGTGTTGCAGCTGCGGTCCAAATGACGCCAACGTCCACGTTTCGTCTCATGCGCCAGAGTTTACACCTCTATCCATACAAAATTCAAACGCGGCAACCCCTCAGCGCCGCTACCATTGCTGCACGAGAGACATTCGCTAACGATATAGTGCACAGGATTGATGAAGGCGATATGCATATGGGCAGCATTTGGTTTACTGACGAAGCTTATTTTTACCTGGACGGCTTCGTCAATAAACATAAGGTGCGCATATGGGGAACTGAAAAGCCCCATGTTGCAGTCCCATCGTCCCTGCATCCTCAAAAAGTACTGGTCTGGGCCGCCATTTCTTCCAAAGGAATCATTGGCCCATTTTTCAGATCCGAAACGATTACTGCATCACGCTATCTGGACATTCTTCGTGAATTTGTGGCGGTACAAACTGCCTTAGACGACACTGCGAACACCTCGTGGTTTATGCAAGATGGTACCCGGCCACATCGCACGGCCGACGTCTTTAATTTCCTGGATGAATATTTCGATGATCGTGTGATTGCTTTGGGCTATCCGAAACATACAGGAGGCGGCGTGGATTGGCCTCCCTATTCGCCAGACATGAACCCCTGTGACTTCGTTCTGTGGGGACACTTGAAAGACCAGGTGTACCGCCAGAATCCAGAAACAATTGAACAGCTGAAGCAGTACATCTCATCTGCATGTGAAGCCATTCCGCCAGACACGTTGTCAAAGGTTTCGGGTAATTTCATTCAGAGACTACGCCATATTATTGCTACGCATGGTGGATATGTGGAAAATATCGTACTATAGAGTTTCCCAGACCGCAGCGCCATCTGTTGTTGAAAATTGTAACTACTGTAATTTCGAAAGTTTGTCTGCCTGAAAATGTACTGTTGCCCCAAGAATATTGCAACAAACGGTGTATTTCTATCGCTGCTCGTTTAGTTTTTATTGCCGTTTCAAATATACTGGTCATTTTTGAAACACCCTGTATGTAAGCCCTGGGTGAAAAGGTCTTTGTAAACCGCTGGATCGATTTGAGAAAAAAATGGTACATACTGAATTAATTTAGAATACGTGGCATGTGTTCTAGTCTGTGATGAAAGATAAAAGAATATCAAATTGTTACGTGAAGAAAATGAATTATTGGTATTATGGATAATATGAAAGATATTGCTTTCAGAACCTTTATTTTCATTTTTGCCGTCATGATAAATAAATATGATCGTCACTGAGCCTTAAAAAATATATTAAATAAGAATATTTAGCAAAGTGCTAATACCTCTGGTCTTGAAATATTACAAAATGAATTTGACAGACTGACATTCTCTGAAGGGGCAGGAGCTTTAATTTGTCAGTCAGCGAAATGTATGGTAATTAATTTTTTGCGGAAGCGCTTACCAAGAGAACGAATCATAAATAACAATCTCAACATATTTTTGAGTCATCAATCTCTAATCAAAGGTTCATGCAATACGCAGATATCGCAGAAAGATTCGCCTGGAATTTAAATGGATAAAGATAATACTATTTGCGCTTCTTTTTCATCTAACATAAATCTTAGAAGGAACTGCATCACAAATTGCTTCGGAAAAATGCCTTGTTATGATCCCCAAGTAGCAAGGCTATGTGAGACCCGTCGAATGCTAAATGAATATGACAGACAGCTACACTTTCGCTACCAACACGAGTCGGGGCACTTTACAGTACTAGGCTGAGAGTATTTTGCACCATTAATATCGATTTTCCGCCCGATTCCATTCACTTACAATTACGGAAAAAATCGAAACACCAAATAGTTATTAATGCAGAGTAATGAAATTTCGGATAGGGGTACATTAGTCTAGGTAACATACTTAAGTGATTGACATTGTAAGATCACAGGTTAGTGTAAGCACGAGGTAATCCATTGCAAATATGAAATTCTGGTACGTTAATAACTCATGTAACGCAAGAATGTTGAACGCAGGCATGCAAACGTTGTGTTACATAGCTGCCGGATCTCAGTTTTTGGGATGGAATTCAATGCTTCTTGCACTTCGCCTGGCAGTACACGAATGGTTAATGCTGTTTGTGGATGAGACTGGAGTTGTTGTCCACTCTCTCATCTGTCCTCGATTGGAAACAGATCTGGTGATCGAGCATGCCAAGATAACATGGGGATACACTGTACAACATGTTGGGTTACAACAGGGGTACATGTGTGAGAGTTATCCTATTGGAATGCTGTACATGAATGGCATCACGACAGAACGAATCACCTAACTCAAGTATAAATGTGCGGTCAGGATGCGTGGGATAACTACAAGAGAGGTCCTGCTGTCATACGAAATCACACTCCAGACCGTAACTGCTGGTGTAGGTTCCGTGAGTCTAGTACGCAGACAGATTGGTTGCAAGCCCTGAAGTGGCCTCCTACTAACAACCACGTCACCATCACTGACAGCAAGGCAGAACAAGCTTTCATCAGAAAACACAACAGACCTCTACTATGTCCTCCATCGAGCTCTCGCTTGACACCACTGAAGTCTGAAAGAGTGGTAGTTTGGTGGTCAGCTTTAAGATCTCGGACTCAGAGCTGTCCTTGAGGTAACCGATTTGCAACAGTTCGTTGCCACTGTGGTGCCAACTGCTGTTCAAATCGCTGCTACAGATGCGCTGCGACGCGCCAGAGCAGTACGTCGAACACGATGGTCTTCCTCTTGATAATTCCACGTGTACGTCCAGAGTCTGGTTTTCCTGCTACCGTACATTCTCGTGACCACCGCTGCCAGAAATCATAAAAATTCCTGCCAAGTCTTTTTGCCGTACTATCGGCTTCTCGTAGCCCTGTTACAAGACCTCGTTCAAAATTAGTGATGTGCTGATAGTGGTGTCTTTATCGCCTTACAGGTATTCTTGTATAACATCAACTCACCGTGTTCAATCTCAACGGTAACTAATACTCACGACCGTAAAGCGTGTATTTAAAGCAAACCTAATTTGCATCCTCAATAGTGGCGTTACTATCGCCACTATTACGCGAAATTTGAAAAGATATGATCTTTCAAATGTAGAACATGCGTAAAAACTTTAGTTTATGTCGCACAACTCTTTCTTGGTGTTGTGAGTTTTACGTATTTAGCGAAGGAAAAATGTTAGTCCAACGCACTGAAACAACACAGTCGTAATTATGGAGAAAGACGGTGTACACGTATCAGTCATGAGACCTCCACACCTGGTTTAAGTCGGGGTAGGAAAGTGTGTGTGTGTGTGTGTGTGTGTGTGTGTGTGTGTGTGTGTGTGTGTGTGTGCACGCGCGCGCAGTCATCGCAATAATAAGACTGGTCGACACGGAGACCTTACGGATTGATAGAAGCAGTTATCTTGTTTGTACGCTCCCATGCCTACACCGTCCATGAAGAAGCCTGAATTGTTGATATATCAACACGGACTGTCCAACGCGTCATGCAGCCATGTATCTAGTCATTCGTACGTGGGGCCGTACATACGCATCACGTCGATCTGCTCACGAATTGAATATGCAACTCTTTACCTCACTGATGTGCTTAGTTATGGTTTTGTTAAATATTTAATGTCTGGAATACAGAGCACAAGAACAAACACAGACCGTCATTTATTATTTTCACATTCAGATGTTTGCATACCGATGAATCTTAACAGCTAAGACAAAATTTACACTATCTGACCAAAAGTATTCGTAAACCCATATGTCTACATCTACATCACACTCCACCAGCCCCCTAATGGTGTGTGACGAAGTGTACTTCCGCTACCTGTAACCTTATCCCACTCGCAAGTGGTGCAGAGTTGAAGCAGCACGGAATGTCGTAACCGTATCTGTCATCCAAGTTCAGTTCTGCTCGATGGTCAGCCGGCTGAGAGTCGTTTTTGCTGCCAGATTTGACAGCAGTGTGCTAAGGTTGGCATTCTTTGTACCTCATAACCACCTACAAATTTGTCATCAAGGTCTATGTTTACACCGTGTCTTTATCTTCATATTAACATGTCCGTCAGACATCCACGCGTGTCTGACGGACATGGTATTGTAAGGATACAGACACTGTACAAACACAGACATTGTAACAATCAGTGACGTATCCATACCACGACGGCTAAAATTTGAATAAATTATTTGTCTCTACCGTGAAGAAATCAGGAAACGTGTGAGCGTGATGGTTGTGGGCCCCGTGACATATGGAAATATGGCTCAGTCCCGGAGGCGTGCTCGAATATCCTGTAACCTCCCAGCAGAAATATTTAAATGGAAATGGAGCCACGCGTAAACTCGCCACAAAATATTGTTAAATGGAAATGAAAATGAGCCAAGAGTAGCCTGCCCAAAGAATAATAATTAAATGAATTTTAAATATTTTGACCTCTGAACAAAATTGGCTCCCATTTATAGTCTGTGCGCAGAAATGCATTCACATTTAATGTTCCCACAAAATTCTATTCTCATTTAATGTCAAGTTCGAAACAGAAAAATTCCTAAACACCAAAATAATAAAAAAAGTTTTGTAACCTGATGAATTTTATGAGGACAGCAGCGCTGCCCTTCGGCCCTGTATTCTGAATAAAAAAGGCAAAAATTCTTACCTCAATAAAACTGCAATTATATCTGCTCTTAATTAGTCATTTTTCGACACAGCTTCGTGCAATGCTGGCGTATATATATATATATATATATATATATATATATATATATATATATATATATATATTTTAATTCTTGGAAGCAATGATAATGCATTGGAAATTGAAATGAATGCTTTTCTTTAAAAGAGTTACTTTATATTATAAAAATTATTATTGGGGCATTTTTTTGTGAACAAATTAAATTACAATTAACATACATGATTAAATATGCGCGAGGCTGCTTCTTTACCTTCTACAACAATACTCATCCTCCAGAGTCGCGAGCAGAGCACACCGCCGACGCATGCCGACTCCCGCCGACTCACGCAGACTACTACTGTCGGCTCGCGCAGTCAAGCGAAGAGTAGCGACAAGCAACAACTAACGATAAACTACTCTCTGGTCAGAGATTCTGTCATGCCTCGCCCATCGCCGGCAAAGCATACGTCTTACAATCCGAAGTGGTTAAGGCGAACGCTAGCGATAGCTTGGAATATCCGGGTTCCAGTTCCGCTCCGGCACAAATTTTCATTTGCCCAAAACGGCTGACGTCTGTCTGGATTCGCGAAACGCGAATCAATTTCGTAGTAACTACAAACTTAAAGGTGTTCAATTCGACTAAATACCTGGAAATTATAATTACAAACTATTTAAATTGGAACGATCACATAGATAATGCTGTGGGGAAGACATAACAAAGACTGCGCTTTACAGGCAGAAAACTTAGTAGATGCGACAGTCCTACTAAAGAGACTGCCTACATTATTCTTGTTCGTCCTATAATATAGTACTACTGTGTGGTTCAAAAAATGGTTCAAATGGCTCTGAGCACTATGCGACTCAACTTCTGAGGTCATCAGTCCCCTAGACGTAAAACTACTTAAACCTAACTAACCTAAGGACATCACACACATCCATGCCCGAGGCAGGATTCGAACCTGCGACCGTAGTGGTCACGCGGTTCCAGACTGAAGCGCCTAGAACCGCCCGGCCACAGCGGCAGGCACTACTGTGTGGTATGTGATCCTTACCAGGTAGAATTGACGAAAGAAATCGAAGAAGTCGAAACAAAGCAGCTAGTTTTGTATTATCTCGAAATAGGGGAGAATGTGTCACGGACATGATACGCGAGTTGGGGTGGTAATAATTAAAACAAAGGCGTTTTTCGTTCCGATGAGATCTTTCCACGAAATTTCCGTGACTAACTTTATCCTCCGAATGTGAGAATATTTTACTGTCACCAAATTACGTAGGGAGCACTGATCATCGTAAAATGATAGAGAAAAAGAGAAAAAGAGATAGAAAAAAACAAGACAAATGATAAACTTCTTGACAGATTAAAACTGTGTGCCGGACCGAGACTCGAACTCGGGACCTTTGCCTTTCGCGGACAAGTGCTCTACCAACTTTTTTTCTTAAATCTCATTTTGTTCGCTTTTGTTCGTTGCATCTGCTCGGCGCGGACGTCGTAAGACATCCGTTTAAGTTACAGAGGCCAATCAGCTCTGTGACCGAACACGCTGAACTACAGTGCCGGCGTCAACTGAGCTCCCCAAGCACGATCACGCCCCGTCCTCACAGCTTTACTTCTGCCAGTACCTCGTATCCTACCTTCCAAACTTTACAGAAGCTCTCCTGCGAGCCTTGCAGAACTAGCACTCCTGAAAGAAAGGAGAGCTTCTGTAAAGTTTGGAAGGTAGGAGACGAGGTACTGGCAGAAGTAAAGCTGTGAGGACGGGGCGTGAGTCGTGCTTGGGTAGCTCAGTTGGTAGAGCATTTTCCTGCGAATGGCAAAGGTCCCGAGCTCGAGTCTCGGTCCGGCACACAGTTTTAATCTGCCAGGAAGTTTCATATCAGCGCACACTCCGCTGCAGAGTGAAAATCTCATTCTCGAAGAGAAATGATAGCTATACATAAATATTCAAGTCTTCATCTTTCCCACGTGCTGTTAGTGTGTGGAACGGTAGAGAATTAGTCTCACGATAGTTCGAAGAACCCTTGGCGAGTCACTTGAAGGTAGGTAAGTAAAAATTCATTCTGACTATACTGCCATAAATGTTGTTTATACCCCATATGACTGGCGCTGTTTATTAGTCCGTTAATTTCAGCAATAAAAGCAGCACTTGATGTGCTGTATTCTGTATTCGTCGATATCTATGTGTGCTTTACTCGTCTATATCCACTTAACCCACTCTTGTCGGAGCTGAAAATTTAACACAATTACTAACACACGTTCTACAAAATCAGCTCTCGGTAGTGCGTTTGTTTGTTATGGATTTTGGAATTCTGATCACACCGTGGTATTGATCATTTGAAATCCTCTCTTAATACTGGGTTTCTTCACATATGGCGCCAGACATGTTTCATTTTCTTTCTCTGTTAAGAAATTTAAAGGCGTCTAAGAGAACGAAGGTAAATGTTTTTGCATCAAGTATCAGCAGTCAGAATCGCACATTCAAACACCAGACAGAACGAAAGCAAAGCCATCTCGAACATGCAGTGTAATACGTCTCTAAATTGGAAGTGGGAAGTTATCAATCTACACTCCTGGAAATGGAAAAAAGAACACATTGACACCGGTGTGTCAGACCCACCATACATGCTCCGGACACTGCGAGAGGGCTGTACAAGCAATGATCACACGCACGGCACAGCGGACACACCATGAACCGCGGTGTTGGCCGTCGAATGGCGCTAGCTGCGCAGCATTTGTGCACCGCCGCCGTCAGTGTCAGCCAGTTTGCCGTGGCATACGGAGCTCCATCGCAGTCTTTAACACTGGTAGCATGCCGCGACAGCGTGGACGTGAACCGTATGTGCAGTTGACGGACTTTGAGCGAGGGCGTATAGTGGGCATGCGGGAGGCCGGGTGGACGTACCGCCGAATTGCTCAACACGTGGGGCGTGAGGTCTCCACAGTACATCGATGTTGTCGCCAGTGGTCGGCGGAAGGTGCACGTGCCCGTCGACCTGGGACCGGACCGCAGCGACGCACGGATGCACGCCAAGACCGTAGGATCCTACGCAGTGCCGTAGGGGACCGCACCGCCACTTCCCAGCAAATTAGGGACACTGTTGCTCCTGGGGTATCGGCGAGGACCATTCGCAACCGTCTCCATGAAGCTGGGCTACGGTTCCGCACACCGTTAGGCCGTCTTCCGCTCACGCCCCAACATCGTACAGCCCGCCTCCAGTGGTGTCGCGACAGGCGTGAATGGAGGGACGAATGGAGACGTGTCGTCTTCAGCGATGAGAGTCGCTTCTGCCTTGGTGCCAATGATGGTCGTATGCGTGTTTGGCGCCGTGCAGGTGAGCGCCACAATCAGGACTGCATACGACCGAGGCACACAGGGCCAACACCCGGCATCATGGTGTGGGGAGCGATCTCCTACACTGGCCGTACACCACTGGTGATCGTCGAGGGGACACTGAATAGTGCACGGTACATCCAAACCGTCATCGAACCCATCGTTCTACCATTCCTAGACCGGCAAGGGAACTTGCTGTTCCAACAGGACAATGCACGTCCGCATGTATCCCGTGCCACCCAACGTGCTCTAGAAGGTGTAAGTCAACTACCCTGGCCAGCAAGATCTCCGGATCTGTCCCCCATTGAGCATGTTTGGGACTGGATGAAGCGTCGTCTCACGCGGTCTGTACGTCCAGCACGAACGCTGGTCCAACTGAGGCGCCAGGTGGAAATGGCATGGCAAGCCGTTCCACAGGACTACATCCAGCATCTCTACGATCGTCTCCATGGGAGAATAGCAGCCTGCATTGCTGCGAAAGGTGGATATACACTGTACTAGTGCCGACATTGTGCATGCTCTGTTGCCTGTGTCTATGTGCCTGTGGTTCTGTCAGTGTGATCATGTGATGTATCTGACCCCAGGAATGTGTCAATAAAGTTTCCCCTTCCTGGGACAATGAATTCACGGTGTTCTTATTTCAATTTCCAGGAGTGTATTATGTACTTTGAGCTAAAAACAAGAGGAGCTCTTATTCCAGAAGCTTATTTTTCTTCTTCAGATTTTTATGCACACCTGCTGATATGGTCGATTGAAAGTAGAACCGCAAGTGAAACTTAGAGTGCGTTTGCTATCTATAAATGACAGCTTAGTGTATGTGGAATGTGCTCTCACCCCGTTAGGCTTTTTATATCATTGAAATGCAGTGAAACACGATCTAAGCTGAATAGAGGTGTACAAGTAACAAATATGACGCCTATAAGTATTGAAACATTTTACGTCATTTCGAGTCAGTCTCTTTCATAGCTATCCCACAAGATTTTTTTCGTACAGGAACTGCTACTTGTACCGTATGTTCTAGTGTTCATGACATCGACCATGGAGTTCTGATAAACGATCTGGTCCCTCATCTATGTTTAGGTGGGCTCAAATACCACAGCAGACATATCAGTTTAGACGAATATTAGAGTGGATACTTTAAGATGAGCACAGTCGATTTCCTGCCCCATTTTGTCCAACCTGAACTTTTGTTTCATCTCTAATGACTTGTCAACGGAACGCTTTCATATTTCATTGTAAAACGGAATCACCACTTTCAATAAAGAGCACGAAACTGATTTCCAGAAGAGTCACTTTCAACTAGCTGTTAGAATAAAGAAGTTTCAATTCACCTGACGTGGAAGTAGTAATTACGTAAACACAGAGAGTGCGAGTCGAAACTCTTCGAATGAACTTTCACACATTGCTTAGGATGGTTTCGTGTATGTTTCTAAATTCGCATTCATTTGGTGCCTACTATTCACGCAGTGTAAAGGTTGTGTTGAAAGGCGTAGGTTATTTTCGTAACTCTTCCACAATGTCATTTACGACTTGTTACAGTTCTGTACTGATTATTTTATCAGGTTCATAGTTCATACGCACATCCTGTGTTTGTAGGAGAAATTCTGTGAGACGTCTGAATTTTTAATATTTTTCTGTATGGTCAGTTATGATCAGCAGCCTTATGCCTTCCTTTGTACCAGTTCCTGGAGTAGCAGCCCGCTGCATGAATTGGGAATACGGCTGCGTAGATCAAGACAGTAGAGGTTTCCATCCGTTCCTCTTCATATGCCATCTTTAAAATCTTGTCACTTTCTTGGTCCTGTAGTTCGTTGTGTACAGTATTCTAGAACATTCTCTAAGTTTTCTCTGCTCTGAAAGGACTGTGGCCAACGAATGCCGGCGTTTTTCAGCCACTATTATTGGCATAATGCAGCATGTTTCCAGAGGCCATCGGGAAATGGTCAGTTAGCCGGACGCCGAGTGTTGTGCTGGAGGGTGGATAGCAAAAGATTAGGCGGACGCTCTATTTTGGGAACCCGGTGAGGATGAACGTTCTGCTGAAATGTGGAGATGTACTTTTACGCCGAGTTATATCTTGTGCTTTAGAGCATTTTTAAACCTGATTTTATCAGCACTTTCAGGCATTAGAGGTGACTATATTCATATTTAATCTGCTTTCTGCGCGTGAGATGCTGTTATTTAGAGTTGCTTGGTATCGTGCATTCAGTATGTTGTAGGGTCTTCTACCTGTTTCTGTAGAAACTCTGTATTCTTCGTGGTTACATTTATACCGATCCTACCATCCTGCTAAATTGTCAACCAGTCACGTGGAGTTCATGTCTTCATGTACTACCCGTTCCGTTCTTGTTTCTGGAGATTCCGGTTACATTTTCGAAGGGTATCTTGGTGCCTTTAACTTTTCTCAACCTCTACACACGTAACTTTAACTCTTTCTTATTGACTTGTTGATACTGTGTTAACTAAATGACGTAGCTGGCCGATGTGGCCGAGCGGTTCTAGGCGCTTCATTCTGGAAGCGCGCGACCGCTACGGTCGCAGGTTCGACTCCTGCCTCGGGCATGGATGTGTGTGATGTTCTTACGTTAGTTAGGTTTAAGAATTTTCTAAGTTCTAGGGGACTGATGACCTCAGATGTTAAGTCCCATAGTGCTCAGAGCCATTTGAACCATTTTTAAATGACTTAACAAATATTCTTGACATCGATCCGTAGGCGTTTCGATGTTATCTTTTTCTCTGTGGTTTTATTTTCTAACATGTAAACATAGAATAAAATATGCCATTAAAATGATATTGTTTCCTTGATGTCTTTTCTTACTAGTTCTCTGCAGTGCATCCCTAATAGCTATTGTAAGATGCTGTAAGCCAGGCATTACGCTAAACGCAGCCCCTTTCACAACCATTGCGTTTTTAAAATGTAAATCCAGCATTTTTAAATGTAGATCCAACATGTTTAAGTACCATGAAGTTCTTAACAATATACTATCCTTAAATACGATTACTTTTAAAAGCGATCTGACGACAAGATTTTGTGTCTATCCAATACTAATTTCTAAATTTCAATTCTGTATTGTTTTTGAATTTATGGAGCATTCAGAATGATTTTTTTGTGTTGCTTGTGCCATATACTAACAATTCTTCATTAAGTGTTACAAAGTCCCTGTACTTTTAAGTCCTTCTATGGTTAAATGCTAGCCATTTAGACAGTTTACCTTGAGTTCCCTGTTTCCACTATAAAGACAAAATAGAGCAGTTCATAGCATCGAAAACGACTAATCCACAATTTTGTATAGTATCTTATTACGTAGAATTCGATACTTGAAAAGATGTCTTCCAACATGCTTGACTATAAGAATGCCATGATTTGTTTTCCACTTCTGTTTGTTTACAGGGATATTCACAACTATCTGCGGCGTTTGAGAACACGACCGCATGAAAACTACGAGACAAACAGAAAACAGATACACACTAATGGATAGAGCAACTCTTCAAATTCTTAAATCACATTACAGGTCCTAAATATTGGCACTATTTGTGACGTGAGGGACATCAATGAACTAAAACGAAATTACACTAAACTAAACTGAACTGAACGACATCCGTACAGGATTCGCAAGGCCCGAAGGTACCGATAGACTGCCGTGTCATCCCCATCAGATGCGTCAGCGGATGCGGGTGTGGAGAGGCATCTGGTCAACACAACGCTCCCCCTGCCGTTGCCAGTTTTAATGATGGGAGCCACTAGATCTCCATCAAGTAACTCTTTAATTAGCTTCAGAAGAGCTCTCGGCAGAACCGGTTGGTTACACAAGCCAAACAGCGCTTAATGTTTGTAATCAGAAGGGAATCAGTGTTACCACCGTGTCAAGGCCGCTGGCAGCAAACATCAATAAGTGTATGCAATTAATTTACGTTGTCGACATGAATTGCCGAGAAAGGTGCTACAGCAACCCGCTTTGTAAATCTTTTAATTAGGAAGCTTGTCAAAGCGCGAACTAATTCGACGTGTCAAAGCAGAGCGGGTGAGTTACGCTGCCTCTGGACATATACACAGTTTATAAATTTAATACTTGACGTGTTGTGTTCAACATTCGACGGACATCATTTTGAGCGTTTATTGTATTAATGTGTTATTTACAGGTAATCACGTTGTAGCAGCCTGCGTTCTCAGAAATGGTAAGTTCACAAAGGTACATGTATCACATTGGAACATCCGAAATAAAATATGCAAACGCACCTACGTTCTGTATTTTAATTTTTAAACCTTGCCTGTTACCAACTGTTCGTCTAAAATTGTGAGCCATGTGTTTGTGACTATTACAGCGCCATCTATCACAAAGGGAAAAAAGTGGTCCAACTAAAACATTCATATTTCTTTACGTACTACACGAATATGTAATAAAAATGAATGTTCCTATATTAAAGAACAGTTGATATCCGTTTGACCCATGGCAGCGCCATCTTGCGGGCAAACCATAGCGCCATCTGGTTTCCCCTTCAAGCTAGACTAGTTTCGTTCTTTGTAGTTTTTTCGTTTGATGCTTATTTCGTGAGATATTTGGCCCGGTCACTATCAATGGGCCACCCTGTATACACGGGGTAACGTATTGTCTTTTTCCCTTCCAAGGCGTGCTACACAACCTATAACTCGTCCTGAGAACAAAGCTTACCCCCATTGTAAGGTTTCGAAATAGCTCCATACACGTCGATAGGCTAGCGTGCATTATCAACCATATGCGGTGGCGTTTCGTAAATTTCAATTTAAATGTAATAGTAAATGAATCAACCTTAACTTCATCAACGGTGAGCTGTACAAGACCTATAGTTTAATATAAGACGTGTGGGGCCGCTAATGTTTGGTAATATCGGAAAAGCGGGTGACAAATGCTGAACACGTGACTTCACCACATGACGTACCTCGCCGCATGTATAGCGGATGCCCTTTTCGAGCCTACCCTCGCCGGCAGGGGGACTTGCTACACATCGCTACGCCAGGCTACTGTATTTTCGTTCTTTCATTATCCATAGTGATACCGGGTTGCTCGCGATAGTGGCAATACAAGATTAGCATCAATCGGTTTATGAGTTGGGATGGGTTGTTTGGGGGAATATACCAAACAGTGAAGTCATCTGTCTCATCGGATTACGGAACGATGGGGAAGGAAGTTGGCCGTGCCCTTTTAAAGGAACCATCCCGGCATTTGCCTGGAGCGATTTAGGGAAATCACAGAAAACCTAAATCAGGATGATCGGACGCGAGACTGAACCGTCGTCGTCCCGAATGCGAGTCCAGTTTGAATCAGTTTATGTTCAACGAGCCTGTAGACATGTGTCTCTGTTATGGTGCTGCTAATACCAGGGCTCTTGCAGCAAGACGTATTTACGCAAAATGTTTTCCATATTGTGTTTTACCTCCCCAAGCGTCGAATGTGTGAAACAGTGACCCTAAACATAAGTAAACACTGAAGGCAAAAAGTGTACTGAGGGAAGGAAAAACAGTGGTAGGACATTCTGTATCCTCGAATGAAGAATAATACCAGATAAGGTCTCACGTATGAAATGATTTGTACTTTGTTGCTATTTGCAAGCACTACTGTATCATATCGGATAATGCAAGAACGAAATCATCATACCGAGTGGGGCGATGTGTAGCACTGCTCCTTACCAGCGAGGATAGGATGGACAAGCCCAATCGCCGCACGTGAGGCGAGGTACGTCATCTAGTGACGTCACATGTTGGACGTTTGTCATCTACATTTGGGGTATTTCCCGACGTTTGCAGGTGACAGGGACAGCAGCGGTTGTCATGCAGGGTACACACAATCTTACTCTGGCTTACACCAACTTGGTGAGACACTTGCCTGGAGCTTCAACACCCAGTCGAACCCCGTCCTCCATATCTTGTGTACACACTGTCCGCCGCCTCGCTGCACGTTAGTCTGGCTGAAAGGCTCCATGATCATACAAATGCCCAAAAAGGGCTTGAAATGTTGTGTGACATGGTAGACGTCTGTGAGGGTACTTATTTTGGTATAGCCGTGCTGCCTCTCGACCTTTTCTATTTACCTGGACGTGCAAAACGCCATCTCGGCTTGTTCCAGATATTTGTTCCATTTCCAGTCAGGAATCCGTTCCTGCAGTTTGTCGGTTTTATTAATATTCACCCTGTATACAAGACGCAAAATGCTTACGTGCAGATACTTCTACTGACTAAGGGCAGTGTACTGAACAACAGTACAACAGTGCATCAGTATTTCAGTCATTTCCAGAACAATACTTATAGACATAACAATTCTTGTGATTTTAGGATTGGTTGCTTCTCCAACCACATTGCTTATTTCCCTCTGGGCAGCAGGTAAAGTGTTGAAGTGTGGATGCGGAGGGGGAAAACTGTTAGTCTATACTGACAGGCATATTCCTCAATGTGGCGCAGTTACGACCGTGCAGAAATCATCAGTTGCAAAGTTGGTGAATTGTTTGTGGGAAGAATCTTCGACACAGAGAAAAAACAACCGATGATACACTAATAATGTAAAACGGTAAACTATTTTCTGTCGATGTTTCATAAAGGCAATGATATTCACTTTATAGTTGAGACCATCAATGGACGATGGTGAGTGTAACCATTTAAAAACGTTTTAAAAATTTTCATCGTCAATGTTTGGAACCCTAGGATGCAACGTAACTACTCACCAGAATTTTCGCCAGTACGTTGCTTTAGATTCCAAACTTGTGGGAAGTGTCACTTGTGGCGGCATCCGATACTTTTGACCTTGATCCGCCCGTCGTGGGGAAACGTGATGCCTAGCGTTGACCTTTGTGCTATTCGAGACGTGTGAAGCCGGCCACTGTGGCCGAGCGGTTCTAGGCGCTTCCCTCCGGAACCGCGCTGCTCCTACGGTCGCAGGTTCAAATCCTGCCTCGGGCGTGGATGTGTGTGATGTCCTTAGGTTAGTTAGGTTTTAGTACTTTTAAGTCTAGGGGACTGATGACCTCAGACGTCAGGTCCCAGAGTGCTTAGAGCCATTTGAACCTTTGGAGGTGTGTGGGCTACGTGCCGGTACCGGGTGTCAGACTCCTTTCTCTTACCTCACCATCTACAACCCAATTTATTGTACTGTTTTGGTTTTTTAAACCATACTTCCACAAGATTGGTACAAATATAAATTTAGTAGCGATCCGTCCCATCTTTGCAGGATCGCACTAAGTATCTACTGCCGGATTACCTGTTGATAATATGTAGTGGTATATACAAACCTTCCTACTGTATACATCTGTATGGGGCGATCAAAAAGTTTCCGTTCGAAGGCTGTACGGTCCAGAGTAGGTATGCCAATCAGGCAATGACGCCGTGAGCTATGACGCAATCATGCCTCCGCCTCACCAGGCTGACGAGATGCGTTTGGTAGAACGCTGTGTCCTGCTACGTGAAGAAGTCTGAACGTGCGTGGTGCACATCATCGTCCGACAGGAATCGTTGACCTTTCAAGCCCTTTCTTTAAGGGACCAAATGCGTGATAATCGCATGGGGAGACATCAGTACTATACGTCTCCCATTTGAGTTGGCGTAACTTCTGCGTTACAACGTTTACGATATGCATTCGTGCATTGTCATGAAGCAGCAGCGCCGCTTGTCGCAGTTAACCCCGGCGTTTCGTCTTAAGTGCACCTCGTAATTTCCCCAACGTTGCGCGGTACTGTTCTCCAGAGCAGGAGACATGACATGAGGCTGGACTCCCAGATCGACCTGTGTCTTGCATTCAATCGCGACAAGCACCATTCCACAGTGGAGATTTTCGACGTACGTACTGCCCCATATACATCCTTCATTCTCCAATGGATGTCTACCGGTGTTTGTCCTATGGTAGCCAAGGAAAGAATAACAGCACGTGGATCCTGTTTGGACGCATTTGGCAATATCGTCGCCATAGTTCATGTTTCCACATTTACTGCACACACCTCGGAAAGACACGAATGCCACACCAATCCCTTGTCTACAATCAGTGCTTATATACCTGCAACGGAGTCGCGCTACGTCCCACATACGCTGCAGCAGCGTCCTCAAATGGAAACTTTTTATCGTCCTCTACATCTATTGGTGAACACGGTACCAAATTCTCCACAATAGTTTCTGAGATTACCCATCACATAGAGGCTTTACGCGGCCGGCGACTTTAATTCATAATATGCAACTATATACATAGACAAATTACAGTAGAAAAGGTTTGAATATTGATTTAAAATTACTTTATACTGTCTACATAAGTAACAACGACACAAGCAAAATACATTCCACATGCTTTTGCCAGAGTCATCTACGCCGAAAGCCTACATTTAAGACAAAACGTTCCTGTTTGATGGAGTAAAATTCACCATTGGGTGTTAGTAAACAAAGACAAAATTTCTGTAGTTCCCAAAGTGCAGGTAATTACAATGCTGGAGTTTAAAATGAAATTTTCTGATAGGTACAATACATTGGATTCTATCAAAATCTAGTCGCTGTTCTTAACAAAAAATAAAATTTCTTTCACCTCTATTTAGAGTGATATCCATTAAATCATCATCAGCGCCAATAGCAGCAGCAGCATCCATTTGACATTACTGCTGGGCAACGACCCCCTCTACACACCATGTTTTATAATCTTCAGCTGTCCACACCCTTGCTATTAGTGATTATTTTCTGGTTTGGTCCATGTATCTGTCATTAAGCCGTTGTCCCTGAACTTTTCATCTCTTTCAGTCCTGAGAAGTCCATCAATCATTCATTTGCCTGTAGTAGAGTCGACGAAAGTAATATCCCTGACAGTTGGCAGCATTGTAAGCAGCTTTCTACTGCAGGGGTTTCAGGCGAAAACAGTAGCCCTGCAAAGATCTGCGGCATCACCGAGGCGGCGCTATAGAGCAGGAAAGAAATTCACACCATGTTACCCGCTGAGGCAGGCTCTGAGCACTATGGGACTTAACATCTATGGTCATCAGTCCCCTAGAACTTAGAACTACTTAAACTTAACTAACCTAAGGACAGCACACAACACCCAGTCATCACGAGGCAGACAAAATCCCTGACCCCGCCGGGAATCGCTGAGGCAGTTGCGCGAAGAGGTCATTTGTATTTGCCAGTATTCATTATTACAGTCACAATTATGTTGCCGCTCCTGTCTAGTCCCTGATCCATATACCCGGGTACGCATGTGACATTATGCGCTGCCTATGTTCCAAGAGGCCGCGTATAAAAATGGCATTTTTCCGGGGCTCATTCCTCGGGTTCTGTTGGTGATAGAAAAGAAGTCATGTGTTCAGGATTGTCCTTTGGATAGGGACCCTCTTTATATGCAGCACTACTGTAGCTATAGTGCAGTGCAGGGTCAAAGTTTGAATATTACACTCTTCCTTCAGCTTAGGCGAATGGAGCAAGTCGGTTGGTACTTTATGCATCAGCTGTGGAGAAATATGCCGTATGGTTTCTCCCTTATCATCAGAATTGTAGTAATGAAGTACATGTAAAACTGTTTTGATCGTAAAATCCCGGTCTGAGTTCTAAAGTCAGTTTGGCGTTACTTCAATTTCTCATAAGTACACTATGAAAATTTTACTGTCCCATAAAGTGCTTTTCATGTAAGTCACATGCCCCGCTGTAACAGAGAAAAGAAGGAAAACAGCGCCAAAATACTCCAATCGGAGCACAAGAAAGGTGAATATGCTCCTATTTATTAAATGACTATGCCTGAAAATTTGGTTGCCATCAGCCACATTCTACCTTCTTCAGAACATTTGAAAGGTTGCTCAAAAGTTTTGGCACGATAATGCCTTCGCACTGTGTTATTCTGAGAGAGAAGGACACAGTGGTATCGGCAGAGAGATGGAAAAGCAATAAATACTGGGAGGTAGTAGAGACTGGTTATGGCGTAGAAAAGAGAATGCGAAAGTGACAGTCCGAGATAAAGAAGAGGGAAGACAGTGGCGCTGGGACATAACTGATCGTTAGGGAAAGAGTGAAGGAGACAGTGCTAGTGGGATAACACGAAGGAGAAGGAGAAAATGGAAGTGTGTGAGAACCAGCAATAATGAGAGACATAGACTATGAGAATGACAACGAGGATTAGGAAGGAAGGAAGACTGGGTTTAACGTCGCCTCCGCATCGAGGTCATTCGGGATGGAGCACAAGCTCTGATTATGTCTTGGATGGGAAGGAAATCGGCCGTGCCCTTTCAAAAGAACCATTCCAGCATTTGCCTGCTGAGATTGAGGAAATCACGGAAACCTAAATCGGGATGGCCGAACGCGGATTTGAAGCGTCGTCCTCCTGGTTGCGAGTCGTGTGGTTCAAAGTGCTGACCACTGCGCCACCTCGCTCGGTCACAACGAGGGAGTAAGAGAGAGAAAGAGAGAGATAAGGAGGAGGAGCAACAGTGGGGAGGATTCAATGAGATAGTAGCAGCTAGAGAGCGCTAGAGGGAGACAATGTGAGAGGAGACTAGTAGTTGGACAGACCGAAGGAGACTGTGGCTGTGAGACAGGAGTTAATGACAGAAACACACAACAAATAATGAAAATGAGTTGTGCGTAATGAGTAGGTGAAAATTGGCAAATGGGAGAGGGTGTGTATGAGCAACGTACAGGGATACACTCGTATCTGTGTGCGAGTTACAGTTACGAGAGCTTATCAGAGTGGTGAGTTCTATGTTCAATGTTAAAAAGAGCGCGAATATGTTCGCATTTAGTTTAGTATTTTTGGGAAAATATTTAAAGGTACTGAGGAAGGTAGAATGAGGGAGAGGGTACCCCATTTTTCTGTCAGAGTAATTTTAAATGGAGCCCAGTAGCCTTTTTTGTGTTCGATAGGTGTAATTTTCCGTTTGTCTTACTTACTTACACCCCATTTGCATCTATTTATAGCTCAATTTTTGAATAGTTTTCAGACAGGATGTCCATGTCCCCCTACAGTATGGCAAAACTGATGATCCACTCTGATTTCGAATTTTCGTTTTCGGGCATAGTTTTTAAAACACTATTCCTCGTCACATTTACTACTCGTCTACTTCTTTTGTTGTATATTCACTCGTCATAGGCAGCGCCTGTTATCACTAATAGAGTTTGCTTGCAACTACGTATAATCCTATTACACTATTTTCAGTGAATGTAGACATGTAGTGAAATTGTGGTCAACGCACAATAAACAAATAAACAAATAAACAAACAAAAATGAAAGGAGAGAGAGAGAGAGAGAGAGAGAGAGAGAGAGAGAGAGAGAGAGAATAGTTTGAGAAAACATAAAAAGTTTAAAAAATTCTATCATTTATTATAAAATGCTTTTATGAAACTAGATTTCCGTTTGTGGCAGCAATGAAAATAAAAACAGTCGATGAATGATCTACAAGTTTCATTTACTGTGTTCATTGGTTGGCTATTGTTTGATATAAAGATTAACATGGTTTCTCTGTCTCCTCATATTTTAGTTTAATAAATAAACTGTACGAATAGATGAGTATTATTTGTTCAGATGTTAAGAACATATTACCTTTCATCTCTTTTAAAATGGTATAGTAATTACTTCTACTAAAGTTTTTTCGGTGAGCGGTACAGTTCCTTAGCGGAATTGGCATAGTTCTGGTCTTAAAAAATTCATACCCAAATAACGACGACGGCCAATTCTTCAGTATTTTTAAGCATTTTGTAGTGTTGTACATTAGCATTATAAACGTTCAAAACATTTCCACTTATGAAAACTGGAAACGGAAAACATTTGGAGGCACCAATTTCAGAAAACGCGTTTTCAGTACTGTTGTCTTCTCGATATTCTGCTGCATATCCGTGGACTTGATTCAGGTGTCAAATCATGGAGCAAGTCTTTGAAAGATGCGTAGTAAATGGCGCATGGCCTTCGTGCAAAGCTGTGCTTTTCTCCGGAGTTACAAAATTGAGAATGTGTGAGCAATCGTTTTTGTAGCTAGCAGCTCTACTAGTTAAAAGTTAATTCCGTTTTTCGCAATTGTACTCTGATAAATAAAACATAGTGCCCTAGTGTTAATAGTCTTGGAGCAGAAACTTGCTTGCGGCTATTTCGTAGAAAAATGACATTTCTGAGACTGTGGATGTGTACAAAATACGAGTTGTTTCTTACAAAAAAGAAAACGGCTTCCAGCCACTGTTAATAATACCGTTTATTTACACAAATAACACCGTTACTGGTTTCCAACTGACATGTCCGTCTTCTGATGGCTTTTTCAAGTTTATATTACATTTGTTCTTGTTTACAGCATCACCAACCAACAACTAACGTAATCAACAATAAATGTAGTAGAAAGGTGAACAGACGTCTGAAGAGGAATCTGTCGGTTCGAAACCTGTAAAAGGGGTGTTTTTTAAATAAAAAGTATTACTAACAATGGCTGACTGCTGTTCTCTTCTTTGCAGGAATCAGCTTTTAAAAACTTTCGTACGGACACCTGACACCAGTCAGTTTCCTGTTACGGCACTGCAAACGTTTTAAATAAAGCTTTTATTTCCGAATTTGATTCATTAATTTTTCCAACAGTTAGGTGAGCAGAATAATTCTAAAGTATCAGAATACCATGTTATTTGGATAGAAATCTATTTTCATACTGAGATACATTGTCTTTTCTTCTCCTGACATCTGTCACATTTGACTCTTAGAAACTTGTCAGGTTCCACTCTTCATATGTGCGCGTCGTCACCTCCCCAATGTGCTCGTACCCCTGAGGCCTAACGCCTGTCATCATAATTGAGACGTTGTGCCTGACTTACCCAGTATCCCAGTTCTGATACTGCATAAAACAAAAATATAGCGAACTCCTCATTTGCTGCTGCCTGCCTTTGTATCAATGAATCCCTCCTTCTGCACACAATTCCATGCCATTTTGCTTTTCAAAAATCGCTGAAGCTCTCCCTTTACTCAACCTCATACCTTCTTCATAAAATATCAATACACATGCCCAGTTTCAGTCGGAGACAGCAAAGGACTTGGAAGAGCAGTTGAACGGAATGGACAGTGTCTTGAAAGGAGAATATAAGATGAACATCAACAAAAGCAAAACGAGGATAATGGAATGTAGTCGAATTAAGTCGGGTGGTGCTGAGGGAATTAGATTAGGAAATGAGACACTTAAAGTAGTAAAGGAATTTTGCTATTTGGGGAGCAAAATAACTGATGATGGTCGAAGTAGAGAGGATATAAAATGTAGCCTGGCAATGGCAAGGAAAGCATTTCTGAAGAAGAGAAATTTGTTAACATCGAATATAGATTTAAGTGTCAGGAAGTCGTTTCTGAAAGTATTTGTATGGAGTGTAGCCATGTATGGAAGTGAAACATGGACGATAAATAGTTTGGACAATAAGAGAATAGAAGCTTTCGAAATGTGTTGCTACAGAAGAATGCTGAAGATTAGATGGGTAAATCACATAACTAATGAGGAGGTATTGAATAGAAGAGGAGTTTGTGGCATAACTTGACAAGAAGCAGGGACTGGTTGGTAGGACATGTTCTGAGGCATCAAGGGGTCACAAATTTAGCATTGGAGGGCAGCGTGGAGGGTAAAAATCGTAGAGAGAGAGATCAAGAGATGAATACACTAAGCAGATTCAGAAGGATGTAGGTTACAGTAAGTACTGGGAGATGAAGAAGCTTGCACAGGAGAGAGTAGCATGGAGAGCTGCATCAAACCGGTCTCAGGACTGAAGACCACAACAACAACATGCCCAGTTTCTGACACTCAGAAAGTAAACCAAATACATCTTCTCCCAATCAAGCTTCCTTCCATTTCCGTTCCTCAGTCACGCCATTTTGTTTCCCTTTTGCTTCATTACTTCTATTCTAGCACGTGGGTCTTTGTCACCCCGCCCACCTCTTCGTTCACGTCGAATGCTTCCAGTTTAAATCCACCTGCCTAGTATGTATCCTCATTCTTCTACATTTGATGAAAGATTTTCTTTCTGATATAATAACTAATGTTTTCCGTTGTTTACGTTACAACTTTGTCTGACAAGGAACCCTTTGAGTGTCAGGTCGCAAGTTAAGGCCCAACTGAAAGTATTGAGTTAACAGTTGTTACATGAGCACTATTAGCTGCCGATCAGCCTTCATGCGCAACAGGAGGGCAATAGAAAATGAGTGTTCTGATGGTGCAGGGGCCAACTAGCTATGTATGTACGTACTGCAATTCACAAAATGGACATCACCGACATTGAAGAAATGTTCAAAACAAACCAACAGCTTGCGCCATGAATAGCGAATGGAAAAATGACGCACTACAGTGATCACAAAGGTTCGCGTCATCACGAATGGAAGCGAACTCCTTGAGAATCATGAACTGTGCAGGGCGTTCAGCTAGGTATCCACTCCTGAAGAATTAATCTAGAATCATATTGGTATAATGAGGTGATTACAAGAGAATGAATGTGATAGCAAGCAACCGAATGCGAAACAGTCTGTATCGTGAAACTGTCTGTCCTTTAAGGGGTATCTACAGATTGTAGGACATGTTTTATAAGCGTAGAAAAAACAAACATGCAGAGGCTGAATTTGTCCAGTAATTCCACGTGATATGAATTGCGATGTGACACACTTTTCAGAAGGAGTATAATTTCATACGCAGACCGGGAATGAAACAAAAGCCAGTTATTTTGACTACGTATTGGCCAAAGGCAGTGCCCATATCATAACTTCAGTTCTCTTACGCCCGCTCTCGCTTGCTGTGACTTAAACATTGCCTACTGCCCTTGCAATATCAAGCACGCTGGAAAGAATCGTGGGTGGGGGAGGGGGAGGGGGGGCACTGCACCTCCAAATTCTCGTAGCACAATCAATAACTTTCCAGCAATTTTACCATCCAGGTTAACAGTCGGCAAAATTGCATACGAATGCGTTAAGGCAGTGATGTTAGTTGATCTTGATGCAACTCTCTTGACATTTCTTATTTCCAGGGTTCGTTTCATACACATTTCCTCTTCAAATCCCGAATGGTCGGAGTTTAAAGCAAATCCCTTACTGAACGTTTTAATATGTTCGTTTATCTCATTCACAAATTTTCGGGATGACTACGTAGTTTTCCATGCACCGTCAAGTTGAAGTATTGCTTGAAATTAAGTTATCTTACGTCTTCCGGTACTGTAGCAGCGTTTGGAGCTATGCAGCCATCACTGCTTTCCTTGAAATCACCGAAATTTGTCGTGCCCAATTCGATGTGCACAGCGTAGTAGGTCACTATCATGCACATCCTGTACATTGTATCGAGCATCCCTGAAACGCGCACGCATCAGTTTTTGTAACAAGTGATGTGTGTGTGTGTGTGTGTGTGTGTGTGTGTGTGTGTGTGTGTGTGTGTGTGTGTGTGTGTGTGTGTGTGTGTGTGGTGAGGGGGGAGGGGCGAATTCCTGAGGGACCAAACTGCTTCGGTCCCTAGACTTACGCACTACTTAAACTAACCTATGCTAAGAACAACACACACACACACACACACACACACACACACACACACACACACACACACCCATGCCCGAGGGAGGACTCGAACCTCCGGCGGGAGGGGCCTCGCAGTCTATTTTATGACGCCTCAGACCGCCGGGCCACTCCGCGCGGCTGTAACAAGTGCACTTCCCGTGAATATCTCTAGCTTTTTTATACACTACACGGACATATTGCTGCGCACTTATTCAAAATACGTTCATACACGATTTTTTTTAGTATGCTGTGGATAATCTTCCATGTACGTAATAACGTTTAGTACCCTCGCCTTGGACGACTGTACTTTACTACGTTTCACTGGAGACGGGATTTGTTGCTCCCTGTCCGACAAGGACATAGTTCGACACTTGTTTCAATACCACTTTTACTTTTTAAGCACGTATGGTTATCATTGCACTCTTCATGTATATTGTTTGCGCACTTGAGCGTATGGGACACCGACTCTTCTTGCAGAAACACAAATATTTTGTCTGTCACTTCTTTCTCACTCTGCGAAATTCCTTGGCTTCCTTCCTGACGAAATGTCAATTTCGGTAACAGTTGCTGTAGACATTTAACGCAATTCTTGAGGGGGTTTCGTTCTGTCATTAAAACTACAAGAGGATGCATGTTTTTATCACAAGATGCTCAAATGGATCTGAGCACTATGGGACTTAACTTCCAGGGTCATCAGTCCCCTAGAACTTAGAACTACTGAAAACTAACTAACCTAAGGACATCACACACGCCCATGCTCGAGGCAGGATTCGAACCTGCGACCGGAGCGGTCGCGGGTTTCCAGACTGTAGCGCCTAGAACCGCTCGGCCACCCTGTCCGGCCGCACAAGATGCGTTTCGCTTTATTGAGGTAAAGCATTATCAGTATTTGTAATGAAGTTATTTACATTCTGATTTGTTTTTAGACCTCAAAGTAAATCAAAATGTAAATAACTTAATTACAGAACAGTGATGACGCTTTACCTCAATAAAGCGAAATGCATATGGTGAAAAAAAACACGAATTTTTTGTAGTTGCAACGACATCATTGAACTATTGTGGTCTCGCGCTCAAGGGCAACCTTGAAAGTGTTGAGATTCATATTACGTGCAAGACTTCTTGTAAGTTGTATGTCGTAATAAGGTAGAATAAATCGAATGCCAGCTCATAATTATGAGAGGACCTGATGACCATAATCAGGACAGAATAAATAAACCAAATATGAATGAATGGTTAAGTAAATTAAGTGCTCTGTAAACTGCCTTTTCCGCCGTCATCTCCATATCGGTGCTCAAGATGAATGAAACATGCAGTTACCCACATATTGTAGTCAGAACTGTTTACTCTTGTGTATCAGAACACAAGGCGATGCTGTGGTTAAGATAATGCATGGCCGATCTTGAGGAATTGGATTCAAATCCACGAACTATCGCACAAATCTCTTGCCAAGTAAACACGATGCCTGAACTCCAAGTATTCAGACCTGTGAATGCTGAAGGCGTTATATGAGAACATCACCCATGAAGTGCTTGCGTAAATTATAGGGAACAGTGGCAATAATACAAATGCTCTGAGCACTATGGGACTTAACTTCTGAGGTCATCAGTCCACTAGAACTTAGAACTACTTAAACCTAACTAACCTAAGGACATCACACACATCAATGCCCGAGGCAGGATTCGAACCTGCGACCGTAGTGGTCGCGCAGTTCCAGACTGTAGCGCCTAGAACCGCTCGGCCACTCTGGCCGGCGGCAATAATACAGTGAACGATAAAAGTTGTGCAGCAAAAATCTATCTATAATAGGAAAATTCCTTCCACCAAAGGTAAACTTACCGATAACAGCCACACGTTGTCCCAGACTTACTTTACGTAGTTGAGGCATCATTATTCACCAGTAATGGCAATGTGATCTTGAAAATGAACGACAGATATCGTCGAAAATATATACATACAAGTCTCGAGACGATATATGGATGAGCAAATCTTCAGAACCCTGACATAATTATTTAACTCTTTTGCACAGAGCAGAGTTGAAGTTTTATGGACATGCTGCACGAATGGATTACTCACAATCACCGAAAATCTTCCGCATTACGAACGGAACGATAAATGTCAAAGGACAATTGCTAATCGACAATCAAAAATATCTCACGCCGGTCACTGTTGACTCACTGGCAACTACACGGACGCCGTTCACGGCTCGAAGCTCTGGACAAGAGAGTTCAAGTCAAGTCGGACCTCTATAGCATGAGACTTTCTTGAAAGCCATAGCAGATCGTTAGGTGCGCTTGAACGTTCCATCTTGTTCTGCCCAAGGAGCTTCTGTAGCGTCTCGTGGTGTGCAACCAACGTCCGTGGACGGAAACCACGAAATCCAGGTTAACTTTGTAAAGTGTAAGGGACCTCCTTTTGCCGAAATGTTATTACACTTCACGTAAAGTTCGAGTGAAAGGATGGGTTAAATGATGTAAATGGCAAATGCGCGGTCGAGAATACAGACATGGTCCTAGAGGGGGAATTTCCTAGTTTTAAGGTTATAAAATAATGACTAAAATCTGCTCCAGTTGCCTGTTTTAGAAATTTATTAAGCTCACACGACTTGTTTCGACATCTGTATCAGCCCAGTATTAAGTCTATATGAAGCTACCAAACGTTAATACATAATATGATGGGCATATAGACTTTTTTAATAGGAGACGAGAGACGATGCTTGTATGTGTAGAGTTCAAGTGTATAAATAATATACTTCTTACGTCACGCTGTAGAGCGGCAACGTCAAATGATAAAAACAGCGCAAGTCAAATAGATTCAAAAATAGTTTTGCGCCGATGGACGTCATGCGAAAAATTAGCATGTCGTAATTATGAAAAAATATACAATTCCAAAAACTGATAACATGCTTTAGCTTAAAGGAGCTATGTTCTGACGACCTTCAGAATTACAACTGTATGTTTTTCAAATAAAACTGAAAGGAATTATTTCGAATTAATTAAAGGGTAAAATAACTGCAATGGAGGAGATGTCCATCTGTATATTAGACACAGAGTGTGAGCTATGTTTGCCAGCTGTTGAGCGACTAACAATGGTAGCACAGATCAGATCGTCTCACACCATTGATTATACACAGCATCAGGCAAGCCCAACACATAGTGGTTGTTGAATGAAGCGTTGCATTCCGGAAATGACATCCACCTCGTAACTCCCCTAATAGAATCCATTCTGCATGCTAACAGCGAACGTGGGGAAATAATATTACGTACCTTGTCATTCACGAGAGTGATGAGTCCAGCAGTCTTCCTATTTATAAGGCATAGCGCAAGCAGCCTTTGTTGCTTGTTTGGACGTCAAGCGACTAACAGTACTAGCAGAGATCAGTTGCATCATACTATTGATTATAAGGAACGTGTACGTACGCATTACCTTTTTTTGCATGACATAGTAAGAGGGTTGCCTAGAAAGTAACGACCCGCATTTTTTTTCTTCAGCAATTCTGTATATTGAACATAAGAGAACTACACACACTAGAGGATGGTGTTTTATCTACACCCCCTCTGTTCCCACGTAATCTCCATCCAGTTATATGGCCCTCCTCCAGTGCGAAACAAGGGCGTGGATGCCCTGGCGATACCAACCCCTGTCCTGGTGGCGGAGCCAGTGCTTCACTCTGTGAAACATTTTCTCATCGCCCTCGAAATGTCTTCCACGAATGGCATCCTTTAATGGCCAAACAAGTGGGAGTCCGATGGGGCTAGGTCAGGGCAGTAGGGTGGATGGGTAACATTGTCCGACCCTGTTTTGCGATGCTTTCAGCAGGCCTCAGATTTGGGTGGGGCCGAGCGTTACCGTATTGCAGCAAAACATCTCCTGGGTTGCTGTGGCATCGAAGTCGCCGGAAGCGCGTCATGAGTTTTAGTCATATGTTCACGTACGCTTCTGAATTAGTGATACCACCTCATGGCATCACTTCAATGAGAATCACACCTTCACAGTCCCAGAACACGGTGATCATCACCTTACCGGCGGAACCAGTTGCTTTGAATTTTTTCTTCTGTGGGGAGGGGCGGTGTGAATGGCGCCATTCCAACGACCGTTTTGTTTTGGGCTGAAAATGGTGAATCTAGGTTTCATCACCTGTCACAATCCGGGACAAGTAGGCCTCCCATTCAGCTTCAAAACATTGCAACAAGTCAAGGCAAACGTTTTTTCTGTGCGATTTGTGATCCACCGTTAGACATCGGGGTACCCATCTTGCACGCACTTTTGAATATCCAAGAGTGTAGATAATTGGATCCACACTTCCTCTGCTTATTGACAGATGCAGCGCCAACTGCCGAGTCGTAAGGAGTCTGTCCTCGCGAATGACAACATCAGCTCGCTGCTACACGTCAGGTGTGAGAGCCGTGGATGGTCTCCCCGACCGCTGCAAATCGTGGAGCTCCGCGGAATCGCCTTCGGCTGACTTCACCTTCCGTAACCAGCAACTAACTGTACTTCTGTCAAAAGCAGATGCTCCATAGACTTTTCACAACTGTTTGTGGATATTCCTCACAGTTTCTTTCCCTGCATTGAGAAATTCAATGACGTCACGTACGTCACCTACAGACACCGGGTTGAAACCGTCCTGCAGCTACGCTATCTGTCGGAAGTGACGGAAACTTAGTACGCTCACTCCGGAGACTTCATATAATACGTATGTAACGTTTCGCATTCGTAGCGTTGTTTTCGACTGAGAAAAAATGCGGTTCATTAGTGGGCAACCCTCGTAGTTCTTGTTGAATTAAATCAGGCATTGTCCCTGTTTTCTTAATGTGTCAGATGGTAAGAAAATGGATTGCAAAAGATTTGTGAAAGGAAAAACAGGCTGTTTCTGCAGGTTTACTGATTTCAAAACCTGCTGAGATAATTAAAATACCTGCTAACATGCTGTGAGACAGACTGAAGAGTGGAAATGAACATCTCTCGAAGGCAAGTCCTACGCTGAATAACATAAAACCACACGCTAGTGCTCCTATTTAGAAAATAAGTTTATCTGTTTCTGTCAGACAGTACAATAGGAACTGCTGAAGAATTGCACATGTAAAAGCAAGCAATTTCTGCAGTCTTATTGATCGAAAAGGTAGCTACAACTTTTGAAACACTTCTTAGCACAGTTTAGTGCATATTGAAGGGTAGAAATGAATCGGACCCGACGGTACTCCATTTTTGCATCACACAGTTGTTGTATAAAACCACCCGTTTTCCATCGTGTGAAAAAAATAATCTTATCGATTTCTTTATTATGTTTGCGATGGGGAGAATATGGGCTGTGGCGCATTTGGAAAAGATAATACCGCTTTTTGCCGCAGCTTTATCTATTAATAACACAGCTGAAATTTTTAAAATATCTCGTAGCATTCCGAAATTAAATAAAAGAGAGGAAAAAGTAAGAGCTGAATTGATGACCCTCGTTTATCGTCTGAAGTGCACAACGACTATTGAAAATACTAGAGTGAAAGAACTGTAAGTGTATGTGTATGGAGACAAATAATGGGTTGAGAGAAATCCGCAGAAACTTCTCTTCGTAGATACAGTCTATGTATTTATTAATTTTTTATGAAACAGCATACGCTGGGCTAGGGTAACATATGGCAAGACATCACATTCACTTCTGCAGAGGAATTGAAAAGCTTAGCCAATCAAGTGAGCCATTTTTACATCAACAAAGTATAGCGCGCGATGAGCAAGCGAGCAGTCTAACCGTCTGCAGCCTTACCTGTCACGAGGCCGTAGGCAGCGCTGAGAAGGCTTGCATTACCATCAGGACAAATGCCCTACCACTTTATCACAGCTGTGATAGTTAAAAATATTTTTGCCACAATTTCTTTCTTTTAAAGCGAAGTTGTGTTTTAGAGAAGCGAGCTGTGCCTGCTTAATCTGTTTCCTCTCCAACACCCACACATCCACAAAGAGAGAGAAAGCTTGTGTTGCCAGGAATATCACGAGGAGACCCTTTGCCTTGGTAAATGTGTGTCGTAAACGAGATATGAAAACTTCCTGACTATTAGCCTTTGTGAGTTTTAGCTCGCTTTTCCTTGTCTTTCTTGCTTAAATTTACCTGTTTTGTGAGAAATGGTTGTTTTCACTCATGTTACTTCACAATCCCTGATTCACCACACGAGATAAGAAATTCCTGCTGACTCAGCAGGGAGCTGGACAATAAAACTTGGAAAAAACTTGCTTAGAAGCTATCAGTTGATGCTGAACCGTTGGAAAGTCAACGTCGCTGTCGCTGTTTTCGGGAAAAAAATGTAGGCAGAAAAATTAATATAATGAGAATCTGATGATTTATATATATGTTACTTGCTGTAATACATGAAAGCCGGTATTCCATTTTACAGAACGTGTTTCTTCTGAACGACTGTAAGATGTATCTACCGGCAAGATTCTCGACCATAACTCCCACCGAACTCTACTTCCTCAACAGCATGGAAGCAAGAATAACAGAGATACAGTCGATTCCGAAATTATTGATATGTAATAGTATGCGTATACAAAAATGTCAGTTTCTGTTCAGCAAGTATCCCGCAGTCGATGAATAAGGTTTGTTAATATTCGATCTCTAAACGAAGACTGTTGTGACTCCTTGGTTTATTCACGAAAGACCGTAGCTGTCACATAGAAGTTCACTGGTGATCTAAAAGGTTTTACAGATATCAGCGAGCGAATAATGCAGTCGCTTCAGAGAGAATGCTTTACCAATTCCGTTTACTTTTTTGTTTCTGAACTGTACCCTGTGTTTACTACTCAGAACTGTTTCTGTCCCTGTACAAGAAGATGGTTGAGTGCTACATTAAACATATATTATTCATAGTGAACACAATTTGCCTACAAAATGCTATTCTGCCCCTTTCAATTTCATTAATGCAGATGCACCTGTGACATATTATTGGAATAACGAATTCAAATAGTTGTTACAAATACCTGCTCAAATTGCAAATAATTACTGCTTGCATTAGACGATGATAGAAAACGTGTAAAGGATGATGTAGAATGTACATTCAATTCATATCTTTCCCCTGCCTGTGACAGTATAAAGTGTAGTAGTCCCCTGAATAATATCTTTTGTATAATAAAATTACTAAATATGGTTTGTTTCTCCTTTTATTCCTCAATAATTTATTTAAATAGCACAGTAATTTTGAAACAGCAGCATTTGAGATAAGATAGGATTACTAGACAACGCAAGTGCGCACAGTAATTTCAGTGTAAGCAATGCAGGGATATATGTGTACAGGATGAAGCTGAACTTCATGATCTAGATGAACACTAAAAAATGCATATATGCCAAAACAAGCTTGTTGTGAAAGAATGTAACCAATAAGGAATAAACAATTTGCCACTAATTTCGTCAAAATTATGAAGAATAATGTCTTTGTAATCTTTATTACATATGTGGCACAGCATTTAATTACTTTCCTGCGATAGCTGGAAAAAGAGGAGGGCAAGCGCACAATTGGTTTGCTTCCATATAAGGAGATAAGGATTTTTCATTACCACAACTGCGATGTTTACACCATCTTCAATTTTTTTATGCCGCACTATTAGTCTGTTGTTTCAGTTCAGTAGAGGGGTGAAAGTAGCGGGCGGCAGGCAGAAACACTTGCGCCGTGCATGAGGATATGCCATTCGTCACAGCAATGCAAGAAAATGATTTTCGTTTTAAGGAGGATCGTTCTGACAGCAGTGACTATCTATGCTAAGGAAGACCTGCGGTGTTTGATGAAAAGCGTTTAAACGTGTTAATCCTCAATGATCCACGTCAGTGTACTCGAGAACTGACAATCGTCATCAACTGTGATCATTCGACCACCGTGAGACATTACCGTGCAATGGGGGAGGTTTAAAAATCGGGTGTATGTGTACCACATGCTCTGAGCCAGAATCACAAAAATCTGTGGGTAGCCGCATGTGCATCTCTGCTTGCTCGTCATCGATGGGCTCGTGAACAACACCGACCATTCCTATCTTGCATCGTTACTGTTGACGAGAAATGGTGTCTTTATGCTAACGTAAGTAAAAGAACGGAATTACTGAGCCCAAACAAATCAGCAAGTCCCTTTACAAAGTCCTGGGCGCATCCAAGAAGATTATGTTATGCATATGGTGGAGCAGCGACGGTGTACTGTGCTATGAACCACTTCCCCGAAGCGTAACCATTACTGCTGACATATACCGTCAACAACCCAGACGCAACACAAGGACAATGTCCAGGAAGTCCGCGTGAAGTGATACTACCCCACGATAACGCCAGCCCGCATTCTGATACGAGTGGCAAGAAACACTACACAGGTGTTGGGTAGGGAAGTTGTTACGCAACCACCTTATTCACCTGATTTTGCGCCCTCAGATTTACTCCTATTCAGCTATACAAAGAAGAACATTCAAGGAACTTCTTTTTCGGATTAAAATGCGCTCCGAACATGGCTCGACGAGTTCTTCGCCTCAAAATCATGAGACCTCTACAGTCGCGGTATCGGAAAGTTACCAGGGCGTTGACAGACAGTTGCAAATAGTGAAGGAGAATATGCTGTTGTTGGCTACACTCTCAGTTATGTGTATCTGCTGTGTTTATGAAACTTATGGGTAAACACAACGAGCTTATGCACAACCTAATATATAGAGGATCCTACGGAGCTAAACAGCGCAAAAAATAAGGCAATACGTGTAATAGACATAAACTGTTTCGGACCTTATTTCTATAGAATAATTGAAAGCCGGAAAAATGTGGCACAGACATATGCTGGCAGGGTGCCATTCAGTGATATGCAGACATGACATTGTTCACATAGTCAGGTCACCCATCCACCCATCCCTCTCTCAAGCTGGAGGTGTCCCCAAATCTCCGCTTTCAAGCCATCAGAAGTCAGAACAGAGGGGTGCGGGGGCTCCACACGTTCATGATTTAATAACAATACTATATTGTCGGCCCCTCAATACACTGAAGCCACCATCATACTACCAATTGCTGAATAGGTGACATGCAAAGACGAACATATCCACTAAATGCAGTTTTCCACAATCAATATTTCAGTCACACATATGAATGAAAATAACATATTCTAATACAAACGCATGTACGCGTGTGTCAAAAAGCAGTTAATATCAATAAATCAAATAAAAAATGAAAACATTCCTTTAAAAATCACATTCAGATATGGATATGCTCTCATTTGCATGAACCATTTGTACAATTTTCAAAAGCAATTTTTTTCTTCAAAATGACTTGCATTTTACTATAAAATGCTTTCTATACAACATCATGTCCGCAGCTCGTGGTCTCGTGGTAGTGTTCTCGCTTCCCGAGCACGAGGTCCCGGGTTAGATTCCCGGCGGGGTCAGGGATTTTCAGCTGCCTCGAGATGACTGGGTGTTGTTCTGTCGTCTTCATCATCATCATTCATCCCCATTACGGTCGGAGGAAGGCAATGGCAAACCACCTCCACTAGGACCTTGCCTAGTACGGCGGTGCGGGTCTCCCGCATCGTCCCCTACGCTCTGTTACGGAGTATGGGACTTCATCATCATCATCATCATGCAAAATGCATCATATTACGCATTTGCAACAGTTTAGTCTGTGGTATAGTGGAAAAACATGTAAACTAACAGCTGTAACAGTGATATTCATTTCCTGTGTTTTACGGAACGTTCTGATTTTATTGTTGCTTCACATTTATTTAAAATGTTTCACATCACCAAGACAGATTATAATGATGTAACACTGACAGTACCTATAATCAGAATTGTTCTTTGAGTTAATTGCTACACTTAAACATACAATCCGTTATCATATTCTAAACAATCGCAAGCAATTTCCTCTGTCTCTGTGCTGAATAGCATGGGTATATCGTCAATGATGTACGGCTACCACCTTAAGTCCTCTCGAATTCACCAGTATTCTCCGGAAAAGTTACAGTAAACCATCAACATAATTCTCCTTGTCATTTGAGACTGGATGGCTGAGAAGTGCATCAGCTCGTGGTTACGGAAAGATTTTCGTAATAGTCCATCAACGTTTCAGAAGAGACTTTAACTTTTGTACATCATGCTGGGACCTGTAGAGTGCAGTTTTCCCCTATCAATGTGAGTACTTCCCATATCTTGGTACTTGTATCTGAAAATTCGTTTCATTTCACTCAGCCTCGTTGGTTACGGGGCAGCATGGCTGAATGCCAACCGAAGGGATCCGCGTTCGCTTCCCGGCTGAATCGGACTATTTATCCCCTTAAGTATTGGATGTTGTGTCTTCTCGTCATCATTTCATCATTACCGACTCGCAGCTGGCTTAATGGGGCTGCATAAACAGATTTACTGCCTCGCGAGCCGTCACACAGGAGAGATTTTGAATGCCTTAAGATACGGATTTCACGTCTATCATTCTCCAACATTCACAAAGGTCGCTTAATTCACCCCACCCACTGACGAGCAGACCTCATTATCTTCCTTTCTTGTTACAACTGTTGGCCTCCTTTGTAGAAATTTCTTTACTTTACCGAAAATGCGGTCAGCAGGTAAGTAACTGTGTCCTTGTGATAACAATTATTAATATTAATAACTATGCAATATTACTGCGAGGGAGCTAAAAACTTCTCTGCTCGCCAACGTCTGGCCGTCGCTGGAATAGAAATCCCATGACTGGAATCATCGTTTCCTACTGGTCATATTGGAGAAGTTGTTCTTTACACGCAATAGATTTGTTGACTATATATTTTCGCAGGATTGTATCATGGTACACTTTCGAACTCGCTTAAGCTGCGTGATGTATTTAGACTCTGATTCTCATACCTGTACCGTTCCATTTTGCATCTCATTTGTTTGAAAATGAGGACGTGTTCGCCTTTTATGTCAGTATTCTCGTTTGGCAACGTCATTTCATGAAGGCAAGACGTCCGCGAAGGCGGCTTAAGCGTTTCTTCTTGTCTCCTTAACTATGGCTACCAGAAAATCAATAACAGAATTTAAAAAATGCATACGTAAATGGTTGTGAAAAAAGGACGACACACTCCTATGTTACTTTGCTCACTGACATCCCGTGTCACTTTTAGCTTACGAAGAATTATTAATGATCTCACGGACGGAATAGACAAAGAAAATATAGTAATAAGAAGGGATTTATTTATTTAGCTCAACTGATACGTATAAAATTTTATAATTTTACAAAATAAATAGAACTAAAACGCTAAATCTACAAATTAATATCTAGGTTTTTAATCCATTCAAGACCCACCTCTGTCAAGTCAAAGAAATACTCTAGCTTTCGAGGGTATACTCGTATACTGCTGCTTATTACAGTCTGTTTGACGGTTGATGTCCATTGCCAAAGTGACATTGAAAAGATACAGTTTTCCCCATCAGTGGACGCTGTCTGCACAGATGCCAGGGGCTGTGCGAATGCTGTTAGTTGTCTTCCAAGCACATCCTGGTAATTACACTCCTGGAAATGGAAAAAAGAACACATTGACACCGGTGTGTCAGACCCACCATACTTGCTCCGGACACTGCGAGAGGGCTGTACAAGCAATGATCACACGCACGGCACAGCGGACACACTAGGAACCGCGGTGTTGGCCGTCGAATGGCGCTAGCTGCGCAGCATTTGTGCACCGCCGCCGTCAGTGTCAGCCAGTTTGCCGTGGCAGACGGAGCTCCATCGCAGTCTTTAACACTGGTAGCATGCCGCGACAGCGTGGACGTGAACCGTATGTGCAGTTGACGGACTTTGAGCGAGAGCGTATAGTGGGCATGCGGGAGGCCGGGTGGACGTACCGCCGAATTGCTCAACACGTGGGGCGTGAGGTCTCCACAGTATATCGATGTTGTCGCCAGTGGTCGGCGGAAGGTGCACGTGCCCGTCGACCTGGGACCGGACCGCAGCGACGCACGGATGCACGCCAAGACCGTAGGATCCTACGCAGTGCCGTAGGGGACCGCACCGCCACTTCCCAGCAAATTAGGGACACTGTTGCTCCTGGGGTATCGGCGAGGACCATTCGCAACCGTCTCCATGAAGCTGGGCTACGGTACCGCACACCGTTAGGCCGTCTTCCGCTCACGCCCCAACATCGTGCAGCCCGCCTCCAGTGGTGTCGCGACAGGCGTGAATGGAGGGACGAATGGAGATGTGTCGTCTTCAGCGATGAGAGTCGCTTCTGCCTTGGTGCCAATGATGGTCGTATGCGTGTTTGGCGCCGTGCAGGTGAGCGCCACAATCAGGACTGCATACGACCGAGGCACACAGGGCCAACACCCGGCATCATGGTGTGGGGAGCGATCTCCTACACTGGCCGTACACCACTGGTGATCGTCGAGGGGACACTGAATAGTGCACGGTACATCCAAACCGTCATCGAATCCATCGTTCTACCATTCCTAGACCGGCAAGGGAACTTGCTGTTCCAACAGGACAATGCACGTCCGCATGTATCCCTTGCCACCCAACGTGCTCTAGAAGGTGTAAGTCAACTACCCTGGCGAGCAAGATCTCCGGATCTGTCCCCCATTGAGCATGTTTGGGACTGGATGAAGCGTCGTCTCACGCGGTCTGCACGTCCAGCACGAACGCTGGTCCAACCGAGGCGCCAGGTGGAAATGGCATGGCAAGCCGTTCCACAGGACTACATCCAGCATCTCTACGATCGTCTCCATGGGAGAATAGCAGCCTGCATTGCTGCGAAAGGTGGATATACACTGTACTAGTGCCGACATTGTGCATGCTCTGTTGCCTGTGTCTATGTGCCTGTGGTTCTGTCAGTGTGATAATGTGATGTATCTGACCCCAGGAATGTGTCAATAAAGTTTCCCCTTCCTGGGACAATGAATTCACGGTGTTCTTATTTCAATTTCCAGGAGTGTAGATTCTGGCTGGTCGTACGAGGGACCGATATTTCTCTTGGGCAATACCAGTCCACGTTTTAGAACACTTACTTACTGCTCATGATGAAATCCACTGCTTGCAGCTATTCAGCCAATATGACAAGCGACTACATGGATTTTAATCGGGTCATTCTATGTGCATGCACATCACAGCGGATTAAAGCTGTGAAATTTTAATTAATTTTTCATATTTCTTGGGAAGTGCATTAGATGCTCTGTGTTTTCAAAGATCTGGTGGTGCATTGTGGTTTAGAGATGGGTGGATCTCACGCAAGCTGTTGTTATCCTCAGTGCTGCACTTGGCTTAACATCGATTTTTCTTAAATGTGGAATATGAAGCCACGCTGGAGCACAGTACTCAGCCGCGGGGTAGATGAGTACGCCGCTCAGCTTCTGTATTATTTATTGCTGCGGTGTTTTTTTGTGTTTCTTGCAGAACAACCTCCTACCAAAAGCTGCTCTTGAATATTTTGAGATGTCTTGGTGGTGGAGGATTTGATGATAAAGGTGACATTTAGCTTTCCATTGACCATTTTACTCTTAAGATTAAAGCAACTAACTTCGATCTTCGTTAGATCTAGCGCCAATCTCTACTTTTTGAAGTATCGATGCGTTGTATTTAGATCTGTAGAGAATATCTCATCAGCAGCTTCAAGCCGTCTGTCAATTGGCCAAAGCCAGATCATCCGCATGAATGAACTTCCTCGACTCTGTTTCAGGTAGATCAGATGAGTGTGAATTGAACAGAATCTATGTCAAAGCTAAACCATGGGGAAGACCATTGTTAAGTTTTTTCTGCCTTCTTAATCGATTGCCGTGGACCTCTTGGTAGTATATTACTGTGGTCCGGCAGTGTATAAGACTGGTGAATTCGCACAGCGTTCCTTGTTTCCGTACTGTGTCACAAGCAGCTGTAAGGTCAACAAAAGCTACTGATGTCGCAAGTCGTTGTTGGAAACCAACTTCTATGTGTGTCGGTAAGGTAACTGTGCGGTCTGTACAGCTTCTGTTAGGTATGAATTCTGGTTGTTCGATGGAGTAACTTCATGGATTTTTCGACCAATTATATTAACGATGAATTTTTCTAAAAGTTTATAGCAGCAGCTAAAAGATTTTTCGCTGGATTATCAAGCTTCAGTGTACCTATGATTATCCTTTTGGATGGATACCTGATAGCATAACATTGACGAATAAGCTCGCAAGCCATTGCATCACAACGGTTCTTGTCAGGAGCAGCAAACGGACATCTGCATTATAAAATTCGAATTTTACGGCTCGATTTTGAAGGACTTAGCCGACCTAAATTGGAAATTACAGTTCTAACTGAAATTTCTGGCGACAGGAAACTGATTTAAATAGTGATGTAATACTGTAATATCAGGAAAGGGCAGCAGTCAGCTGCCCGGAAAATCTGCAAATCAGTTATATTTGTAGTGCAATAATTTTATTAGTTAATTAAGGGAAAATAAAGAAACATTTTTGTTTATTTTTATCATTATTGTTTCGAATGGCGTGAAGATGAATGCTGCTGTAGATTAATATGCAAATATAAACAAATAAGGATAGGAAATGTTAATATATTCATATTTAGATTTTTATCAGCACGTGACTAAGGACTTCTACAGCTCCATGAGAGATCGCTTAACCATTTTTGATCATTTCTTGGGGCAGACGTACATTTTACAGACTAGCAGTTATGTATATATTCTTTGGAGTGGAAGCGGTTTTCCTCAGCTGCAATGGTAAATCCTTCCGTGAACTGTTTGTGTCAGCAAAGCTGTGACATCTGCCAGTTTCCGTCTCCACAACTGTTCGCCCACCGAATAATTAGTAGGAGAAATATGTTTTAAATTTTACAGAAATAAATAAAGGTACCCAGTGACGATGGCGCGAAGGTGCTGAACAACAATTGTGTGTTTAATAGGCCGACCAGTGTACATAAAATTTAGTTTGCTGCTAGAGCTCCGAAATCGAACGATGAATAGCAATAAGTTTAATTAATACATTGGGGAAATTTTTCTATCCCACTGAATAATAATAATAATAATAATAATAATAGTAATAATAACAACAATTAAAAATAATGTAGGATTGGTTCATTTGATACACACAGACAACTTCTTACCACACCATTTTCGTATCAAGGCTTGCGATCGTCTCTTCTAATATCGTCTCACGCAACAGGGATGATAGCTATCGTTGAAAGAACTGGTTTCAACGCCGTTTTGACCCGACTGTCGAAACTGCTCAAAATGATCGGTTTATGAAACAACCGATTTCCGGTCTTGTTCTGGCGTAACCACAAGCGCCGGAACGAAGAAGAAGAACGCAACACCAGAGAACGCGTTGAGACATCGTTAGCTAATAGTGCGCTGACCATGTCGTCACCACGATAGGAGCGGCATCTAGCCGAAGTGAATATAAGCGCCGCTCCTGCCAGCCACTGCCGGACAGTATTCGCAGAGTATTAGCACTGCCTAGCAGAGAGTGCTACGAGAACAGTTATTAGTGATTCATATCCACTGCTTGTTTGGACATCATATGTAGCAAAGGACTGGGATTTATGTTGCATGTCGCCCATCGCTCGCGAGATCATTGTTATTTGTAAGTTCAGTATTGTCAATCTGCTTAACTGAAATGAAACTACCAATGTTATTTTCTTGAATTGATGTATAGTGTTTCGAGAACACAGCATCCCTTAGGCACCCTATTCAAGAAGAGTGGGCAAGACTCCACAGGTTTCTTATTCCTATTAGTTCCTGTAATCAACGAAGAAATCGAGCAAAGACTGAGGAATTCTGACTCCGGCAGTTTCAAGACACACAGAATCAGAATATTAAATTACATAGGCAAACAAAACTTAGTCCGTCCACCGTTCGCTGCCTTTCCCTAAAAATTATGAGTGGTGGAATACTACAAGAAATCATCAGTCTTCTCCTATTGAACCTAATTTCTTGAAATTCTGCTCAAAACCGAAGTAATCGAGTATCACACCACTATTTATGCATTACGAATGGTCACTTAAAGGTGAAAACTGAGGCTGAAGAACTAGTTTTCTCGTTAATCTGTCCGTTTCAAAATCTAGATGGAGATAAAGGCATATAAAGTAGACACAGGTAACCCATCATCTACTATTTTTATTGTAAACAATGAAAGAGTTATTAAGTTTTAAGATTTATCTTTGTATGATGCAGCACGTTTCTTGTGGCTCTTCCCATTCTTTATCTTTTAAAGCAAATGGGCCACTGTACGTCCAGACTAGGGATGGTGCCATCCTGTAATACAACTGACGCTAGACGACAACTGATTACCATGTAGACCAGACAGAGCAAGTCTCACCACCGCATGTACACGCCTACCATCCAGTAGGCCACGCCACGTGTAACAGCTACACTGCTATCTTAGCAGTGCTGTACTAATTCTTATGCCATGTGTTTTTTGCTCGTTTCTATCGGCATTGTTATTAAAATATCACTTATCACCTTTCTATAATAACGCAATATTTCAAAGCAATGGAAACTTTACGAATAAAAGTTTCTAGTTTTAAAAAAAGATTTGTATAGAAACCAAAAATTATAGCACTTCTGCCATGGGCATTGGGTATTTCGATTTTTTACCCGGTTATTACTAAAAAAATGAAAGAGAAGACTTGTTATAACTCAAACTAAACAAACACGGAAAATACTGGTTATTCGGAACTCTAACAATGGTATCAGTTTCAACCGGTCGGGTTTTCCCATCGTTACTACGCAACGTTACACCCGACGTTTCATACTTCCTCCACTGTGCGTTGTTTTCGACTTATCGCGCGTGACACTGTCCTGCGCAACATCGTTGGAGGAGCGCTCACGCAGGTAGGAACGTACAGGACACACATTCACGAGTCAGCAGCGAACTGCCTTACTTTCGCCCTCGGGGCCTGTCGGCGCCAGCAGATAACGCAGGCGTCAGCCCCTCACACTTGAGCCCGCAGCCTGCGCAGGCAACGGGGCTTTGCACTCTCCGGCCGTAATCTGGCCGCCGCTCGGGCAGGTGCGGCCGCCGAGTGAAGAACCGTGTCCCCCGCCCACACCCGCAGCCCGCCCTGACCGTGTGCGTCGGCGTAATTACCTTGCTCCCACAGCACTGTCTTCGCAGCTCGCTTTAGCCGCAGTCTGAAATGTACTGGTTGGTTGGTTGGTTGGTGGTTGCGGTACAAACCAGCGAGGTCGTAAGTCTCTCGATAAAGAGATAGGAAGTCTAGAGTTACTGACGTCAGTCAGAAATTTGAACTAATTGTAGGAGTGGTAAAATCAAGGCCTTCAATGGAATATCGATTTCAGAGCTAAGAAATAATTTGGAAGAAAGTGATAGCATATGGCTCAAGGTACAAACGAAGTAAAGACATTGGCTACCAGAGGGCACTGACTTATATCAATGGAGCAAGTTGAAAATTTGTGCCGGACCGCGATTCGAACTTGTGCATCCCGCTTATTAGGCAGATGCGCTGGCCACTACACCATCTCGACAAAGTGGTCAACACAACGGCACCGGCTACCCAAGCACGCAGACCATCAGATAAATTTCTCACCTTGTACCACACACTGCCGATGTAGTGTTCTTGATCATTAGCCTCGATACTTGTACCATCTCCCCGATTCCCGTAACGATTAGAGTGCACCTGTACCTAAGGGATCACTCACTTATTTCCTTATTTCTGTACGTGGTGGCTATTCTTTCGGTTATGCTTTGTTGACTGCTGTGTCCGGATGACGTAGTGGCAGGTGCATCTGATTAGTAAGCAGGAGACCCACACTCGAATCCTGGCCCAGTACAAGTTTTCAACTTGTCCCATTCATATAAATCAATGACCACCGGCAGTAATGTGTTTACTGTCTTTGTGTATTGATTCATAGTGGCCGCAGGATCTAAATGGTGTCTGTTCACAGATGCAATTCAAGAGATGACGCTTAATGATCCGTTCAGTCCAGATGCACGCCAAGCTCGAATCGTTACGGGAATCAGTGACATGCCGGAAGTAATGAGGCTACTGAGCTGCGGCACTGCATCGGTAGTGTGTGCTACAACTTGGGTCTGATGAGAAGCGTGCTGAGGCAGTCCGAGCAGTCGTGGTGACCACTGTGTAGCAGCCAGCGCTTCTGCCTGCTAATTGGGATGCGTGGGTTCCAATACCGGTTTAGCACAAATTTTCAACTTGCCCCGTTGACAAAAATCAGTGCTCACTGGTAAAAAATGTCTTTATTTTGTGTGTGGCGTAATTTATAGCGTCTGCATAACACGTCCAAAAGAACAGACACCACATATATAAAAGTATACGGGTCGGGCCAGTACATACATTAGAGTAGACGATGGGCTCTTCCAGGACCCCTGCGAACCCATGTAGGATGAAAACAATTACAACAAATGTCTTCTAGCCGGATGATTCGTGAGGTAGCTACAGACGTAATAGACATCAGTTGAACAGACAGTAATAAAATAGATGAAGGAAATAAAGAGGTCAGCAGGTCGCTGGGACCAGGTGTGTCCCCCTCGGAGCTCGGCATGTGACGGGGACATTCCTCCATGCTGTTCCACCGCCGACCGGCTATAATCAAAACCATAGAAGACTGATACAGCACCCACGAGTCATTGGAGTGCTACTCCCGAAACGGAAAACAGTGTGTGGCAGAATAAAGAGGCAGTTAAAATAGAGTAAAGGAGAGATGACAGAGACAGCTGGCAAACGAGGAAGGATCGTTGGTCCCTCGGACCCAGTATGTAACGGGACATGGCCCAAATACAACTCAAACCACACTGTCCCCTCCCCGAAAGTAAGTTACAAAGGTCTATTGTAGCCCGAGCTCGATCTCAGGTACAGTTATTGAGTGGAGGACTTGGCAATTCGCTACGGTCGCAGGTTCGAATCCTGCCTCGGGCATGGATGTGTGTGATGTCCTTAGGTTAGTTACGTTTAAGTAGTTCTAAGTTCTAGGGGTCTGATGACCTCAGCAGTTAAGTCTCATAGTGCTCAGAGCCATTTGCACCATTTGAATGTGTGAATTATTCCAAATCAATAACCAAATGAGCGGCCAGACATTTGGATTACTAGGGCGCACACTAATTGCAAATATACAAGGCAGAGGCATATATTTGCTTCACAGAGTTCTAAAACGATTATCATCCACGCCTTGCGACGCAAACGGATTTCAGTCTGCTGATAGTCGTAGTAGCTGAAATATAATCTCGGCAGGGCCCGACGCCTACCAGTGCGGCCTAAACGGAAGTGGTAAACACTGGCAACAGCTCCCTTCAGTTCACAATTGCCAATTTCAAGCTGCAGTCTCGCCCATCAAGTCAATAAGCTTCTTGCTTCTGAGCTGTACAGCAATTAAATTAAGATTAATATGTAACAAGAAAAATTTGCAGCAACATTAACTATGCCAATAGCTGCCTGCCTAAACTGTGCAGCGCTTAAAACCCACGGAAATTCAATCATAAGCTACAACAACTCCAATGAACTCAACGGCTGCCCAGCTGGTCAGAGCAGCACCTAAAACCACTGGTAAATTTAAACAACAAACTGCTACAAAACTAACGAATGGCTGTGCAGCTGATATGTGCAGCGCTTAAAACCACGTGAAAATATAATCACAACTGCAACAGCTCAAAAGAATTCAATAACTGCCCAGCTGATCGTCGCAACCCTTAAAATCTCATTAACACCTCAAAACATGTCCAAAGTCACTCAAGGCAACTGTCAAAGAATTCTCTTCAAGGATCAGAAAACCCAGCACTACACCCATGAGGCGGCCCACAGCACTACGCGCCGAAGCACAGCCTCCAACAACCATCCGCCTCTGTGCCGCCGTATGGCGGGTATTGTCTGATTATCTGACGCGACAGATCGAAGCAGCGGGTCATTCAAACTAAATCTCTTGCGGTCCCGAGCGGATATAAGAGGGTGGATTCGTGCCGGGAGGAATGGAAGGAGGAACTCAATGCAGTTATAGTCTCCTTGACAGTACGGAGTTTATTTGGGAGAGTAGTAGCCCCAGAGGTTCTTTCATCTCCGTGTATCGAGAGGTCTTATTTGCACCAGAAAATCCTCACCTGGGATCGTCATAGCGGTTGTTGGACTGTTAATCGATTCTCTAGCCACATTTCTCATATATGTATACTGAAGCGCCATATAGGTATGCGTATTCAAGTACAGAGATGTGTAACAGGCGCTGCGGTCGGCAAAGCCTAAATAAGACAACAAGTATCTGGCGCAGTTGTCAGATCGGTTACTGCTGCTACAATGGCAGGTTATTAAGATTTAAGTGAGTTTGAACGCGGTGTTGTAGTCGGCGCACGAGCGATGGAACACACAATCTCCGAGATACCGATGTAGTGGAGATTTTTGCGTACAACCATTTCACGAGTGTACCGTGAATGTCAGGAATCCAGTAAAATATCAAATCTTTGACATCGCTGCTGCTGGAGAAAGACCCTGCAAGAACTAGAACAACGATGACTGAAGAGAATCGTTCAACGTGACAGAAGTGCAACCCTTCCGCAAATTACTGCAGATTTCAATGCTCGACAATTAACAAGTGTCAGCGTGCGAACCATTCAACGAAACATCATCGATATGGGCTTTCGGAGCCGAGGCCCAATCATGTAACCTTGATGACTATACGACACAAAGCTTTACACCTCGCCTGGGCTTATCAACACCAACATTGAACTGTTGATGACTGGAAACATGTTGCCTGGTCGGACGTGTCTCGTATGAAATTGTATCGAGCGGATGGACATGTACGGGTATGGAGACAACCTCATGAATCCATGGACCCTGCATGTCAGCAGGGGACTGTTCAAACTGGTACAGGCTCTGCAATGGAGTGGGGCGTGTGCAGTTGGAATGATATGGGACCCGTGATGCATCTAGATACGACTGACAGGTGACACGTACGTATGCATCCTATCTGGTCACCTGCATCCATTCATGTCCATTGTGCATTCCGACGGACTTGGGCAGTTCCAGCAGGACAATGCGACACCCAAAACATGCGGAATTGCTACAGAGACGCTCCACAAACACTTTTCTGAGTTTAAACACTTCAGCTGGCCACCAAACTCATCAGACGTACACATTATTGAGCGCATCTGGGATGCCTTATAACGCGTTGTTCAGAAGAGATCTCCACCCCCGCGTACCCTCGCGGATTTATGGACAGCCCTGCAACATTCATAGTGTCAATTCCCTCCGGCACTACTTCAGACATTAGTCGAGTCCATGCCACGTAGTGTTGCGGTACTTCTGCATGCTAGTTGGGGCCCTACACGATATTATGCTCGTGGAACAGTTTCTTTGGCTGTTCAGTGTATCTATATCATGAAATCTCTCTCTTATATGTGATATCAAGATCAGAATAAAAAAATGGCCACCACAAGTACCACAAAAAGTCATTGTACATATCATCTATCGCTGCTTTATCTCTCATTTTCCGCCACCAAACTTAACTTCTCTCCAGAAGCTATTTTAGCGGTAAAACGCGCAACATGTATTCACAAGCCCAACTGGAAATACGAAAATCATTATTTCCGGATGATCTGCTACATCGATTTAGAATTGTGACAGCACAATGCGTGTTTTCAGAACATAGGTAATAAAATGCTTCATACTACTCAATAAGAATGTTACTTGTTATTCCGTGCTTTGTAATTGCAACTTCTCGCCATGAGAGTGAACGAGTCAGTTTTACAGTTACGGTATACTTCCTCAGCAAAAAATATAGCAACATGCGGATCCTTTACGTGATTGTCTTAAGCAGCTTTTCTGCGTATTGTGATTTATAACCATGTTCAACCCTCCTCCTCTACACACACACGCACACACACACACACCCACACACACACACACACACACACACACACACACATTCATAAATTCTTCCACTGACTGGACGTTGAGAACCAGATATGATATCGGTTTGTCTGTACTCCTGAAAATAACTTTTCATACATTGTACTGTTTTGAAAAAAAAAGGTTCAAATGGCTCTGAGCACTATGGGACTCAATTTCTGAGGTCATTAGTCCCCTAGAACTTAGAACTAGTTGAACCTAATTAACCTAAGGACATCACACACATCCATGCCCGAGGCAGGATTCGAACCTGCGACCGTAGCGGTTACGCGGTTCCAGACTGCAGCGCCTAGAACCGCACGGCCACTTCGGCCGGTTGTGTTTTGAAGCGAAGATGATATATATATATATATTACTAGTGCAGCAAGGAATGTTCATTTCTGGGCAGGTATGATTTGTTGTAGTCGAACAAGGAGACATACTGAAATTTTCGTTTTAGTTGGTTGCCAGAGTGGAACTCTACGTTTTCCATCTAAAAATCTTTTGGAAACATATGTATATAGTTTGTGAAAGGCGTCGCATGAATACAAAATTCTGGTTATATTTTCTAAAATCCTAGAATTGTTTTTCAAATTCTTGCATCAAATCGGGAAGAGGGGCTGTGTATTTCATCCCTTCTTTAAGCCTGTGTTAAGCAAAGAGTTGAAACAAAAAAAAAAGTGTGTGTTTACATTTGATTGCGCTTGCCTAGTTTCAGTTTCATCTGGAACGCATTTATTGCTTGAAACATTTTACTGATAATTATGTGTCTACCTTGAATTCGCCTGTGTAAGTCACGTAAATGAGAAGTCGAATCTACCATAAATGCTAAATTTGCTACCTATGTGGTATCGTCAAGCAGTGGCGCACATGTTGCATTTAATATCGTGAAAAATTTTATTTTATTAATTATGCTTTAAATTTTTTTTTAACATCTGTCCACTGAGCCACTTCACTTCTGTAAAATATGCGATTTCTGCATACTCAGCATCCAAAATTCTGAGAAATTCCTGGAGTTGCCGATGATTCAATCCCATAGGAATCTAGTCCATGGACTGTCGAATGAGGAAATGGAATTTAATTAAAGCTCACCTCTTTTTACTGATAATTTGTTCCGGTAGAAATTACACACGAAAGTAAAAGTATTCGTGGAAACCCATTATAGGGACATTCATGTTCAAATGGAATTCGTATTTGTTGCCTTGGATATGATGTCAAATTAAACCTGTTATAGCAGAATTACGGTACTGTTAGATAGCGAACTTTGGCGTTAATTGCAATCCACATAAAGATTTCTAATTTTTGTCGAATTTTAGCGGTCAGAACAACGGTGAAAAAAGTTCTTTATGACAAGCGTACAGAAAGAGCACAGTACTTCCTTGTTTTTCATAAATTAATTTCGTAGTTTCTGAATCTCTCGTTCCTCAGCTGAAACTGAAGCAGCCGTAAGATAACAGTCCAGCGCGTCTGAAAGGATTGCCCGGTTATAAGAAAAAAATTCTAGGCTTTATAGTACATCGCGGGCGTCAGTGCTAAGAAAGAAATGGGTCATTGAGAGAGTAGCATCGTGACGGGGAAGTTTCAGATTGAAAATATTCAATAATAATAATGATATCAAATAACGAAAGGCATTTTTTATATTTTCCCTATTGTCTGTGATAGATGCTCACTGCTCGGGACGCACTGATAGTTGCTTTGACCCGCAAGCGGTCCGCCGACCGTGAGTTGGGCTCTCCTGATGTGTATCATTTGTCTCTGTCGGCGACTGTTGTTTTCACATTACCATAAATACTTGGCAACGAACTACATATTGGCGTAAATTTAATGTGATGCTGTTTTTCAACAAATGAAAGAAGTGAGTTTCCATCGAAATACCACAGTCTTCATGTGGGCGCTACAAAAACGATCTGCAACAGCACACACGGCTTTCACAGCTACTGATACCACACATTTTCGTTTAATTTCAACTTTGTGAGACTTTAGTGCCCGTTTTGGATTATACTCAATAATAAAAATCGTTAAATAATGTTGTAGTTGCGTCGAACTGAAATGTGTTCACTGTAAAAGAACGTGTAAGTAACTGTTGAAAACTCTGCGCTTCAGTATAAATGCGAGAATTTTTGTTTATTTATTCACAACATTCTCCATTACACTGTTTGTAATACACACATCAAAATAATTTTGCATCACCTCGGTTCCGCGAGTTCCGGAACCTGTACAGAAAATTGGAATAGAGATCAACATAAACATCATTTCCGGCCTTTCAATTACTCACGAAAACCGCACATTGCATGTTGTACCACGATATAGCGAGACCTTCACAGGTGGTGGTCCAGATTGCTGTACACACCAGTACCTCTAATACGCCGTAGCACGTCCTCTTGCATTGATGTATGCCTGTATTCATCGTGGCATACTATCCACCTGATCATCAAGCACTGTTGGTCCTGATTGTCCCAACCCTCAACGGCGATTCGGCGTAGATCCCTCAGAGTAGTTGGTGCACACGTTGTCTATAAACAGTCCTTTTCAATCTATCCCAGGCATGATCGATAGGGTCCATGTCTGGAGAATATGCTGGCCGCTCTAGTCGAGCGATGTCGTTATCCTGAAGGAAGTCATTGACAAGATGTGCACGATGGGGGGGGGGGGGGGGGGCGAATTGTCATCCATGAAGACGAATGCCTTCCTTCCCAATATGCTGCCGATATGGTTGCACTATCGGTCGGAGGATGGCATTCACGTATCGTACAGCCGTTACGGCACCATCCATGACCACCGGCAGCGTACTTCGGCCCGACATAATGCCACTCCAAACCAGCAGGGAACCTCCACCTTTCTGCTCTCGCTGGACAGTGTGTCTAAGGCGTTCAGCCTGACCGGGTTGCCGGCAAACACGTCTCCGACGATTGTCTGGTTGAAAGCAATGCGACACTCATCGGTGACGAGAACGTGATGTCAGTCTACATCTACATCCATACTCCGCAATCCACCTGACGGTGTGTGGCGGAGGGTACCTTGAGTACCTCTATCGGTTCTCCCTTCTATTCCAGTCTCTTATTGTTCGTGGAAAGAAGGATTGTCGGTATGAATCTGTGTGGGCTCTAATCTCTCTGATTTTATCCTCAAGGTCTCTTCGCGAGATATACGTAGGAGGGAGCAATATACTGCTTGACTCCTCCGTGAAGCTATGTTCTCGAAACGTCAACAAAAGCCCGTACCGAGCTACTGAGCGTCTCTTCCGCAGAGTCTTCCATTAGAGTTTATCTATCATCTCCGTAACGCTTTCGCAATTACTAGATGATCGTGTAACGAAGCGTGCTGCTCTCCGTTGGTTCTTCTCTATCTCTTCGATCAACTCTGTCTGGTACGGATCCCACACTGCTGAGCAGTATTCAAGCAGTGGGCGAACAAGCGTAGTGTAACCTACTTCCTTTGTTTTCTGACTGCATTTCCTTAGGATTCGTCCAATGAATCTCAGTCTGGCATTTGCTTTGCCGACGATCAACTTTGTATGATCATTCTAGTTTAAGTCACTCCTAATGCTTACTCCCAGATAATTTATGGAATTAACTGCTTCCAGTTGCTGACCTGCTATATTGTAGCTAAATGACAAGGGATCTTTCTTTCTATGTATTCGCAGCACATTACACTTGTCTACATTGAGATTCAATTGCCATTCGCTGCACCATGCGCCAATTCGCTGCAGATTCTCCTGCATTTCAGTACAATTTTCCTTTGTTACAACCTCTCGATATACCACAGCATCATCTGCAAAAAGCCTCAGTGAACTTCCGATGCCATCCACAAGGTCATTTATGTGTATTGTGAATAGCAACGGTCCTACGACACTCCCGTGCAGCACACCTGAAATCACTCTTACTTCGGAAGACTTCTTTCCATTGAGAATGACATGCCGCATTCTGTTATCTAGGAACTCTTCAACCCAATTACATAATTGGCCTGATAGTCCATATGCTCTTATTTTGTTCATTAAACGACTGTGGGGAACTGTATCGAACGCCTTGCGGAAGTCAAGAAACACGGTATCTACTTGGGAACCCGTATCTATGGCCCTCTGAGTCTCGTGCATGAATAGCGCTAGCGGGGTTTCACACGATCGTCTTTTTCGAAACCCATGCTGATTCCTACAGAGTAGATTTCTAGTCTCCAGGAAAGTCATTATACTCGAACATAATACGTGTTCCAAATTTCTACAACTGATCGACGTTAGAGATATAGGTCTATAGTTCTGCACATCTGTTCGACGTCCCTTCTTGAAAACGGGGATGATCCGTTTCCTTTTACAATCCTCTGCAACGCTACGCTCTTCTGGAGACCTACGGTACACCGCTGCAAGAAGGGGGCAACTTCCTCCGCGTACTCTGTGTAAAATCGAACTGGTATCCCATCAGGTCCAGCGGTCTTTCCTCTTTTGAGCAATTTTAATTGTTTCTCTATCCCTCTGTCGTCTATTTCGATATCTACCATTTTGTCATCTGTGCGACAATCTAGAGAAGGAAATACAGTGCAGTCTTCCTCTGTGAAATAGCTTTGGAAAAAGACATTTAGTATTTCGGCCTTTAGTCTGTCTTCCTCTGTTTCCGTACCATTTTGGTCACAGAGTGTCTGGACGTTTTGTTTTGATCTACCTACCATTTTGACATAAGACCAAAACTTCTTAGGATTTTCTGACAAGTCAGTACATAGAACTTTACTGAGCGGTCCATTCGGCATGTTGTTGGGTACATCTGGACCACGCTGCGTGGTGTCGTGGTTGAAAAATTCACCTCGCCATGGACGTCGGGGGTGAAGTTGGGCATCGTGCTGCCTATTGTGCACAGTTTCAGTCGTAACACGACGTCCTGTGGCTGCACGAAAAGCATTATTCAACATGGTGGCGTTGCTGTCACAGTTCCTCCGAGCCATAATCCACATGTAGCGGTCACCCACTGCAGTAGTAGCCCTTGATCGGAATGAGCGAAGCATGTCATCGACAGTTCCGGTCTCTCTGTATCTCCTCCATGTCCGAACAACATGACTTTGGTTCTCCGCGAGACGCCTAGACACTACCCTTGTTGAGAGCCCTTCCTGGCACACAGTAACAATGCGGACGCGATCGAACCGCGGTACTGACCGTCTAGGCACGGCTGGACTACAGACAACACGAGCCGTGTACCTCTTTCCTGGTAGAATGACTGGAACTGGTCGGCTGTCAAACCCCCTCAGTCGAATAGGCGCTGCCCATGCATGGTTGTTTACATCTTTGGGCGGGTTTACTGACAAGTCAAAGGGACTGTGTCTGTGATACAGTATCCACAATCAACGTAGATCTTCAGGAGTACTGAGGACCGGGGCGAAGAAGTACTTTTTTTGATGTGTATACATTCCAGTCACCAGTCCACCACTGATGCGTAAGATTGGAGACGCACTTCGCATCTTGTCCATGTCTCTGTGATACGTTAGCAACAATCAGGATCCTGCAAGTGTTGAGCGCTGGGTTTCCTTGGTGTCCGACTCCTTCAGACCTCCTGGCAAGGAGGAAGCAATGTACCCATACACGAGCGGTGTTCGGAGAACGTCAAAGGCCAACGTTCTACACCGAGGACCGCATCAGACAGTCCACGAGAGACATAAATCGGTTCTAACCGACTTGCCGAGTGGCTCGTGACGTGAATCCCAGGACTTCTGCGCTCCGCACATCCCAGTTATGCCGTAGGGCTAGGACGCGAACAATGAGACGTGCCAGGATCTACGTTGTAAAATTCGGGTATTAATCTTTCCGACCGACTACGCTGTTAAAGTTCACTCCAAAAAGAGGGTGTTTATGTTGCCCTAAGAACAGTGTGGCTCTATCCTCCGCATAAAACCGCCCCCTTTCACGCCGACACCCGGTACCAGAAGGCACGGTGATCTTGGCCACAGAGGCGGGTTCTATGAATGAGTCATGCGTAAGTCGCCCTACAGTTTTACTTTTTTAGACTATGACCATGTCTGTAAATAACTGTAGAATTGTACCTTGGTCTACCATTAGACGTAATGAAGTCTATATATGATTTATTTACTTGAGATTAGATTATGGAAAGGTCGCTATCATTCAGCATCTTTTGACGATGAAAGCATTCTGCTTACACAGCTACCAAGCAGGCAAGGATAAAATGTTGCCATCTTTTGTTTTCATGTCACAACTTGCCATGGTTTCATTGTGAGACGTTCTGGATCTGATAAACGACGTTGGTAGCCAGTATAGTATACCGTGAACCGTTCGTCGTGCACGCTTCTGTATCGATCGTTGACCTTACGGACGTCCATTAACAAAATTAAAATCTAGTTAACTGCGTTCTCGCGTACGGTCGTAAAGCGGGCAGATTAATCGCAGGATGCAGAATACAGCTCATCTCCGCGATACGAAAACGCGTTGTCAAGGGAGCAACGAGCCGGTTCGCATATCGTAATTAAAATTTGTCTTGTCAGTCCTAATTTATTGCCTTTTCATGCAATAATGCCCAATGTATCATATCTCTTTCCTTTGTTCTATCCTCCTAACCTCCTAGTTCCACTCCCTAAACAACGAAGTGCTGTCGATTTCTTCCGACTGTCTGTTCCTTCTTTTCAATTGGGCAAGGAGTGATTTCACTGCGTTCACGCACACGTCCCCGAAGTGAACTGTGTATGGTGCTCCGAGCAGTTGTACATCGATCACGACTCCCACGTGACAGGAAAAATATCCCATTCGTGTGCTGTAGTTAAAAACAAATTTTAAAAAATGAAACACGGACAGTAAAGCACTGCTATCATTTTGCTGTATACTGTAGCGTATTTCCGCGCGACTGCTACGGTCGCAGGTTCGAATCCTGCCTCGGGCATGGATGTGTGTTATGTCCTTAGGTTAGTTAGGTTTAACTAGTTCTAAGTTCTAGGGGACTGATGACCTAAGATGTTAAGTCCCATAGTGCTCAGAGCCATTTGTAGCGTATTTAAAATACCTCTGTGTCAAATTTGACGGAGGGTGCAGATTTAGCTCTTGTATACCTTCAGAAATCACAAATTTACATATTTATCGAAACTGGTGCTATACTGCACAAGGTAATTCTGTGATGATGCTACAGGCTTTCAGGTATGATGACACCGCCCCAAAATCACCGAGTCAAAGGTTATAAGCGAAGCTCATTCTAATACCTCTGCCAGTGGTCCTCTTCTACTGCAAGAACATCGCCTTCCATGTTTTAGAGGTGCTAGTATTAACCAAACAAGAAAAATGTCCAGTATATGTGGGCTATACCATCTTTGCTACTGAGAAACACATCCCCTTTACTTAACAAGTATGTATGCATTTTGGAGCCCATACTTACTGGACATTTACTACTCGTTTGAACGATACTAACATCTCTGAAAGTCGTCTACCCTACAATATTCCAAAGAACACCTTGAGTGCGAGATCGCAAGTTTAATATTTAGTAAGGCTCATTTGAAGGTGTTAACAATTATGACAGGAAAAATATTAGCTGCTAATCACTCATCATATGCATCAAGAGGGCGACAGAAAATCAGTGTCCGGAAGGTGCAGAGATCAACCTTCTATGGGATATATGCATTACTCTCTACAAAACGGACATCGTTGACATTCAAGAAGTGCTCAAAGCAAACCAGTAACTTGCACCAAGAAAACCGAACGAAAATTAATGTGACACAGTGCTCACAAAAGGATCCCACCATCAAGATCGAAGGCGAACTGCTTGGGAGCTGTAAGCCGTGGAGGGCGTTCATTTAGGTATCCATTCTTAAAGAATACGTACAGAATCATATTTGTGTAACGGGGCGATGAGAACAAACAGAATGTGATCGCATGCAACTGAATGCGAAACAGCCTGTCGTGGAGATTATCGTCAAACCGGATACCCTTGAAGACATAGCTGTAGATAGTGCGATAATATGTTGTATAGAACTAAAAACAGATTTAAGTTCTGCACACCAGAGTATGGTCATTTCATCGCTGAAGTCTTCAGTCTCAACCGAGTTTTGAAGCAGTTCTCCACTATAGTCTAACCTGTGCAACTGTCTTCATCTCTGCATACCTACTGCAACCTACACTTGTTGATACCTTGATCTCCTCCCACGATTTTTAACTTCCTCCCTCCATTACAATACTTCATATCCTTTGTGTTCTTTTTGCAACCACGTGGTTTCTAAGCTCACAGTTACAGGAGGCCACACAATTATTGTAACCCATTTATAATTACATCTGCACTTTTAAATATCTGATACATTTCCCAGCTCCACAACTATTTTTGGGTATTGAGAGATTTTTGAGTACTTCTGGGTAGGTACTTCTACAAGTGTTACCCACCTATAATTTAGAGCAGATTTTTTTTACATTAGGGCTTGCTGTGTCACAGTTGTCTGCTGGATCACAGAGTGTTTCCTGATCAAATGTTCAAACGTGTGCGAGTTCGTAAGGGATCAAACTGCTTAGGTTGGGTTGGGGGTTGTTTGGGGGTTTGGGGGAAGAGACCAGACAGCGAGGTCATCGGTCTCATCGGATTAGGGAAGGACGGAGAAGGAAGGCGGCCGTGCCCTTTCAAAGGAACCATCCCGGCATTTGCCTAGAGCGATTTAGGGAAATCACGGAAACCTAAATCAGGATGGCCGGACGCGGGATTGAACCGTCGGCCTCCCGAATGCGAGTCCAGTGTGCTAACCACTGCGCCACCCCGCTCGGTCAAAAACTGCTTAGGTCATCGGTCCCTAGACCTACACACTACTTAAACTAACTTATGCTAAGAACAATACACACAACCATGCCCGAGGGAAGACTCGAACCTCCGGCGGGAGGGACCGCGCAGTCCGCGCGGCTACTGCACGCGTAGTTTCCTGATCCATTTGTGTGTTTTCGTTTCTTTGCTAGTAACTCTCAATGTATATCTCACTACTGCTTGCTGTCCACACGTCACACACTGAATAGCTTTCGCATTCAGAACTGTCATCTTACTGCTACAATCTCACATTGGCAATCAGTACACATTCAGTGTAAACTTTCATTTTCAGGCACGTCACAAAGTTGGTATTAACAGTCTCATTTAGTTCACTACAAGAACTCCAAGTATTTTTTCCTCTGCTTATTCTTTTTACTGTCTGGCATGTCATTACCATTACCTGTCCTAAATACATAAAATCATCGACTGTTTCTACGATTTAATTGACAACTGAGCTTGCCTTAGTTTAGTTTTATTATAACTAATTTTGAGCTCACTTTCAAATTTCCTTTATTAATTTAAGTAGTTCCTCTATTGCTGCTTGCTAGAAAACGCTCATAGTCCTCTCGACTTTCGTAGCGGCATACCTGAATAAGCGTTTCTTGGTTTACAAGGTGCGACACATCGAATAAGACATTCTATCTTTCGAGGCATATCTCCGTCATCATCATCATCATCATCATGGGTAAAAAAAGACACTGTGTAAGGTGTCAGGCAGGTCTAACACCTTCCATGAAAACCCTGACATGATAAGGAAATCCGGCAGTATGTCACATAGCTCCGAATAAATCGTGACATTAAATTAACCAAAGTAATACGAGTAACGAGTGAGCAAATGGAATACCACAGACTGTCACAAGAACGCCTAAATGCATGTCATACCTTCCCACCGTGAAACAGACGCAGTTCTGAGGGGAGAAACGAGAACAGAAGCCGAGAGCAGAATCGTGTAGGCTAGGAGGCCCTACGATAAGGGACGGACACCCAGGTCGCCAGCCGACCGCCAAAACCACCCCCCAGCCCATGTTAAAAGATAGAGCCCTCCAGAATAACAGTATAGATCTTACGATAACACTAAAAGGGCCACACCAGCTGCAAGTTTTAGCGTGAGACTTTTTCGTGTCTCTGTTACGTTGAAACCTTAAAAACATTGCCCCAACATGAGAATTATAACGTTTCTCATTGGATAGACAGAATTCTTGTAGGCGGAGCTTAAGGTTAACATTGAGACCCTGATCGGTCAGTTGAAAACACAGCCAGATACCTTTTTCTTAAACCCACTTCAGCAAATTGTAGTAAAGAGAAGTTAGTTGCTTCCGAGACAGTGAGGTGTGTGGAGGTGCGCTGCCCACCGCCCCCTGAGGAACACCGACAAGGTAACGAACACACGCGATGCCGCATTTTTGAGCGCATAACGCTTCACTAAGAACTGCAGAAGTCTCATCTGTTACATCCCCTTTTTATGTAATACTAGTGTCGATCGTCAATTAAACCTCAAGGTATTCACATTTGCTACTTAAAGTTAAAATCTGAAACGCGATAATATTTCTGTTATATAATTATTGAGAAGCCACATCGGCCACTGTATTTTACGACAAGTTATATAAGTAATTAAAGATAATTGAGGGGTCACTGTAGACCATTTTGATAATTTTCTCTTTTGTGAAACTTAATTTAAACCTAGATTATAGATGTGATATAGCATAGGTCATCCTTCGATCCATTATAGAACGTGGAAACCCATTCAGGGAATATTCGTTCATATTTTTGTTGAACACAGTTGGTTTTTATCATCCTGTATTAAAATATCTCCTTTTATCAATAGTGCAATTTATAAACAATGTTTTGTAAGTAGAATAAAATTTCCAATGGTAAACTTAACTGCTTTTTCGACGTTATTTTACCAGCTAACTAAAAATAGGAAAGCCTTGAACCCCCTCCACCAAATTTAGTTAGTATTAAGATTCTTTTACAGGGAGTGCAGTGGAGCTGACGCTGAAATCATGAAGTATTTGGTTATATCATCGCTAGTCTCACTGAACTCTTCTGAACTCTACATGTCATGTGTAGTCTGGCGTCTCCTTACCAGCAACAGGTCCCAGGTTCAAACTAGTCAATTCCCTAAAAACACGCTCAGAGCGTCGTTGCGCGAAAGTGGCAGGGAGACACTACTTAGAACAGACAGACACCACGCAGAATGTTAGAACTGACTACCATGGTTTGCACGGATTTCCACTTCCTAGCTGGTTTCAGATATGCAGTCAGGTCCCCACAGCCATCGAAAGCTCAAGTTCTTTATTCAATACGACGTGGTTTGTAAACCGAGCAGAGTTTCTTACGTTAAACTCCATAACTGTAAATGAAAAGCACATAATTTTGGATGCTCTACAGCAGCATACAGTACTGTGCTTTTTATTTATAATTTTTCTATTATGTTCTTTCACGCTGTGTATAGAAATAAACAAAACACCATGAGAAACCGAAGATCAGATGGTTCAAATGGCTCTAAGCAGTATGTGACGTAAAATTTGAGGTCATCAGTCCCCTAGACTTAGAATTACTTAAGCCTATCCAAAGGACATCACACAGATCCATGCCGTAGACACGATTTGAACCTGCGACCGTAGAAGCAGCGCGGTTCCGGACTGAACCGTCTCGAACCGCTCGGCCACAGCGGCCGGCCAACCGAAGATCATTTCGATTGGTTCCGTTAATATGTATTCAGTTCTTAGTTTTCTCAGGATCAGAAATTTCCGCAATGGTTCCTGAGGATACGAAATCTTGTAAATCTGGTATCGTATCATCTTTATTCCGACTGCACGTTAATTTCGTATTCCCCATTCTCCTGGTAAGAATAATGAAGCAGTAGCTCTAACGCTTTGAGAACAATAATATGGGCTAAATAAGTAGTTTCCAGAGCCTAGTAGTACATATTATGTAGTCATCAACTCAAAACATTACTTAAAATGTGTGATGCAAAGCTGATTAATTTAAACTTACAGTTCTGTTGTGTGTCAATTGACTCCTTGTAAATGCTCCATTGCTTTTTTCTAAGCGGTTGGTGATAAATTTGTAGAACATCGTCTATGATATATTGCATATTTTCTTTCTTCTGTCGTAGAACCATTTCACTTTGGTCAACTTTATTAAATTAATAATTATATTAGTTAATGAAATTAATAAATACAACTGATAAAGGTAAAAAATCCAAATTTTGTTGTTCTGGGTGAAATAGGTTAGTGTTTAAATACGCTGGTGTGCTGAACCTAAGTATGAAATAACTGTCGAATGGTGTGTCACTTCCAAGTAACGTAGCCCGATTGAACTCGGACTATACTTAAGAAGAACTGCTACAGTTTAGTACTGAAGGTTATTGGAAGAAATACGCAATGAGACAAACAGAAATAACACTTTTATTCAAAGACAATGATTACACTGAAGTCACCGCGATCCGTGATGGTAACCGAGACTTCCCAAAGGCGAGACATGGCTCTTAATAGGGTATGTGATCAGCACGTACGGCAGTGTAAGTTCTGCAACGTGCACCCATACTAACCACAAGGTTGATAAGTATTTCTTTTCGTGGAGCGTCCAATTCCTCCATCATTACGGTTAACAGCTGCCGACTGGTCGATGATGCACGCAGACGTGCTGCAGTGCGTCTACCCGAAGCATCCTACACCTGCTCCGTGGGACTTACGTCGTTGGAACGGGCAGGCCGGTCCTTTCACCGAATATCCTTTCGTCCCAAGCGCTCCCCCATCTGTGCTGTTCTATGCGGTCACGCACTGTCCTCGGTAAAAATTAAGACAGCGTCGAATGCTTCCCTGGGGAACACGCACAGCGTCATAGCAAAGTAGACCGGTGAGTGTACATTGGTCAAAGACTTAGAGGTCACGACACTTCGAAACACTTTAAAACTGGAACCACCAAATGTCCTCTCTTATGGCTAGAAGTAAGAACACGTAATGAACTAAGGACACTGTCCGATATGATCGTCTTTGTGTCCGGATGTTATGGTATAGGGAGGCATAATGTTGCATGGGCGTACTGGCCTCCAAATCCTTGAACACGACACGCTCCAGAAATGAGAGGATATTCGGCGGATGGGTAGACCTGCCCTTTCCTCCAACTTAAATCCCATCCAGCACTTGTAGGATTCGTTGAGGAAACGTATTGCATCACGCCCACAATCGCTGAAGACAGTCCAGCAGTTGTCAACCGCGCTGGAGGAGGGATGGTGCGCCATACCACAAGAACTCTTTTCCAATGTTGTGGCCAGCGTTGGAGTACGTTACACTGCGGGCATAGCCTTCTGTGGTGGTCACTCGCCCTATTGAGAACAACGACCCACTTTTCGTAAAATCCATGGGATAACCACGAATCGCGGTGAATTCAGTGTAATGATTGTCTTTGAATGGAAGTGTCGTTTCTGTTGATCTCGTTGCGTATTTATTTTAGTTATCTTCTGTATTATACTGTTGCTGTTCTTTCTATATCGAGTCCAAGTTTCATCAAGCTACGGAAAGTCGTACGAAAATTAATTTCGTTCTTAAATTCTGCACACCAGTGTATGGTCATTACATCGCTGTAGTCTTCAGTCTGAACCGAGTTTTGACGCAGTTCTCCACTACAGTCTAACCTGTGCAACTGTCTTCATCTCTGCATACCTACTGCAATCTACACTTGTTGATACCTTGATCTCCGCCTACGATTTTTAACTCCCTCCCTCCATTACAATACTTCCCATTACCGAATCGACGACTCCTTCACGTCACAGGATTTGTCCTATTAACCGATCCATTCTTAGGATCAAGTTGTGACGTAAAATAATTTTTACCCAACTCTATTCACTATCCCCTCATTCATTTTCGGTCTACTGTTCTAACAGTACACGAAACCAGGCACGTAATGTGGTACAGAATAGTGGGAATTGCGAACAAACAGGAAATGTCTTGTTATTTACTACCTATAAATTCCTCGCAATACTTGTATATCGATCCAGTACGTCTCTACAATTGTAACTAGAATCATTTTTCCACAGAAGTTTTTAACTGCTTTACATGGGTGAAGAGAAAAGCTGCAACGTTACGCCATCGCACTTTTTCGTCTTGCATTTTGAAGAATGAATGAAGGAGAAATAAAATTTCGAGAGATACAAGACGTGCAGCGTGGAGAGGTATGAAAGGTAAAGTGCATCTTCCGAATCTAGCTAAGGAACACTTCGAATAACGGTTGAATGTAATGAACGAACTATGTAAAACAGATTTCAAATTGAACGTAAATAAATGAACGTAACAAGCGATGAAAAGCGGCAAGTAGGAAGGCAGAGACGCACTGAACATTTAAACTGAGGACTACCTAAGTGATAAATGCGCTGATTGTGCCACCCATAGACCAACTTTGCGTATGTATACAGAAGCAAGGGAAATATCAGAAGCAGATCTGAACAGCAGGTGAAAGACTTCCTCTGCACAAAAAATCAAGTATTATCGAAGACCGTTCTTCGATTGAGGGAGAGAGCGAAGACATAAAGGGATATTATAAGAAGAGGCATGGTACGAAGCGAAATGGTGACGGAGGATAATTATTAGGAGATGCGTTGAGGCATCCAGAAACTGTTAATTTCGCGACAGAGGAAAAATCTCTTTGAAGCCAAGCGCGGGCCGTTATATCAACTCAGCATTCCTCGGTCTTAGAGATGCTTGGTCTCACGAAAGCCAGATAATTTAAAAACACAGGGGAATAATAATTTACTGAAATGGAACTAAGGGAAATCAGAAAATATCATCTTGGCTAGAAACGCCGGGTCAAATATTCATTAGGGAAGATTTGAAACAAAATTATAGTTAATAGAAACGTAAGTTCAACAAAGTAACGAATAATTTTTTTCTGAAGGGAAACTCAAGGTAAAACAGGAAAATTATTTAAAAAGTCAATTAGCATAACTAAAACTAAAGACAGCAGAAACCCGCTTAACAAAATAACAGGTCTTCTGCTGCTGTTTATTTAATTACCAAGTTCCCGATTTACCAAGCCTCAGGGACAAAGTAAGCCGAAGGCCCGTTCATAATTTACATTACTGCCACTGCAACATCGGCAGCTTTCTGTACCCTTCTGAATTTTGAAATGATCTACCATTGAGTTACAGAAAAGTATCCATTGATCAACGTCAACAAAGCTCTGAATATTCGTTGTATATCTCTCGAAGCTAAATAATGTGCCCGTTGACTAAAGGTTCTGATTCCAGTAATGCAGTAGCCCTACAAGCACTCTGTATATAGAGCAAAGAGCCAACTGTCATTAAAAATTCAAAGTGTGTATGCTTTCCATCAAGAATTCGTGATCCAGTACAAATATGCTGACGTAAATGAAAAGTTTTACACCTTGAAACAATAGTCCGACACTTATAAAACTTTGTAAGGATGTTCCTCACATAACAGATATTAAATAATTACGCTTCCGTCCTCTTTGGAACCAATGTCCACCATCAGAATAACCTCTATCATCACGATTACAAATGGCTCTGAGCACTATGCGACTTAACTTCTGAGGTCGTCAGTCGTCTAGAACTTAGAACTAATTAAATCTAACTAACCTAAGGACATCACACACATCCATGCCCGAGGCAGGATTCGAACCTGCGACCGGAGCGGCCGCTCGGTTGCAGACTGTAGCGCCTAGAACCGCACGGCCACTCTGGCCGGCAGCCCGATTACACTCTTACATTCATTGTGGTATCGAAGTAATCGTTCTCTGAATGGCATCTTAAGGAATATGGTGCCATGCGCAAACCCAGACCGGCCAATCAGGGATCCGTAAATTTCTTAAGGAGTTTGTGGTGTGAAATGAATTGTACGGTCTTGAATTATCTTTTTGGAATATGCCATTTGGTGCTCTGGTCACGAAGGATATGACAAAACTATTTACATTTCATACCACATTTGTGCAAGTGTTCAGCCTACTTTCAACAGCTACCAAATCTATCATGTTGTCATGCCATTCCAGATCTGCACCTTTAGGCAGATGCTCTGGCCGAACTCATTGCATAGCAGACAACAACTACGGATTGTGGCCGGGTTCTGTTGCTATTCGTGCACTGTAATTGGAAATACGTCGAGGGTGCGTCGCTGAACGCCGTCTGAGGGGAAAAACAGCACTTCGCGCATGTCACTTTCTGTATCTTTGCTACACACCAAGTGGGAATGTGAGTGGTTCATACACGCAACACAGCCAAATTCCATTGTTGATTCGTGAGCTTCGGCAATTTTTAGCACACCGCTCAGGGTTGCATCAGATGACTCAAAAGCCCAATCACTAAATCATTTGTGAGGAGGCAACCATACAAAAACATCTAGTATTCCTGAATCTGTGTATGATGTATTACACTGTTTACGCGAAAAATCGCACTTGTGTGTTAAGCCTTGTAAGACTGTGGCCAATGACATATATGTTTGTGTATATCGATTAACACACTCATTAAATTTGAGCCTAGCTACAACTACTTGGTTTTGGCCACTGTAACAATCTGTCAGTATACTGCAAACGTAAGAATATCCGCAACTAATGGCGTCAAGAGTGGGCACAGCTTTTGCACCACATCGTATAATGTATTACTAGACAACAGTAAAAGTTCACTCTCACCATTCGGGTCAGTAATTGCGCTTGCCTTGCAGTGAAGAACAAAGTGATGTAAATATATGTTGGAACTCTCGTTTCTATCACCGAAGCGAGCAAATGGTTGAGAGGGAGGAGACGATGCTCAGCTGCAGACTGTTGTTGGTTTGTGCCGTGGCGCCTTTGACAGCAAGTGCTAACATCACCATGCACAATGTATAAACGCATCGTGAGGGCTGCAAAAAAACTCAGCCCCTACACTTCAAATGACGCAATACTTTGAAACGTCAGAACTCAGTGGCCAGGCCAGCAGAGGGCATACACGGCAACGGTAGTGGGCTGAGAAACCTCATCCTCTTCATGCATCCGCTGTGTCGCGTGCCGAAAATAGGCCAACAAGTTTCTCAATGTGAGTTGGGTATTTAGGTCAGTGCACGAGTTCTGGAACAGCAGCTCCGTCGCAGCCATCTACCGAAAGAACTTCGCCTACAATTATACAAGATGTTGTCAAATTATTGTCCTTTCTATGAACGAAAGTTGGTTTCAGACTTGTTTTCTAAAACCGAGCCTAGGAAAGCTTTCTTCTGTTGAGGCTACGAATAAATACTTTATTTGGTTATTTTAAAGTGATTGGCTATGTCGAGCATTGTGGAACTTAAAATTTTACTTTGAGAGCTTGGAACTTAAAGCGAATTTCATTGGTGATGAATTATTTTTATTTTGTTTTTGGAAACATGTTCTACTGAGGCTCACAGGAGCTTGAGAAGTGTTGGAAGTGTATTTATCAATAAATTTATGTGATTGTGACTACTTGAGTTCTTTTGTGGAGTCTCCCTAGAACAGGAGCCGGCCGGAGTGGCCGAGCGGTTCTAGGCGCTACAGTGTGGAACCGCGCGACCGCTACGGTCGCAGGTTCGAATCCTGCCTCGGGCATGGATGTGTGTAATGTCCTTAGGTTAGTTAGGTTTAAGTAGTTCTAAGTTCTAGGGGACTGATGACCTCAGATGTTAAGTCCCGTAGTGCTCAGAGCCATTTGAAACTAGAACAGGATGCATCGTTTTGCAGTTGTTTTAACTGAAATTTCTCCCAGAATTGTTGGAACCCCTAATGACTTCCTTGTTGTCGTCGTCGTCGTCGTCGTCGTCGTTACTGTTGCAGCTACAATTGCTGCCGCCACAATTTTGGAAACTCAAGAAGCATGCTTCAGATTGAACAGCTCCAACAGGAGAAAATCTTCGTCCCTCCTTTTCTCTCCTATTCTGTTTTCTAACTTAACAGTAGGACAGAAAAGTGGCGACGAAGATTTTCTCACCTTGCCACTGTTCAATCTCGTTACTCGCATTGAAAGCAACGCACGGGACCTCTGGAGCAAATAGGTGGTTCCTGTGGTCGATGAGGGAAGATTTCACGAAGTGAATGGCTGAGCAGAAGCAAAGTCTAATGCGCAGCAGAAGTCGTCGTAAGTGTGTCCCAAAACAGTCCAGACAGTGGTCCGAATCGGAAACGTAGACAAAGGTATGGCGAACTATTCTGATATCAATGATGCACACCAAAGGCTTCAGAAAATTCCAAGGAATAAAGGGGCTAGTACGGGGGTCACGGTAATGTCACGTCGTTGGACAGGCTCAAGAGACATTCCCACGGGTCCAGCACCTGACTACCTCTTCTGAGGAGGAATGTGCTACCATTTCTCACCAGACACTTTAACAGCAGTGTCCTCAGTAGAGTTCAGGACGTCAAAAAGATGAAGAGTAGTGACAAACCTCATTAATAATCCACTAATAGATGTTTAGATGCTTTTGATCACATAGTGTATATAACCATTAAACCACGGTGAAGTCCATAGCAGAGGGCATTAAGGATTTCTTCCCGATCTACTCGCCGATCGAAACCGGGAACAGTGACTGCTTAAATAACACACTCCAATTTAATTTTGTCTTCGCTGTCCTTATGGGAATCATATGCAGGAGGCTGAATAATATTTTCAGATTCTCCTCTTAATACTGGTTCTTCAAATGGTTCAAATGGCTTTAAGCACTATGGGACTTAACATCTGAGGTAATCAGTCCCCTAGAACTTAGAACTACTTAAACCTAACGAACCTAAGGGCATCACACACATGCATGACCGAGACAGGATTCAAACATGCGACCGTAGCAGCAGCGCGGTTCGGGACTAAAGCGCCTAGAACAGCTCGCTCAAAGAGGCCGGCACTGGTTCTTCAAACTGGACAATTGGCGTGTACCTTCGAATGTCTGACCGTCCACTTTCTGCAATAGTTCTGTGACGCTCTGCCCTGAGACGAAGAAATATGTGACCGTTTATGCCGCTCTTCTTTGTACACTTCCAGTATCCCCGTTGAGTCCTGTTTCGCACGGTTATCACATACGTGAGCATTATCGTACGACAGAACGCAAAAGTGATTTGTAAGCAGTCTCCTTTGTAGTCTAACTGCAGTATCCCAGCATCCTACTAATGAAACGGAGTCTACCACCGTCATCATTTACGACTGCGCCGATGTGACCATTGGATTTCATGTACCTGCAAATTGTAGATCCCAAGTGTTTATGTGAGATGACTGATATCACTGGCCGGCCGCGGTGGCCGAGCGGTTCTAGGTGCTGCAGTCGGAACCGCGCGACTGGTATGGTCGCAGGTTCGAATCATATCTCGGGTATGGATGTGTGTGATGTCCTTAGGTTAGTTAGGCTTAAGTAGTTCTAAGTTCTAGCGGACTGATGACCTCAGATGTTAAGTCCCACAGTGTTCAGAGCCATTTGAACCGTTTGATATCAATGGTCACTCACTGATGTTGTAGTGATAAGATTCTACACTTCTACGTTTTGTATACACTTAAGACAAGTTGCCAATCGTTAAATCTCTTGGAAAACTTATGAAGATTTGAAGAATATTAATCTAGTACATTTTCCAGATAATACTTCATTGTAGATAAGTGTATCTGCGAACAAGTCTAAGATTATTACACTGTTTACCATATCATTAATATGCTGCATAGGTACCAAAACACTTCTCAGGGACATTCCTCATATTATCGCTGCTTCTGTTGACTATCCTGTCAAAACAACATGATGTATCCTGATGTTCAGTCACAAATAACATTTGATACACCATATTATCCTACTTTTGTTACACAGTGGTTTTATACCAAGTCAAATGCTTTTAGGATGTTAAAAAATGTTGCATTCAGGATGTTATGCGAACAATAGTGGAAATTTGGTTTCACATGATCGATGTTCCCCGAATGTATGGTGATTTTCAGGGGGGGAGTTAATTTTTTCCGTGATACCTCATGACGTTTGTACTCATGGCAGTTTCTAGGAGATCTTAAATGGATTATGATGATTAGGTAAGTACACAACATTCTACTGGCGGTAAGTAGAGACAAGAGGAAGGCTTCAGACACGGCCAACGGATTCGGCTCACATTTGGCAGGTCACCTGTGTACCATCTAAAATTAAACACTCTAATGTATTTTAGGTCTAAATCACCAGATTTTGGTAAAATTACCCGTAAAGTTAATGAGGTATTATCGACTCAGAATTGAGAGTATCAGTAGCTAATTGGAAACTGAGAAATTTTCTTCACCATACGTAAACGCGTATTTTCCTAGAAATCGAGGAAAGAAATTGTTACAAATGCCACTTACGCACCCATAAAATAAACCTGATCATGAATTATGCCACGAATCGTTGATCTCACGTGACTGTGCAATTTCCGCTAGGTTTCCAAAAGTACACTGCAATGTTGAAACTTTCAGATTAAGTTCTGTACGGCGCCTCAGTGTACACAAGCATCGCGCGGCGAGCTGAATGCAGTCCCTCGTGATAAATTCGCAGCAGAATTACTCGGAATTGGTACCTTACAACGAGACTTCAAATTTTAATTCTTCACTAATCGAAGTCGTCTGAGAAATTTATTTGCCTACCTTGTTAAAATTGTTCAAATGTGTGTGAAATCTTATGGGACTTAACTGCTAAGGTCATCAGTCCCTAAGCTTACACAATACTTAACCTAAATTATCCTAAGGAGAAACACACACACCCATGCCCGAGGGAGGACTCGAACCTCTGCCGGGACCAGCCGCACAGTCCATGACTGCAGCGCCCTAGACCGCCCGGCTAATCCCGAACGGCTGCCTACCTTATTATTATTCGTCATTAATTATCTTATTAACCTCCAATGTCTGCAAATTTCGAAACGGAGAAGAATACGAATTAAATAAACTGCAGAATGCATTTGGGAATCGAACAAAATTTCTCTGCCATCCAGTGAGCTGCTTTGGTCGCTACGCCAGTGAGCTTTCGTTGAACAGCCTTTACCTTAGGGGTGTCCGCAAACGGTAGCAGAGTGGTCAGCGCGAGAGAATGTCAATCCTAAGGGGCCGGGTTCGATTCCCCACTGGGTTGGAGATTTTCTCCGCTCAGGGACTGGGTATAGTGTTGTTCTAATCATCAAATCGAAAGACTGGCACCAGGCGAGCGGTCTACCGGACCTGAGACCCTAGTCTCAAAAGATTTTATTTATTTTTACCTTAGGGGTACATAAGCGGCTGTCGTAACAGTCCCTCTGCCCGCGTCTGCGGACACGACATATGATGATGAGAAATACTCGGTTTTCAATTGTCTATCGGTCGTCAGTAATGCATCATTAACTTTAGGGGTGGTCTCCTCAAAAGCAGGGTAGGGTTGACCTGACCTACATCAGACTCTCTCTTTTTAGACTGCGCACAGGCGACCTTCTAAATATGAGCCGAATCGGTTTCTGAGACCTTCCCATTATGAGCGACCGACGTGGATCGCGGTTAATAGCCCTCGGAGGATTGTCTGACAGGTTCGATGTAGCTTTAATACATCCACAAGAGGTGAAACATCGTATGTCCAGAACTGCATTTGTTAGGCTTTCCTATGAAGAGCAACTAGGCTCACACTGGGCTCCACTGCGACTTTGTAAGCTGCCCACAATTTGCAACAACGATGGACTGTCATAAAGGTCACGTCCTGAGAAGATCGTGTTTCGTCCAGTTAATTTTGCCTTTCGGTAGTCTTGTAGTATGTTTGAATCTGTTTGTGTAAGGATCATAACCGATACCAAACTCAATCATCAAACTGCTCGAAGACCTGGTGTCCATCGCTTTCATTACCTATTACCTGCAGTGCAAATCAACTTTTCACTATCGTTTCAAGCACCTTAAAAGAATGTGCGACTGTAGGATTCCGTAGCCATACATAACGCTATTAAAAATTTCCCAGATATGTGAAAACGTCATGATGTTACTTAGACCTTTGTTTTTTCCACTCTAGTAAGTGATCATCTTGAGGGTGGTGTAGGTGTTAGTCCATCATAATGTTGATTATGACGACGATAGGATTTTTTAGAACGCGCTGCGTTGAGGTCTTTAAGGCCCATACTTCGCTAGGTTGAGATCTTATATGGGTCAAATTTGGGAAATATTGAGTAGTAAATGTTTAATTGGCGATATTCTAAAGGAAACTTAAAGAATTACCTGGCTTTTCTTTTGACTTTTGGCTATTATTTGATAGACATCGAGAGGGATACGTAAAATATAAACTATTATGTATACTTCGTAAAAAATGATGCAAATGTTTAGTTTTATCCGACCGTGGTTTGCACATTATTGTTAAAGTTTCTTTTTATTTATTTAATTGTTAATATAAATCTGTATACCATATCTTGTTTCTCAACGTACATGTAGACCTATAGGATGTGTAGCTAGTGGCAGCACCAAATTTTATTTAATGAATTTTTAGGATTAAGAACAAGACCGAGTAAAAAATATAGTTTTGCGAAAATATTCTAGTCAGACGAAATTTTATGTAATAGATACAACTGGAGTGTTCAGAACCGAAGTAACAAAAGCAGGATTCATGCCTCCATACCTCGCACTTTAGACAATCAGTCCATTTTCCTGTTAATACATGTTTCCCTACAACTGGTTGTCCAAAGGCTTTAGATTTGATTTTATCTTCTTTACTCGATCTGAATCAAACAGTTTCTTATCGGTTTATTAATATCTTGTTCTCTTAAGAGCGATTCTTGTTATTTTTTTAAGTGGAACCCCGGTTACTGTTTCTTTTCGGAAAATTAGTGTATTGCGATCTGACTCTGTTTCAGTTGTAGTTGTCTGTGAACCGTGGCTCTGGAGAAATTGAGCTTCAACTGTGGATTTCGCACTGTGCCGTTCTACCTACCTACCAACGTATGGAAACGTATAAAAATATCATTCTATTGCCACATCACGTGGTAGTATGAAACTAACCTTCCTCTTTATTACCTGAGATGCAGCTTATTACCACAAGACAAATTTTTTACGACTATATGAAAATAATGTACAAGTGTTCTTTCCGCACTGTTCAGCAGTTAACATCAGGACAACAACAAAACTACGTGAACAAAGAGTCAGCCGGAGAAGTTCTTTCACGCCCAGCGGAGAAACTAACCGCTGACTTATTAAACCGGAGATATGAACGTTGTCAGCCGCCTTCGCGCGGACTTAACCCAGTTTAATCAACCGTTACTTGATCCTGCATCTAGTGTCAGTTTATCGAGAACTTTAAGTTAGTTTTTAATATTTAAATTTCTGTTTGCCTCTGTTGGGGAAAGATGGGCAAACCATTACAGTGACATAGTACTAGTCACACAGCCAGGTGGCAGGTGAGACGACACAACACAGAGAGAGAGTGTGTGTGTGTGTGTGTGGGGGGGGGGGGGGGGGGTTGAGCCGCTATGTTTACTGTTAGGTCAGCCCTGATTAACATTGTGAGGTAACGGGAGAGTTGCGGCGCCCTGCAAATTTTATATGTTCGGAGTTGGGGCGGCCGCACGGGCCGCTCGGCCAGCCGGGGTCCGGCAGCAACACGTGGTACCGAACGATAGCCGGACGAGAGGGGTAGCCCCAGCGCATGGACCAGCCGCTTGGCTGGGAATTCTGCTGTGACGAGGATGGTGCTTTGTGTCGATGAAGGAGATGTCTATGCCGGGAGTGCCAAATACTTGAATAGTACATGAGTTATTGGAGGTCAAGGTGGCCGATTACTATCGATTGCGTTAGGCCATAAGTACTCCACAGTTACACGAAAAAACAGTAGTAGCATGCTTGTAAATATATTTATTCGTCTATGTCTTTGTTATATCTGATATATACTACTCATGAAGAAATTGGGTAAATATTTACTGTGTGTTTGAAAGCACAGAGACATAACGCTCCTGGCCTACCTTTTGCTTAATTTCTTTTGATATACGTCTATTTAATTGTTTATGTATTTAATAATGTGTGTTAGAGCGTGTTTATAATCCAGCCGTAGGAATATTTATTTAATTTCAAGTTATTTAAAGGTTAATCCAGTATTTCGAATGTGTTTCATTATATTTGTGTGGGTGCGTTGGCTTGAAGACATGGCGCGGGCGCTCTAGCCAATCACAGCGCTCGTGAATGGGGAGACTGGACAGGACGGGGAATTCTGGCGGTGCGGCAGTTCGGAACAGTACGCCACAGGACACGGGAAGGACATGGACAGATGGGCAGTTTGCACGTGATCGTGGAGGACAGAAATGTTTCCGAGTGCCGACCTGTGCTCGTGTGCGATTTCCGTGGCTTCTGCAGTGAAGTCGTAATATGTTTTCAGAAGTGAATATCTCGTGAGCTGTGTTGTTGTTCATAACTAATTACGTGAAGTAGAAATCTATTGTTTGCCTGTTATTCATCTTACACTAGTGGCCATTAAAATTGCTATACCACGAAGATAACGTGCTACAGATGCGAAATTTAACCGACAGGAAGAATATGCTGTGATATGCAAATTATTAGCTTTTCAGAGCATTCACACAAGGTTGGCGCAGGTGGCGACACCTACAACGTGCTGCCACGAGAAAAGTTTCCAACCTATTTCTCATGCACAAACAGCAGTTGACCGGCGTTGCCTAGTGAAACGTTGTTGTGATGCCTCGTGTAAGGAGGGGAAATGCGTACCATCACGTTTCCGACTTTGATAAAGGTCGGATTGTAGCCTATCACGATTGCGGTTTATCGTATCCCGACATTGCTGCTCGCGTTGGTCGAGATCCAATGACGGTTAGCAGAATATGGAATCGGTGGGTTCAGGAGGATAATACGGAACGCAGTGTTGGATCCCAACGGCCTCGTATTACTAGCAGTCGAGATGACAGGCATCTTATCCACATGGCTATAACGGATCGTGCAGACACGCCTCGATCCCTGAGTCAACAGATGGGGACGTTTGCAAGACAACAACCATCTACACGAACAGTTCGACGATGTTTGCAGCAGCATGGACTATCAGCTGGGAGACCACGGCTGCGGTTACCCTTGACGCTGCATCACAGACAGGATCGCCTGCGATGGTGTACTCAATGACGAACCTGGGTGCACGAATGGCAAAACGTCATTTTTTCGGATGAATCCAGGTTCTGTTTCCAGCATCATAATGGTGCCATCGGTGTTTGGCGACATCGCGGTGAACGCACATTGGAAGCCAGTATTCGTCATCGCCATACTGGCGTATCACCCGGCGTGATGGTATGGGGTGCGACTGGTTACACATGTCGGTTACCTCTTGTTCGCATTGACGTCACTTTGAACAGTGGGCGTTCCATTTCAGATGTGTTACGACCCGTGGCTTTACCCTACATTCGATCCCTGCGAAACCCTACATTTCAGCAGGATAATGCACGACCGCATGTTGCAGGTCCTGTACTGACCTTTTTGGATACAGCAAATGTTCGACTGCTACCCTGGCCAGCACATTCTCCAGATCTCTCACCAATTGAAAACGTCTGGTCAATGTTGGCAGAGCAACTGTCTCGTCACAATACGCCAGTCAATACTCTTGATGAACTGTGGTATCGTGTTAAGCTGCATGGGAAGCTGTACCTGCACATGCCATCAAAGCTCTGTTTGACTCAATGCCCAGGCGTATCAAGGCCGTTATTACGGCTAGAGGTGGTTGTTCTGGGTACTGATCTCTCAAGATCTATGCACCCAAATTACGTGAAAATGTAATCACATGTCAGTTCTAGTATAATACATGTGTCCAATGAATACCAGTTTATCATCTGCATTTCTTCTTGGTGTAGCAATTTAATGGCCAGTAGTGTATATTTTATTTAAATGCTGGACCGTGGACAGTAATAAGTGTTTTGCAGAAATGTATCGCATTTTCAGAAGTACTTCTACTATCGTACTCATCATTGAAAGTCGTTAGGATAGTACCTGCAGATTTTATTTAACTGCAATCTTTCATTTATAAATTTACATATTACTTTCATAATTCACAATTGCTGAGTGATAGAAACCTTCGACCATTGGATTCATGTGTGTATTCTTGTCGTATACTGTAGACTCAGCAGTATTTGACCTGTAATGCTGCAACTACGTATCCCGTCCCCTAGACAACGAAACCAGCCAAAACTTTTAATATTTCAGCGTTGAGTCGGAGGGTACGTAGTTGAGGGGCACCCACACCATCATTTAGTATTTGAAAGCCCACAACATGCCTCATACGGCGTAGAAAATCTGTTAGTATTCAAAACAGCTTCCAGTCGTCTCGCACTGGTGACATACAGGTACCGTATGGTTTTCAAGGAAATCTTATACTATTCTTCCTGCAAAATAGGTGGTGGATGGCAATCACGCACCCTTCTCTTCAGACCTCGAAGGCTCGATAATGTATTGGTCTGGTGAGTGTGGTGGACAGGGGAGAAGCGATAACTCATCCTCGAGCTCACAAAACCAGCCCTGGGCCATGCGAGCTGCGTGAGCAGGGGTCCCGTCGACTTGCAACGCAGAATCACCATTGGGGATCAAACATTATACCATGAGATGGGCACGATCAGAAAAATTTGTCACATAACCCTGGCAATCATGCGACTCTGCAGAGTGTCCATATGACACATGAAATTATCATAACATGGCTGCCCAAATCGCCGGCAAGCTCCGCCATATTTCACTCTTGGGACGTAAACTCACTCAGAAGGTAGAAGCAGAGTGGAACAAGATCAGTCCGACTATCTAACTTTCTTCCACTGCTCTACAGTCCAGGTTTCATGGCTTCGGCACCACGTATCCCCGTTACGGAGCTTTGCTCCATTGATGTGTGTGTTTGGATTTCAGATCACCCAGCAAGTTTTCCTGCTCCTGGAGCCTCCTTCGTTTTGTTTTCGCGCTGGCACGGTTAGCGAGTGCGACATTCAGTTCTGCCACAATGCTCTTCAGTGAAAATCTGTCATGATCACTCAACACATAGTTTCGTCCGCGTGTGTCTTAGCGGATGGTATTTTTCCGCTTTTCGTGTATGCGGTACAACCATTCGTTACGGTGCCCCTTGAAACACGAAACACTTCAGGTCCTTTAACTACGGAAGCACAACCATATAAACAACAAAAATTTCTGCGCTTTAAAATTCACTTATCTCCGATGTAACGCATTCACAACTACACAGAACACTGTTCTGACCACGACCGACGCTTACAACTTACTGAGAACACTGCACAGATGCCGTTCGTGGTCAAATACAGCAGCACAACCTGTGGGCTTCGTAGAACTTGTATATTTATGCTCGAACAGTCCACGGGTAGTTCATAGTGTCCAACGGGCACAATATTTCGGCGATCAGACATGTCGCCATCGTCAGGTGCGCTGAGCTCCTGAGGGCGGGCGGCCGAGGAATGGACTACTAAAAGCACTAGTACACAGGGCGCGAAGCATCTCAGACGCAGAGAATCTGACTCAGGAATTGAACACCTCAAAACCGTGCTCCGAAAAAACGGGTACTCAGAATGGCAGATTAGTCGCGCACTCCGTCCCACCACCACAGCACAACCTGTGAACACGGATGAAGTCACGGAAGAAGCGGTAGCCAGTGCCTTTATTCCGTACAATGGCGCACTATCGGGGAAAATCGGCAGTATATTAAAGCAACACCGAGTTAAAACGTCTCTTGCCCTCCCAATAAAACACGGGCATTACTGGTAAGTGTGAAAGATGACCTCGGTTTGAGGAAGGCCGGCATATACCAAATTCCCTGTGAGTGTGGGAGGACTTATATCGGACAAACCATCAAAGATCGTTGCCGAGAAAATCACAGGCACACTCGACTGAAATATCCAAATAATTCGGCGGTAGCAGAGCACTATTTGTCCGAGAAACACGAGATGGATTATGAGCGTATCAAGATCCTGGCCCGGACCTCTAAATATTGGGACAGCGTTATAAGGGAGGCTATCGAAATTCGCACCAGGGAAGATCTTATCAACCGAGATTGCGGCTACAGTCTCAGCAAGGCTTGGAACCCGGCATTGAATGTAATTAAGAAGACCCTCAGCAAGGAGTACGAACTGGCGTCCAGGGCGGACGTAGCAAGCACATAGACGCTATGACAGATTCCGACGCCCACGTTTTCGCGACCGCCGGCGCGCGGGCGCGGACGGCGAAGAGAGCGGCTCGCGGGGTGAGGGGATTTAAATCGGCCGCCCGGCCACAGGAGCTCAGTTCGTCAGCGCACCTGACGATGGTGAAAGGTGGCTACACTGAGTCACAGCGCCAGAGATTGCGCCAAAGAGTTTTATTCCGCCGCCTCCACTGGCAGTGCCTGTTCAGAAGTTGTGGTGGTTAGTGCTTTGCTGAGAGGATGCTGATAGCTGTATTATTTGAAGCCATGTCGTGTGCAGTTGTTGTGATGGGCTAGACAGCAGATGTTGTTCGAATGGAGATGTTGTTATGATAGAGAGTGTACTTTTAGTCAATATATATGAAGGTAAAAAACATTTTTTTTAAATTTTTTTTTTTAATTTCCTAACTAACAATGCCTCTTGGTCACAGGTTCAGTCAACAAAGCATCTGGCTTGTGTTCATGTATTAGACTGTAATTCGGGTTTCTATGTGCAATTATAGTATTTCAGTTTTATTTAATTAATTCAGTGTAAATGGTATTTAAAAGATCTTGTCTTATTGAGGAAGAATCGTGCCAGATGTGTACGTTGAATCACACTTCCACACACAGAACAGTTACACTTGTGCTTTGTTGTTTCGTAGCTTTTATAGTTGCTGGGGACTTAATTCATTAATTGTGTTAACGGAAGTTTCCTTTCATTCTTTGTTGTTATTCTATGCAGTCAGATTGCGGAGTAATACTGGTCAGGGCCAACCGATTACGAGACTGCGTAACCGGACAGTCAGCTACTAAAATTAAAATAAATTATTTCCCTTTTATATGTAATTAAGCCCCCATGCAATGGCGACATGTCTGATCGCAGAAATATTGTGCCCGTTGCACACTATGAACCGGCAGCATACCCGTGAACTGTTCGAGCAACAAATACGCCGGGAGAAACTGAAGACTCACTTGTATATTTATGTTCGAACATGCATTTCTGGCAATGTTTGCATATTTGTCTAATCGCATTACAATGCCTTGCAAAAAAGTGAAAACGACGGGAAAGAGAAAACGAAATAAGGCACAAAACTGAGTCAAATTTACAAATAACTTCGGCGTATGACGCCACTTACCAGTACAACGTTGCACGCCGTCTGGCGTGGACGTGTGCACTTAGACCATTGGGGAATCTGACATAAAGCCATTGTCCTCTACTGAAGCAAGCTGACTCGCAACGGCTGTAATTGGTGCTCAGTACTCTAGATACTGGCCCTGTGACGGAGTTAATGTCCGAGGTGGCCCCGCTGCACATATTTATTTTATTTATTTATTTATTTACACGTCTAATTCCGTAGGACCAAATTGAGGAGCAAATCTCCTAGGTCATGGAACGTATCAGTACACGAAATTACGACATAAATATAATAATAGATAAAATAAAACATTTATGAACGTAAAAATGTCAAGCCGTAAGTTTAAGTAAGGAACGCAATCAACAATATAACATAAGAATTAGCTTAATTTTTCAATGATCTCCCCAGCAGAATAGGAGGAGTGACCCACGAGGAAACTCTTCAGTTTCGATTTGAAAGCGCGTGGATAACTGATAAGATTTTTGAATTCTAGTGGTAGCTTACTGAAAATGGATGCAGCAGTATGCTACACACCTTTCTGCACAAGACTTAAAGAAGTGTGACCCAAATGAAGATTGGATTTCTGCCGAGTATTAGCTAAGTGAAAGCTGCTAATTCTTGGGAGTAAGCTGATACTGTTAACAAGAAACGACGCTAAACAATATATACACTCCTGGAAATGGAAAAAAGAACACACTGACACCGGTGTGTCAGACCCACCATACTTGCTCCAGACACTGCGAGAGAGCTGTACAAGCAGTGATCACACGCACGGCACAGCGGACACACCAGGAACCGCGGTGTTGGCCGTCGAATGGCGCTAGCTGCGCAGCATTTGTGCACCGCCGCCGTCAGTGTCAGCCAGTTTGCCGTGGCATACGGAGCTCCATCGCAGTCTTTAACACTGGTAGCATGCCGCGACAGCGTGGACGTGAACCGTATGTGCAGTTGACGGACTTTGAGCGAGGGCGTATAGTGGGCATGCGGGAGGCCGGGTGGACGTACCGCCGAATTGCTCAACACGTGGGGCGTGAGGTCTTCACAGTACATCGATGTTGTCGCCAGTGGTCGACGGAAGGTGCACGTGCCCGTCGACCTGGGACCGGACCGCAGCGACGCACGGATGCACGCCAAGACCGTAGGATCCTACGCAGTGCCGTAGGGGACCGCACCGCCACTTCCCAGCAAATTAGGGACACTGTTGCTCCTGGGGTATCGGCGAGGACCATTCGCAACCGTCTCCATGAAGCTGGGCTACGGTCCCGCACACCGTTAGGCCGTCTTCCGCTCACGCCCCAACATCGTGCAGCCCGCCTCCAGTGGTGTCGCGACAGGCGTGAATGGAGGGACGAATGGAGACGTGTCGTCTTCAGCGATGAGAGTCGCTTCTGCCTTGGTGCCAATGATGGTCGTATGCGTGTTTGGCGCCGTGCAGGTGAGCGCCACAATCAGGACTGCATACGACCGAGGCACACAGGGCCAACACCCGGCATCATGGTGTGGGGAGCGATCTCCTACACTGGCCGTACACCACTGGTGATCGTCGAGGGGACACTGAATAGTGCACGGTACATCCAAACCGTCATCGAACCCATCGTTCTACCATTCCTAGACCGGCAAGGGAACTTGCTGTTCCAACGGGACAATGCACGTCCGCATGTATCCCGTGCCACCCAACGTGCTCTAGAAGGTGTAAGTCAACTACCCTGGCCAGCAAGATCTCCGGATCTGTCCCCCATTGAGCATGTTTGGGACTGGATGAAGCGTCGTCTCACGCGGTCTGCACGTCCAGCACGAACGCTGGTCCAGCTGAGGCGCCAGGTGGAAATGGCATGGCAAGCCGTTCCACAGGACTACATCCAGCATCTCTACGATCGTCTCCATGGGAGAATAGCAGCCTGCATTGGTGCGAAAGGTGGATATACACTGTACTAGTGCCGACATTGTGCATGCTCTGTTGCCTGTGTCTATGTGCCTGTGGTTCTGTCAGTGTGATCATGTGATGTATCTGACCCCAGGAATGTGTCAATAAAGTTTCCCCTTCCTGGGACAATGAATTCACGGTGTTCTTATTTCAATTTCCAGGAGTGTATGTATATTGAGAAGACAATGTCAAAATGCCCATACTCGTGAACAGGGGTCGACAGGAGGTTCGCGAGATAACACCATTTATTGCGTGAACTGCCCGTTTCTGAGCCTAAAATATCCTTTTAGAATGTGAAGAGTTACCCCAAAATATAATACCACATGACAAGTGAATGAAAATAAGCAAAGTAGACTAATTTTTCGTGTCGAATGATCCAGTACCGTTCGAATAATAATAAGTCTTGGAACAAGGTCATGAGCGTGGGCTTTTGACAGCAGTTTACTATCTATCTGAACACCTGAAAATTAGAATTGTTCAGTTTCAATAATCATATGCCCACTCAGTGAAATTAAAACGTCGGCTTTTGTTGAATTATGCGTTAGAAACTGTAAAAACTGCCTCTTACTTTGATTTAGCTTATGTTTATTTTCTACAAACCATGAAATTATGTCATGAGCTGCACTATTTGAAACAGAGCTAATGTGGCACACAACATCCTTTACTACCAAGCTAGTGTCGTCAGCAAACAGAAATATTTTAGAATTAGCTGTAATACTAAAGGACATATCACTTATATGAATAAAGAACAGGAGTGGCCCAAACAGTAATCCCTGAGGCACCTCCCATGTGACTGTACCCCACTCAGACCTCATATCACAGCCATTCTCAACACTTAGAATAAAAACCTTTTGTTATCTGTTGTTAAAGTGAGAGGAGAACCAAATGCGAGCTACTCCCCGTATTCCGTAATGGTCGAACTTCTGGAGTAATATTTTGTTTTCAACACAATCAAACACCTTAATTAAATCAAAAACAATGCCTAGCGTTCGAAACATTTGTTTAATCAATCCAGTACCTCACCGAGAAAAGAGATAGCATTTTCAGTTGTTAAACGACTTCTAAAGCCGAACTGTACATCTGATAGCAAATTATATGACTGCTCATTTCATAGAAAATTATGTCAATTGTCCTTACATACACAGCCTTTTCAGTAGCTTTAGCAAACACTGATGGTGTAGAAGTAAGTCTAAAATTGCCTACATTATCCCTTTTCCCCATTTAAGCGGCTTTACTACTGAGTACTTTAATCGTATCGTTCGGGAAACTGACCATTACTAAAGGAAAAACTAAAAATGTGGCTAAGTACAGGGCTAACATGCGCAACACAGTACTTTAATATTCTGCTAGGCACTCCCATCATATTTATGAGAGTCCTTAGTCCTCAGTGATTTAATTACTGACTCAATCTCCCCCTTGTCAGTACCACCGAGGAGTACTTCAGACATCAAAGGCATTTGCCAATATCTCATATGATTCCCTGTAGAAACAAAATTTTTATTTAATTTACCAGCAGTTCTCAGAAAATGATTGTTAAATACTGTACATATATCTGATTTATCAGTAACAGAAATATTTTTACTACGAACTGACATTGTACCGTCGACCTTGTGCTGCTGACCAGACACTTCCTTCACAACTGACCATATGGTTTTAATTTTATGCTGTGAATTAGCTATCCTATTTGCGCACCACATACTTATGCTGTGAATTAGCTATCCTATTTGCGTACCACATACTCTTTGCCTTCCTAATAACATTTTTAAGCACCTTATAATACTGTCTGTAATGGACTACTGTAGTATCACTGTGACTACTTCCAATATTTTGATATAATTTCCGCTTTGTTATATATGATATCCTTAAACCACTTGTCAGCCACCCAGGCTGCCTTTCACTGCTGGTACCCCGTTTAGGACTTACTAATGGAAAGCAACTCTCGAAGGGTATGAGAAATGAGTTGTGGGAAGCATTATATTTGTCATCTATGTTATCGGCATTATAAACATCCTGCCACTATTGTGGGTTAACGAGGCTTAAAAAACTCTATTACCGTTGGATTAGCTTTCCCGGACAGTCTGTAATTATATGCGGCATTTCAAAAGCCTTTTAGTTTTAAAATTTGTGCATCATGGTCTGAAAGGCCATTCACCCTTTTACTAACAGAATGCCCATCTATTAATGAACAATGAATAAATATACTGTCTATGGCTATGCCACTGTTCCCCTCCACCCTAGTTCGAAAAACACAGTTTGCATCAGATCATATGAGTTTAGATTTACCAACATCCTTTGTCTTGCGAAATCATATACAAGATTAGTACTGAAGTAAACACATGTAATTTATTTCTGGCACTTCCTACAAAGTGAACAAAGAACCCTTTCTAGCTTCAGCAGAAAGGTTCTGAAGTCAGAGTTAGGGGACCTCTAAACAACAATAATTAGAAATTTAGTTTCACTAAATTTAACTCCCCCTGCACAGTATTCAAAAATCTGTTTAGTGCAGTGTCGTGATACGTCTATGGACTCAAACGGAATACTGTTTTTATGTACATGGCCACTCCCCCCATTCTGCAAGCAACTTCCTGAAAAACAGCCAGCTAATCTGTATCCTGGTAACGGAAGCCTCTGAACTGTCAAATTACTTAAGAGGTGCTCCGATATACTAAGGATGTCAGAGTCGACATCTATAAGCAGTTAACCAACTTCATCTCTAATGCCTGTTATATTTTGATGAAATGTGCTAATTTCTTCTCTACTTGGAAACATGACGCCCTCTGAAGGTGAGCCCTTAGTTAGAGGGACTTCCCTTTTAGCAGGACGCCTATCAGGTGACTTCCGTCTAAAAAAGGTGCAGCTCTAACACAAACTACTACAGGAACATTTCCATGAGTGATCCCACCAGCATCCACTACACCGTCCCCTATAAGCTTTGCCAGCCTCCCCTTCCCATACCCATTGAGGTGCAGGCCATACCTAGTGAAACCCGCTCTATTGATAGACAACTGGCACCACTGCACTGTGACCCATGCCCTCTGTCATCAGTGCCTTCTCCAGCCCCATGTTAACACGCCAGCCACATTAACAACTGGCACCACTGCACTGTGACCCATGCCCTCTGTCATCAGTGCCTTCTCCAGCCCCATGTTAACACGCCAGCCACATTAAGATGAGGCCGATCATGACGCTGAAACAGAACAGTAGCACGAAATGCACCTTAGTGCCACCAGTTTGGGTAGATATCTTTACCAGGTCACCACCTATATCATATTCCCCGTCCATATCAAGACTATTCCCTGCTCCACCCACAATCACTACCTCGTCCTCTTTCGTAAAATTCCTACATAACTCCCCTATGCCGTCAGTCACCTGAGCCAACCATGCACTAGGGTAGGGTTGGGTTGGTTTGGGTTGTTTGGGGGAAGAGACCAAACAGCGAGGTCATCGGTCTCGTCGTATTAGGGAAGGATGGGGAAGGAAGTCGGCCGTGCCCTTTCAAAGGAACCATCCTGGCATTTGCGTCGAGCGATTTAGGGACATCAACCTGCACTAGCCTTCACATTGCTGGTGACCTGGTACTCACTCCCCAACACTTCCTGCAACTGCTGGCCCACGGCTCTGCTGTGTGAACTACCTAGCAGCTGAACCTTTTTTGTCCCGTTAGACTTTGTAACTGACTTAGGCATGCTAACTGCTGATGACTGCTGCATGTTTCCAACACAGCTATAAGAGGCTCCTCTCGAATCAACTCCGACAGTCGGTCAAATCTACTGCATACACGCCAAGTGAAACTGTGTGGATACCTCCTCCTCCTGCTAGCTGCCTTCTTGCCAACGGCCGGTTCCCATGCCCCAGCACCCTTCCGGCTTCTAGACCTATCTAGTTCCTCTTTTGCGTATTGTAACTACACACAAACGGCACTGATCTTAGGCTCCTGCTCCTTCATCAACTCTTTTCTACTACAGTTTCAGCGTTCCCAAGAACAGATCTCGCTAGAATGCCCACTGGCTTTCCCACTACATTCCTCCTCCTCACCCCCCCTCCCCCAGTGACAATACTTTAAACAAATTCCACACCGTAACCCACTACTCACAAACCTGCGACAAAGCCACACTTCTCACTCATGGTACAATTTTACAGTTGCTGAAAGAACTAAAGGTCTACGTTCTGTAGGGGACACTTCTGGGGATCTCGTTACCCACAGCAGTACCTCAGCATCTTGTAGACAGTTCATTGGCCCGCGTGTCATGTATGGAGAAGCAGTCTCGTGTTGAAAAATGGTACCACGATACTGTCGCATGAAAGGTGACGCATGAGGACGCAGAATGTTAGTGAGGTACTGTTTGGTCTGTAGAGTTCCCTCAATCACTTTCATACTTGACCTGGAGTTTTGTCCGATAGCTCCTCACACCTTGACGCCAGGATTAACTACACTCTGCCCCTCCAAAATACTGGAAGAAGGGGACATCTCCCTAGTTCACCAGCATGCTCTTCAACGATCTTCTCCCAAGCAGCTCAGAACTGCAGTTCATGGCTGAACGCAATGCGATGCAGACATCCCACTGACCACTCAACCTCTAACGTTTTCCACGACACTACACTCATTTTCTATGTCTTCTGCATCACCTTGCATTAGCAGTAGTAGAACTTTCGATTGTTTAAAACAGCGTGAGAAATTCCCTGATGTGAACGATTTCATTCATTATGTTTGTTAAAGGACCTTGTATACCGTCCCTACGCTGTTCCAGTACACTTCTACTACTACGTCTTTCAGTGTACTTCTACTAAGGCTACAAACATTTTTTTTAAGTTACAAATACACTGAAGAGCCAAAGCAACTGGTACACCAGTCTAATATCGTGTACGGCCCCCGCTAACACGCAGAAGTGCTGTAACACAACGTATCATGGACTATACTAGTATCTGAAGTTGGGCTGGAGGGAATTGATACCATGAATCCTGCAGGGCTGTCCATAAATCCGTAGGAGTACAGGGGCGTGGAGGATCTCTTCTGAATAGCACATGCAAGGCATCCCAGATATGCTCAATAATGTTCATGTCTGGAGAATCTGGTGGCCAGCGGAAGTGATTAAACTCAGAATATGGTTGTTGGAACCATCCTGTAGCAACTCTGGGCATGTTGGGTGTCTCATTGTCCTGCTGGAATTGAGTAAGTCCGTCGGAATGCACAACGGACATGAATGGATGCAGGTCATCATCAGAGAGGATGCTTACGTACGTGTCATCTGTCAGAGTCGTATCACTCCACCTGCACAAGCCCTACACCATTAAACAGCCTCTACCAGCTTGAACAGTCCCCTGCTGACATGCAGGGTCCATAGATTCATGAGATTGTCTCCATACCCGTACACGTCCATCCGCTCGATACAATTTGAAATGAGACTCGTCCGACCAAGCAATATGTTTCCATAACGAGTGGGTCTTTGGCTCCGAAAACCCATATCGATAATGTTTCGTTGAATTGTTTGCACGCTGACACTTGTTAATGGGCCAGCAATGAAATCTGCAGCAATTTGCAGAAGGATAGCACTTCTGTCACGTTGAACGATTCTCTTCAGCCGTTGTTGGTCCCGTTCTAGCATATTATTTTTTCGGCCACATCGATGTCGGAAATTTGATGTTTTACCGGTTACCTGATATTCACTGTACACTCGTGAAACGGTCGTACGGGAAAATCCCCACTTTATCGCTACCTCGGAGATGCTGTGTCCCATCGCTCGTGCGCCGCCTATAGCACCACGTTCAAACTCGCTCAAATCTTGATAACCTGCCAATGTAGCAGCAGTAATCAATCTGACGACTGCGCCAGACACTTAGTGGCTTATGTAGACGTTGCCAACCGCAGAGCCCGTATCCTGCATGTTTACATATAACTGTATTTGAATATGCATGCTTGTACCAGTTTCTTTGGAGCTTCAGTGTAGTATTACTGGCTTCATGGTCTTTGGTTTGAAGTAACATCATTATACATGTTTTGTAATTACTGACACATTTTTTGTAATTGCTTACACATTTTTCGTTTACTTTTGGGAATTTTTTAAATGAATAACGCTCTGAATTTCTCCACTGACGCCAGAGATATATTTCGTATCATTATTCATTTAACCACACAGAACGTCTATGAAATGTCCTCAATTTTGTTTTGCACTGATTATGTGATACAGCCAGAGGACGATTTGTTGCTTTGCAAGACATCACTGAGCTAGTGCCTAGCATATATGGTACCTTTGATCTAAATCGAGTGGATCTGTTCGGTATGCAAATCACCCTCCTCCTACTCATATGCATTTAAAGAACTGTGCGCAAAGGAAACTGGAGGAGAGAGGGTGTTCCTAACAAGTGAGTCGAGAGTGTGGTTCTTACTGAAGTACATAGAGCTAAGTGGGATCAAGGGTTTGGTCTCAAGTGAAAGAGTTGGAAGTGTGACTACAATTTTTTATAAAGATTTCCATATGTGGAGTAACTGAGTGCTGCGCCAAGATCCACAGAAACTACTAGCCAGCCCCTAGTGTAAACCAACATGCCATTAATGGAAAAATATTGTGTTAGAGGAGAATAACAACCTCCGAACGCATCATGCAATATATGTTAGCTTATCAGTGCCCAGACTGCGCTAGTACAAACGCCATCAGATCTCTCTATCTCTCTACTGACTGACGAGTACTCTCAATGAGAACGAAACCGTGAGGCCGGCTGGAGACTGACTGGTTGCACCTTGACCGAAACTGGTAGATTTAACAAAGTGACATATAGCTACTTAGCTAAAACATGATTTTTCAGTGACAAGAGTCTTACATGAAGCGGTGGTGGTCATCTTCCAAAAGCAAGGAAATACTTTTGGGACTCACTTAGAGAGCGTAGTGCATTAGCCACGCAGCTGAAAGCCGCTCTTTGGCGAAATACCCCGAAGAGCTGGAGGACCCAGAGGTGAGGCTTGCGAACGGTTCGCCGTAAGCGACCCAATAAATAATGCACCGCTTTCTCGATTGGATCGCAGAGCACTGGGAGCAGCCCAGAACCCGCCGTTTACTAATGTAGCAGCGAGCTCTGACCTGTAGCTGGGAGGCATGTTGTCGCATACCACCACCAGTCAAGTCTACAGCTACATTTACATCTGCGCTCCGTACAGCTGAGTGGAGTGTAGTCCAACCTCATGAATTTCATCATTTCGCTCTGCTCTACATTATGTATGTTTTGATTCTTGATGGGCTTCCTCCATGGAGGTAATAATAAGAGAAGGTGGCACTTCAGCCTTACGTTGCACCTAGTCTTGAAGCCGGCACGGCCTTGTTAGATGCCAAAACCATTAGCAGACTATTGTTTAAATGAAGATATTTTACCACTGCTTTATGTTCGTAATTTCTGCCATGTGCACGTGACATTTCTTTTAATTAGTAAATATAACAGTGCCTGCCCTAATAACCTAGTGTCACGAAGGTATTTTCAAACGATTTTTTGCTCGTAACTGCGCATTTTATCTAGTAATACGACGCATTTGCTCTCATAAATGTAACATTTAACATTTCAAATAACCAAGAAGAGAAGTATTGTATATGATGTAAAGAATGGTTTGGTAATGCATTTATATCTTCTCTTACCGATTTCGCGTTGATAGGTGATGAAGTAGGAAATCAGAATAAAACGCTTATTTGCTTATTGGCACTTATTCTTACTCGTTACATTCTTAGCTTTCAAATCATATGCACAACGTGTTTAATGTTCTCGTTTGGAAAAAAAAACTTACCGACATTTAGTAGCACCTAAATATGTACAGTGAGGAAGGAAGTAAGCAAGGAATGCTATCATGACTTCTGGATGTCAACAAAGTGGAAGATTCTCGAAGAAACCGATCTGCATGGACATATATCTCAATGCAGAATTGAGTTTTTGTTTTATTAGAAGGTCGGTGTCATTGTAGTTTTCAGATCTTCTCCCTTTATAATGATCAAGAACCATCAAAATTTAAAATTTAGTTAATAGTGTTGTAAGTCTATATATTGTAAAAACTATCAAGATGCTCGAAAATCTTTGCTGAAATTTTGATGTACTTGAGAAAAACGATCAATGTCTACTCGGTGCTGAGGTAGAACGATCAAGATTCATTTTCAACTAACAGCTTTTCATTTTCTTTTATCTTTCTTCTTACAATACCGTGACCTCATGTTACCGCCTTTCCTACGATACTTGCCAGGCGATCGCACACTGTAAAAGAAGCCAGAACTAATACATTGTTTAGTAATAAAGTTAAGACCGATATATAGGGTGCTCCATTGATCGTGACCGGGCCAAATATCTCACGAAATAAGCGTCAAACGAAGAAACTACAAGAGCGAAACTTGTCTTGCTTGAAAGGGGAAACCAGATGGAGCTATGGTCGACCCGCTAGATGGCGCTGCCATAGGTCAAACGGATATAAACTGCGTTTTCTTTTATATAGGAACCCCCATTTTTTATTACACATTCATGTAGTACGTAAGGAAATATGAAAGTTTTAGTTGGACCACTTTTTTCGCTTTGTTATAGATGGCTCTGTAATAGTCACAGACATATGGCTCACAATTTTAGACGAACAGTTGGTAACAGGTAGATTCTTTAAATTAAAATACAGAACGTAGGTACGTTTGAACATTTTATTTCGGTTGTTCTAATGTGATACATGTACCTTTGTGAACTTACCTTTTCTGAGGACGCAGGCTGTTACCTGTAAATACCACATTAATGCAATAAAGGCTCAAAATGATGTTCGTCAACCGCAATGCATTTGGCAATACGTGTAACGACATTCTTCTCAACAGCGAGTAGTTCGCCTTCCGTAATGTTGGCACATGCACTGACAATGCTCAGTCGCATGTTGTCAGGCGTTGTCGGTGGATCACGATAGCAAATATCCTTCAACTTTCCCCACAAAAAGAAATCCCGGGACGTGAGATCCGGTGAACGTGAGTGCCATGGTATGGTGCTTCGACGACCAATCCACCTGTCTTGAAGCATGCTATTCAACACCGCTTCAACCGCAGGCGAGCTATGTGCCGGACATCCATCATGTTGGAAGTACATCGCCATTCTGTGATGAAGTGCAACATCTTGTAGTAACATCGGTAGAACATTACGTAGGAAGTCAGCATACATTGCACCATTCAGGTTGTCATCGATAAAATGGGGGCCAATTATCCTCCATGCCACAATGCCGCACTATACATTAACCCGCCAGGGTCGCTGACGTTCCACTTGTCGCAGCCATCGTAGATTTCCCGTTGCCCAGTAGTGCATATCATGCCCGTTTACGTTACCACTGTTGGAGAATGACGCTTCGTCGCTAAATAAAACGCGTGCAAAAAATGTGTCAACGTCCCGTAATTTCTCTTGTGTATAATGTACATGACGTTCAAAGTCGTCGCCTTGCAATTTCCGGTGCATGGAAATACGGTACGGGTGCAATCGATGTTGATGTAGCATTCTCAACACCGACGTTTTTGAGATTCCCGATTCTCGCGCAGTTTGTCTGCTACTGGTGTACGGACTAGCCACGGCAGCAGCTAAAACACCTACTTGGGCATCATCATTTGTTGCAGGTCGTGGTTGACGTTTCGCATGTGGTTGAACACTTCCTGTTTCCTTAAATATCGTAACTATCCGGCGAACGCTCCGGACACTTGGATGATGTCGTCCCGGATACCGAGCAGCATACATAGCACACGCCCGTTGGATATTTTGATCACAATACCCGTGCATCAACACGTTATAGACCTTCCCCGCAATTGGTAAACGATCAATGTTAACACGGGTAATGTGTCACGAAGCAAATACCGTCCACACTGGCGGAATGTTACGTGATACCACGTACTTATACGTTTTTTACAATTACAGCGCCATCTATCACAAACCAGAAAAAGTGGTCCAACTAAAACATTCATATTTCTTTACGTACTACACGAATATGTAATAAAAAATTGGGTTCCTATTTAAATTGGCCCGGTCACTATCACTACCCCTGTATAATGTGCCACATTGTGCACCGAAAGCTGGCTGATAATGTGGTTTTTATCCTTAAACTGAGCAGAAAGAATGAAGGTATCAGAAATGTAGGACAATGAAGACGAGCGTTACAGTCCTCTGGAGAATACAAGTACAGGGAAAATAAAAGCACGGAGGTGTATTTCTGATTCTTCAAAAAGATTACTGACAATGAGTCACATTACAGGTGACGGTTTCAAGTACGTACGAGTGAGATGTTTTCAGAGTGTTCCATTTATAGAAAGGAACATATTAAGGAATGAATTCAATGGAATAGTTTCCTATGATATACAAAACTGACCTGATTGCGATGCGAAGGAGGCCAAAGAAAAGTCCAGATGTACCTGCATTTTACGATTCTTCCCATGTCTATAAGGTGCATATTAATAGAGATGGACTAGCGCAGGATGGTAGGTACGTCAGCCCGCATTCTTGGCATTGCATGACATCATTAACAGACGTCTTATAACTATTAAAAATGCAGTGGCTAAAGCGAGTAGTGCAAAACCACGATTCACTGCCGAACACAATGTTATGCTATTTAACAGCAGTGCATACTTCCCCGGCACGGTACCACTCCAAACAAAACCGTTGTAGCCTCCCAACAGTAAAAGAAAATAAATAATTATAGCATTCGCATTCAGTGTAACCTCCACACTAATAAATTTCGTAACCTACCAATAATAAAAATGTGACTAACCTTCTAATTAAAAAATCTGACTCATATACAACCTTTCAATAATTAACTGTGAATTTGAACTGGTAAATTTTGGACGTCAGCAGTGCTGCGTCATGGCCCTGAAAGATCATTCTGAATAAATTGAAAATTCTTACCTCAATAAGGTCGTCGGATAACGCGTATATATCTGCTCCTATAAGAAATTTTTCTGGCACACCTCAGTGCAATGCTAAGCGATAGATTTGTCATGTATAAAAGAAAACAACTGATTTTTCTTTAGAATAATCGGGATGATCATGGATTGGAGAAATTAGTGAATTCTTGAAATTGAGATGAAAGATTGTAAAAATTTAATTTTTATAAGAAAGATTATTATTAAGATTTTTTTAAAAAACATTTACATGGGCTTGATATAACGTACATATGCGCGAGGCTGCTTTTACCTTATACTGCATCACTCGGCACCGTCATCGCTCCCCACGACCGGCCCAGCCAACTCCATACACCAGACTGCTAGCTACTACTTACTCCTACTGCTACACAGTTCCTACTGCACACACCACTACTCTCTGGTCTGAGATTCTCCTATAGCTTACATATCGCAGGCAGCGCATGAGCAATCCATCGAAATTGCGTCTGCTCGAGTGCGCTAGCAACAAATTCCTTAGTCATGGACCTCTTACACCGTTTACGTTGTGGTGTTAACCGCAGTCTAAACACGGGACGGTAATTCTCTAGTTTGGCTGTTTGCTAGTCTGCTACTAATGGTGCGGAATGTTGCTGGGAGTCGATGGCTTATTCTCGGATGGCATGTGCAGGTATGGAGGAGTCACGACGTGTTTGCTGCACAACACGGAGATGCTGCCATTTGGTGGCTTGACGTGGTCGACCACAACTCTGACAAGGAGTATTTCTGGCCTCACATTCCCATGCACTCCGACATCGGACTACTGTCACATCGGAACGCCGCACAGATCTGGTTGCTGGACGATTTGGCCAAACGAAGACCAACAATGAGATCCTTTTTAAATATTGTCAGATGCTGATAATGTCGTTTCGCTGCAGTTCCTGTTCCTCTGGGCATGCATGCATGTCCGAAAGAACTTTGCTCGAGGTACTGCAATATCGTACATCGTTTAGTAGTCATTGCACAGCGGAACGTGTAGCACTGTGCAACCGTCAGAAAACTATTTTGCATAAACTGTGAACATTTAATGCTAAACTTCCAATCTCGTGTTTGTGAGTGTCTGGTTGGTGTGTGAGGGATTTGTATAAAATTAACGACTGATAAAGGAGAACAGAGACTCTACGTGTAACTAAGCTTCAATAAGCCAAAATGAAGCAGCCTCCCAGAACATGTACAGTCAGGCACTCCCTGGGCAACGGTAAATACCGGCAGATCCCTCCACACACCGTGCTACGCGTAAAACGACATGTATTCAGAATCTAAAATGAAGAAAAGGCCTTCTTCAAAGCCATGTTTGACACTCATATCTGTCAACATTGAGGACACATCAACTGAAAAAGAAGAACTTATATGCAACACATATAAATTTCAGTCCTGCGACGTCATGTGCCTGCAGGAGAGACAAAGAGGGCCATCACAATGCCGTCCAAATATTCCTGGGATGACCTTAGTAAGGGAGTGCCCTTACGACCAATATGGAAGCGCACGGAAATCATTTCTGTTACTATCTGAAGCATTACGGTGTCATCAATATATAAACCACCAGGGGAAAGGTTTGCTTCAGCCGACATGTATGTCATCCACAGCTAATAACGGGAGACTTTAACTGTCACAGTAGAGTGTGGGGCTACCAAGACACAAATGAGGACAGAGAATTACTGGAAAGCTGGGCAGAACAACATGAGATGAATCTCATCCATGATAAAAAAACAGCCTGCGTCAATCAATAGTGCATGATGGAAGAGAGGGTATGTTGTGAATTGGCAGGAGCCAATTCACGGGGTTTGGAGGAAGCCGAAAGGCACGCGTTTAAGCTCACGCAGGCTGGCGTGAGGTCTGGAAAATGACAAGGAAATTATACTATCAAGAAAAGTACGTAGCTGCTGGAATACTTAACTTTAATCCATAATTGGTGAACATCGGTCTGACTGTACATGCATCCCAAGATAAATAACAAATGATAATGGCGCCTTGCTAGGTCGTACCAAATGACGTAGCTGAAGGCTATGCTAACTATCGTCTCGGCAAATGAGAGCGTAATTTGTCAGTGAACCATTGCTAGCAAAGTCGGCTGTACAACTGGGGCGAGTGATAGGAAGTCTCTCTAGACCTGCCGTGTGGCGGCGCTCGGTCTGCAATCACTGACAGTGGCGACACGCGGGTCCGACGTATACTAACGGACCGCGGCCGATTTAAAGGCTACCACCTAGCAAGTGTGGTGTCTGGCGGTGACACCACAGGGTATAACCCAGAACTCATATTTGTTTCCTAAACCTTGTCTGGGTCATGCAATAAATTCGTTCTCAACCCTATCCCAAAGGCGCAACACAGACGAATCATGCTAAAGTTTAGACCAGTAACAGTGACACGAAAAGTACCCTGTAAAAGGTGTTTTAACTTCAGAAGGGCTAACTGGAAAAAATTTGCGCACACCTTAGATACGGAAATCGGAAATTTACCACCAAATACTGAAAATTACTAAAAGTTAGTCCGAGCTGTTAGAAGATCAGCACGACTCAGTATACCCACAGCCTGCAGAACACTCTACATTCCTGGAGTTTCCAACGACATGAAACAAATAAATAACTAATACCTGGAGCAGTACTGCCAGGACCCTTTCAGTGAAGAAACCATAAAACGTGGGGATCAGGTGATTGAAACTATAAACAGAGACCGAGAAGAACCCTGGAAACATACGCTGGAGAGTCTTGACATGAAGCATAAGAGCAGAAGAGCTTGGAACCTCATAAAACGATTGTCTAGCGACCCGGTAGGCCCCAAGGATCAGGTTTCCTTGACAGCTAATCAAATCGCACATCAGCTCCATTTGAAGGGTAAACCAACCAGGAACAGCAAGATTGTCACCTCATACAAGAGGCCACAAGTGGCTGAAATACCACCTGAGCCATATTTTCCTTCAACAGAATTGCAAGATGCTATCATTTCCTTGAAACCCAGGTAGGTCGTGGGTCCCGATGACAACATTAATGAATTTATACAGAACATAGCGCCCATAGCGAAGGAATGGCTCGTACAACTCTATAATTTCTGCTGGTCTAACAGGACGTTACCTAAGCTATGGTTGAAGGGCAAGGTAGTAGAAAAAACTAGAGCGAAAGTCAGCACACAGAAAGGTACAATCCGCAAGCTTACCAACTCACACCGGGGAGCAAATTCTGAAACTGTACTTGCATCATCCCTGGCACTGTGCTTTGCTCCAGCTGAATATGCATGCCCCGTATGGAGAAGATCGAAATATGCACAGAAGCTAGATGCAGCACTGAATGATTCATGTCGACTAATTATGAGATGCCTGATGCCTACAAACCGTGATCTCCTTTATATGTGTTCTGGAATATCCCCCGTTCCTCCTCCTCCTCCCCCACCCCACAAATCAGACGGCAAACGTTGGCGATGGCCGAACAAAGCAGGCAGTGCGAAGATAGAAGACATCCCTGTAGGCACATCAGCCAGAGGAGGCAATATTTAAATTTAGGAAAATTTCATAACAGTTGAACGTCCGCTAAAAGATAATCAATCTACAAACAGAGATTCAATGTAGAAACAGAAATTGGATAAAGGCAACCTGAAAAGTTGTAACATTATAGAAAAACTTCCTGCTGGGTCGCAATTGGAATGGAGAGTCTGGAAGAGCCTAAATAGGCTTATAGACTTAGGTGCCAAATGGGAAGATCAAAGGATAACCTGTTCACGGTGGGAATACCCCGAAGAAGAGCCCTGCCAATGTGGAGGAAAACAAACGATAACACACCTGCTGACCTGTCCATTCTTGCTGGCCCCATGCACTTTCCAAGACGTGTGGTTGCCCAACGACACTGCAGTGAAGTGTCCCGAACACTGAACAGCAGTATGAGCTTTGTTATAGGCAATAATGACGACTTACGATATGTGATAATGAATGTATATACACTGCTGGCCACCGTAAATGCAACACCAAGACAAGAGGTAGCACAACAAAATTTATTTTGTAGATAAAATGTTGACCAAGTATCAAATGATTACGTTTACAGACGTCTGTGACATGTGGTTTCTGCCAGAATCAGTAGCCAGAGTAGCCGCCATTGTTGGAGATCACCGCTGCCACACGTCTCGGCATTGAGTCAAAGAGACGTTGGATGTCTTCCTGGGGTACAGCAGCCCAAGCAGCTTCCACACTTTGCCAAAGATCATCTGGTGTGGCAGCTGTGGATGTAATCTTGGTCACTCGTTGAGCAACAATGGACCACATGTTTTCTATCGGCGAAAGATCCGGAGAGCGAGCCGGCCAGGGAAGCAATTCAATCTGGTTATTGACGAAGAACCTTTGGACAATGCGTGCCACGTGTGGTCGCGCATTATCCTGTTGAAATATAGCTGTGGCCGAGCCCTGAAGGTAAGGAAGGACAACTGGCTCCAGCACCTCGGATATGTAGCGCCGGCTATTTCAAGTACCGGCAATGCGTACTAGAGGCGTGCGAGAGTAATATCCAATACCGCCCCATACCATAATACCCGGTGCAAGACCAGTTTGGCGGTGCATAATGCAGCTGTCCAGCATCCTCTCTCCACGGTGTCTCCACACTCGAATCCGACCATCTTGGTACTGCAGACAGAAGCGTGCCTCGTCAGTAAAGACAACGTCATTCCATTCTGCCGTCCACATCCGTCTGTCATCACACCATTGGCGACGGAGACGTCTGTGGTTCTGCGTCAATGGTAGACGAAGCAATGGACGTCTTGCGGACAGACCACTCTGCTGTAAACGGCGTCGAATGGTACGCGCAGACACTGGATGATGCGTTGCAGACGCAATGTGCTGTGCTATGGTTCGGGATGTCACTGAGCGATCCGTCACTGCCATGCGCACAATTTGCCTATCAGCACGTGCAGTGGTGCACCGAGGTGAATGCGATCGACCACGTCGGTCCGTCGTACCCTCCTGCATCCAACGGTCACATATCCGCATTACAGTTGTTTGGTTTCGTCCAACACGACTAGCAATTTCTCTGTATGATAATCCACATCTCGGTAAGCCACTATCCTTTCTCTGTCGAACTCGGATACTTGATCAAAAGATGTTCGCTGTTGTCTACGAGGCATAACTGATCGTCTTGTGAAACAACCACAAGGTAAACACACGTGCCGAAATCGCCAAGCCTTAAGTGGCGCTATGAGGTGGCGCCACAGGCGCGCGTGATGTGCGTCTGCGCTGAAATTCTAATCAGTTGCATATCTCATCGCAGCAAACTCATGGTGTAAATTTCACTTGATTCGGATGCTTCCTTCAGGGTGTTGCATTTACGGTGGCCAGCAGTGTATGAATGTATAATTATTGTTTAGTTGTAATTGTAAAAATGTTTCAAATGGCTCTGAGTACTATGGGACTTAACATCTGAGGTCATCAGTCCCCTAGAACTTTGAACTACTTAATCGTAACTAACCTAAGGACATCACACACATCCATTCCCGAGGCACCTGCGACCGTAGCGAACGCGCGGTTCCAGACTGAAGCGCCTAGAACCGCTCGTCCTCCCCGGCCGGCAGTTGTATTTGTAACCTAAGATGTAGGTCAGGCACGATTAAATAAATTAAATAAATTAAACAAAAACAACAACACACCCTTTCATAAAGTTTTAACGAGATAAGGTAGAAAATTTTTTCATAATAATTGCCCTGTGCACAGTTACTTTGCTTCACACTTGTTTCAGTCATAAGACAAAACCACATGTTGCATTATAACGTTTCTACGGTAAACTTCAATCATACGCAGTGTTCTAACAATAAGAAACTACACAATTACAAATACAAAAAAGCTGGATTACCTTACACGTTGGCCCATATAATTCTTCCATTATTACAATCTCACTTACTCGATATTTCTCATCGAAACATAATATTACTAAATATTTTACCAATAATTCAGCCTCCATTACACGGCAGGGCAGCTTCCAACCTTTGCAAACCAAGTACACTGCCAGACTGTCTAACACACACTACTGCTATTCTCTTCAAAAGAAGTAACCTCTCTGGCCAGTATCTGTGGTCTCAAGAAGACACTTACAGAGAATGTGGTTATATTGGTACTACATATGTTGAGTACATTTATCAGATTCGCAGCTTCATTCGCATTTATGGGCAAAACTTCTTGAAACTCGTCATGGCAAATAAGACAGTCCAGTTTCAACTGTACAAGTTATGAAGTTGCTGTTGGTGAACTACAAGATGTGCAGATTCGTCTTACAGCGTCGGCGACTGTGAAGGCAAAAATATGAAGAGCGGGTAAAGATGACCGTCGTTTCACATGAATAAATCGAAATTTACAAGTCTTCCGTAGCATCTCCTAACGTCTTTGTATCAGTTCTCTCTATAAATCCAACATTCGCTACACACTGTTATATTGATCCTAGCCTTCGTGTGCCCCTACAATACTTCTAGTTCCAGTATCGATTAACTAAAACTTAGCAGTTAAGAAACTGCTTAATGACGCATGCCATGCTTCACTGCACATTACCCAAAACTCGAAAAACTTCGAACGCAGTAAGACTGCTAGCTGGGTTCATTCTACTAAGGGACTGTAACACAGGTAGTTAGGTGGAAATAAGTCTCCTCCAGTGTCTCTAACCTCGTAACTTGATCATCATTTACTCGCGTCCGAATTAGTGTGATATACGCTGCACAACAACATTTAGTGAAGCACACACTTCCCTTACGTCAGTAACAGTATGCATTTACTTACAAGACATTTTTGGTTGACAAGCGAGTCTCTGGGAGCCTCTGACTGTTCCACTCACCTGCAACAAAAAAACATTTAGTCAGTTAGTTTAACCACTTCATCATCTCCGATATTTTATCCAATAATTTACATTTAATTTGAAATTAATTACTTAAACTGTTTGCATGTGAGGTAACGGGCGATTTGTGGCGCCTTGAAAATATTCAAGTTGGCGTGGCCGCACGGGCCGCTCGGCCAGCCGGGGCCCGGCGGCAAACACGAGGTGGCGAACGTTAGCCGGACGAGAGAGGTAGCCCCAGCGCATGGTCCAGCCGCGTGGCTGGGAATTCCACTGTGACGCTGTGTCGATGAAGGAGACACGCTGCGAGTGCTAAAGATGGCGGACTTTGTGAAACCTTAATGGCAGACATTTCACAGTTCGTATAGGAATTAATAGTAGCCAGATGAATCATGATACCTCAAAAAGAAACAGCTACATTACCATTATTTGCACGCCGATTATGATGGTGTAATCAGATTTTCAATATCTATATTAGTATAAAGTTTAGTATCTGACGGTAAATTATACAAGTAACACCCAGCAACGAATTTCCAAAATCTAAACGGCTCTTCCGATTTAGTCGATCTATGTGTGTTTAAAAAGCTATTAGCATAAACCTAAATTGGTATGAATTACAGGCATGTAACTTAAATAGTACATGAGTTACTGGAGGTCAAACTGGCTGATTACTACCGATCGCGTCAGGCCATAAGTACTCCACAGTTACACGAAAAAATGGTAGCAGTATGCTTATAAATATATTTATTCATCTACGTCTTTCTTTATATCCGATATATACTATTCATCAAGAAATTGGTTAAATATTTACTGTGTTTTAGAAAGCACAGAGACATTAGGCTACTGGCCTACCTTTCGTTCTATACCTTTTATACATGTTTATTTAATTTGTTTATGTATTTAATAATGTGTGCTAGAGCGTGTTTATGGTCCATCCAAGGAATACTTATATAATTTCAAGTATTTAAATGTAAATCCAGTATTTGGTACGTGTTTCAATACGTTTGTGAGTGCACATCGTGTTGGAGACATGAAGGGAGCGCTCTAGCCTATCACATCACTCGTTACTAAGAGTTACGTATGGTTCCTGGGGAATAGCATCGTTTCCAGAGAGGGCAAGAGGAAGTTCATGACAGTGAGGAGTGAGGGACAGTCGCACAGGACACGGGAAGTGCTGGAAGTGAGAGTCGTGTATGTGTGTGTGTGTGTGTGTGTGTGTGTGTGTGTGTGTGTGTGTGTGTGTGTGTGTGTGGAGCGATTTTGCGCGTGGTCGCGGCAGATAAAAAAACTTGGGAGTGCCGATTTGTGCTGTTGTGAGATTTCTGTGGCTTCTACAGAAGGAGTGTGCGTTTCGATGTGAATTCTCGCGAGCTATGTTGGTGTTCATGACTAATTACGTGCAGTGCGAATCTACTGTTTCCCTGTTATTCAACTTATATTTTATTTAACTGCTGGACCATCGACACCAATAAGTGTTTTACAGAAATATACCGCATTCTCAAAAGCACTTCTACTATCGTATTCATCATTTAAAGCCGTTAAGATTCTATTTAATTGCAGTCTTTCATTTATAAATTTATATTTTACTTTCATAATTCGCAATTTCCGAGTGATAGAAACCTTCGACCATTCGATTCATGTGTGTATTCTTATCGTATACTGTAGACTCAGCAGTATTTGGCCTGCAATGCGGCAACTACGTATCCCAGCCCATAGACAACGAAACCAGCCAAAACATTTAATATTTGAACACTGAGTCGGAGGGTACGTAGTTGAGGGCCACCACAACATCTCCCCGTTTTTATTTCGTTTTTGAAAGCCCGCAGCCATCAACTGTCTTATACTGTACACTATTACGTCAGCGTTGGATAGAGTGTTAACTTACTGCTAATAGAAAGAATAGGTAAGATGCGCATGATTACATGCGAAAACCATTCAAAACGTTTCCACAAAGTAACGACCAGTTGCCCAGGCATCGTGTAACTTCTACCACTTACTCCGCTAATAGTAATAAAGAATCTCGATCAATTGGTTAACTATGGTGTCCTTCTTAACTGCACAGGCGAGTGGATCCAGTTGAATATTAGAGACGAGATCATAACCACGAGAGCCAAGGAGTTGGAAATTGCGTCACTGACCACACGAAACATTCACGAAAAGTAATCATTTCCTATGAAAAATAAAATTCACCGTTACAGCGCTGCCAACAGGCAAGAACCGTAGTAGGGAAAGGGCGTGCGCAGCTTCCTTTCTAAGTTTAGCATTTATTTTAGCAAAGCTGCAGCCGATTTAGAAAATCCATAACCTGAGGGTGTACATCGAGACAATTCTGTTACCAACTTAATTGTTTTTCCTTCTCGTTGGACAAAAGGAATGCACCTAAATAAACAATGATCAGAAAATTTTTAAGTGTCAATGGCGACTGGGTAGGTCATAGCTGGAAAGGGCTAGCTAATTTGAGAAAACCGGTTTAAACTTCGCAAATGTGTATGGAGAGAAAATGAACTTATTTACTGAAGAAACTATTTTACAGAAGTTCACAGCAAACAATTAAATGCATTATACCATTATTTTTTTCAAGAATAAATTATTATTAATACCGAGAAAAGGCAAACCAAATTGGTTCGCAAACTTTTAGGCAAAGCTGTTGTAGGAATACTCATTTTCGTCCACCAGCCGTCCACGTCGCATTTGAGCTCAGTCACAGTATTGGAAAGCTTTTCGAGGAGCCTGCAGTCCGCTCTTTCCAGCCATTCTGGTCTCCTCACTAAAATTACAAGGAAAATTATTCATCTCGGTCAACTCAAATGCTGCGCTTCGTAGGTCCTCAACTGTCACGCTGAAAACAACGGCAGCAAGGTCTCGAACTCTCAAAATACCTTCTTGTAGTCAGCAGAACGTCAGTTTTCCTTTAAGCCTCTCCTATTCAACGTACTCTTTGGGACTCGACAGGTGACTGCAGCAGTTTTGAAAACCACGCCGTCACTGTGTGCCTGTATGTCTCTCTTCTGGTCAGACTGGATGCCATTACCGACTGTCTCCTTCGGGTTCATATGTGTATACCTTCGTTGTGTGGAAAAATAAATTATTTTATCATTTAATAATAATAAATCCCGTGGAGGCTCGGGAAAGAATAGGCCTCCGGTATGTTCTGCCAGTCGTAAAAGGCGACGAAAAGAACAAACCACTAATAAGGCTAACCCCCCTTTTAGTGTGATTTGTTGGTTCAGGACAGAACTAAAGAAGCCTCGGACAAGCGCCGTCATGGTCGGGGACGACGCTTGAACCCTATGCCCGCCCACAATGGTAACAACACTGCTAGCCAACTGGAAACTGATTTAAATCCAAATAGAGGTGTTTTGCAGGATATGCTTCCTGCAGCCACCCTAGAAGGAAAACAAAGACAGCGGATGAGATGGTCAGATGAAGTTAATCGACACCTCATGTTCTCTTATTACGAAGCAACAAACCTAGGAACCAACACAACTGGATACAGATCACAAGTATACACAACATTTATTATCAGATATCCAGAATTAGAAATTTTAACAGAACAACGACTAGCTGATCAGATCCGTGTAATAATCAAAAATAACAGGATACCCCAGTCAGAATTAGAAAACATCAAACAACAAGTACAACAAATACTGGAATAAAATAATGTGCAATCAGAAGAAGAAGAAAATACAGTAATGGACTCAAACATCCAAGAGCAAACAAACACAGAACAACACGCATCAATTAAACAATCAGAGGAAAACGAAATCTTAAGACAGCCACCAGAACAAGTACAAATAGAACTCGAAGTGACACACATATTAGATATAGAAGAAAAATTTCAGCTGAGATATATAGAATACAAAGACACAAATACAGACATTAGACCATTCTTGCATAGACCACCAAATAACCCACAAGTCGAAACAACAATAAAAACTATCAACACAATCATACACAACAAAATAAATGAAAACACAACTATGGAAGAGTTACAACTACTGGTTTATATAGGAGCACTCACTACACTAAATATACACACTAGGCAGAGATCAGAACTAACCAACACACAGAAGAAACCCACAAAACCAGCATGGCAACACAGGCTACAAATCAGTATAGAAAAACTGAGAAAAGACATCGGACAGCTAACACAATTTATAAGAAAGGAAATGTCAGAAAAAAAACGAAAAAGGTTAGGTAAAATCTCACAACAAGAAGCGATAGAGCAATTAGATGAAAAGAAGCAGAAATTACAAGCATTGGCCAAACGACATAGAAGATACAAAAAAAATTGAAAATAGAAGGAAACAAAACCAAATATTCAACACAAACCAAAAGAAAATTTACCAGACAATAGATAACACACACATTAAAATAGACAATCCACCAAACATAACAGACATGGAAAACTTCTGGAGCAACATATGGTCAAACCCGATACAACATAACAGGCATGCACGGTGGATACAAGCAGAAACAGGCACATACAAGTTGATACCACAAATGCCTGAAGTAAAAATTTTGCAACTTGAAGTCACCCAAGCAATTAATTCTACTCACAATTGGAAAGCCCCTGGAAAAGATAAAATAGCAAATTTCTGGATAAAGAAGTTCACCTCAACACATTCACATATAACTAAATTATTTAACAGTTACATTGCAGACCCATACACATTCCCTGATACACTTACACATGGAATAACTTATCTGAAACCTAAAGCTAACCCAGCTAAATATCGCCCCATAACATGCCTACCAACAATATACAAAATATTAACTTCAGTCATTACACAGAAATTATTGACACACACAACACAGAACAAAATTATAAATGAAGAACAAAAAGCCTGGTGCAAAGGAGCACGAGGATGTAAAGAGCAACTGATAATAGATGCAGAGGTGACATATCAAGCTAAAACTAAACAAAGGTCGCTACACTACGCATACATTGATTACCAAAAAGCTTTTTATAGTGTACCCCACTCATGGTTACTACAAATATTGGAAATATACAAAGTAGATCCAAAATTGATACAGTTCCTAAACATAGTAATGAAAAATTGGAAAGCCACACTTAATATCCAAATAAATTCAAATATCATCACATCACAGCCAATACAGTTTAAGCGTGGAATATACCAAGGAGACTCATTAAGTCCTTTCTGGTTTAACCTTGCTCTGAACCCACTATCCAACATGCTAAATAATACAAATTATGGATACAATACTACTGGAACATACCCACACAAAATCACACATTTGCTATACATGGATGATCTAAAACTACTGGCAGCAACAAATCAACAACTCAACCAATTACTAAAGATAACAGAAGTATTCAACAATGATATAAATATGGCTTTTGGAACAGACAAATGTAAGAAAAATAGCATAGTCAAGGGAAAACATACTAAACAAGAAGATTACATAATGGATAACCACAGCGACTGCATAGAAGCAATGGAAAAAAACAGATGCCTGTAAATATCTAGGATACAGACAAAAAATAGGAATAGATAATACAAATATTAAAGAAGAACTAAAAGAAAAATATAGACTAACAAAAATACTGAAAACAGAATTGACAGCAAGAAACAAGACAAAAGCTATAAATACTTATGCTATACTAATATTGACCTACTCATTTGGAGTAGTGAAATGGAGTAACACAGACCTAGAAGCACTTAATACACTTACACGATCACAATGCCACAAATATAGAATACATCACATACATTCAGGAACAGAAAGATTCACATTAAGCAGAAAGGAAGGAGGAAGGGGATTTATCGACATAAAAAACCTACATTATGGACAGGAAGACAATTTAAGAAAATTCTTTCTAGAACGTGCAGAAACTAGCAAAATACACAAAGCAATCACACCACTGCAATTTCATAACCACTTCTACAACCCTTTAGATCACATAACATCAACAGATACGAAGAAAGTAAATTGGAAAAAGAAAACACTACATGGCAAGCACCCGTATCATCTAACACAGCCACACATCGATCAAGACGCATCCAACACATGGCTAAGAAAAGGAAATATATACAGTGAGACGGAAGGATTCATGATTGCAATACAGGATCAAACAATAAACACCAGATATTACAGCAAGCATATTATTAAAGATACCACAACAGATAAAAGCAGACTTTGCAAACAACAAATAGAAGCAGTGGATCACATAACAAACGGATGTACAATACTAGCAAATACAGAATACCCCAGAAGACATGACAATGTAGCAAAAATAATACATCAACAGCTTGCCTTACAACATAAACTTATAAAATAACACGTTCCCACATAGATGTATGCACCACAAAATGTACTGGAGAATGAGGAATACAAATTATACTGGAACAGAACCATTATAACAGATAAAACAACACCACATAACAAACCTGATATCATACTCACTAATAAAAAGAAGAAATTAACACAACTAATCGAAATATCCATACCCAATACAACAAATATACAAAAGAAAACAGGAGAAAAAATTGGAAAATACATCCAACTGGCTGAGGAAGTCAAGGACATGTGGCATCAGGATAAAGTTGACGTTATACCAATTATACTATCAACTACAGAAGTCATACCACACAATATTCACCAGTACATCCATGCAATACAGCTACATCCAAACTTATATATACAACTACAGAAATCTGTAATTATTGATACATGCTCAATTACCCGAAAGTTCCTAAATGCAATATAACACATACCGTACAGTTAAAAGGAAGTGACGCTTGATCAAGGTCCGCGTCACTTTCCATTTTTAACCAGACTTAACGTCTGAGAAAGTAAAGAAATAATAATAATAATTGTTATTACAGAAAGAACCCCCCCCCCCCACACACACACACAGACAGACACACACATACACCACACAAACGTCATCACATAACCAAGGATGATCGATGTCAGAAGTCATCGATAGTGAAAATTAGTAACCAAGGTTGAGGTGGCATTAACTCTGTTCATTCACAAATTCGACAGCCGTATTACATGCAGAATTTAAGCAAAAAATTCCATCTCTGTTTATGAAGTTACTTGTTCATTTAACTTGAACTGATCTCGTAAAAACTCTATCCCAATACTTGGAAGTATACGTCGGGATCTCCGTGTTATTGTATTCCTCAGGATCACCGGCACCAAGATAATGTTCTGTAATACCGTATTTGCTCGGCTGTTGTAAGTGTGGGTGAGGCTTATGCTGGGTACGCTGAACCTCCACGGTACTAACAGTCTGATCGATATATATGACATGCCACAACTGCAAGGAATGCGGTAGACACTTGCCTTACACAAACCGTGATCACACTTTACGGAATGTGAAGGACCCTAATGTTAGATGGTGTTGAAAAAAAATATTTTATGTCATATTTGCCCAAAATATGACCAACTCAACTGGAAATGCAAGAAGATCATAGACTTTTGTGCAAGTTCGCTATTATCATCATTGAAGCGACACACGGTGGATCGATAGCGCTGTGCACATCTGATATGTCTTTCACTTTAACCATTCTGACGAAAGGTGACCTCAAGATGGGCTAACTCAGCTGGAAAACTTCAGTGTCTAAGATGACGTAAGCGCTGTGAACCAGGGTACAAAGTCCCCGTTTACGCTAAGCGGAATGTTGACAATACTTCTGCAGTTTGGCCTCAGGGTAGTTGGAATTTGAACGACTTTCTAGAACGCCTGTATGAAGCTCATCCGAATATTTGTTTCACGAAGGAGGTGGAAAACAATGGTTGCCTTGCCTTGCCTTCCCTTTTTTAGTGAGTTGGTCAGGAGGAATGTTGATGGCACGTTGGGAGATGAAATTTATAGGAAATGTACTGATTCTGACTTATATCTACAGGCTGACACTTGTCACACTCCGGATCAGTTTGAAAGGGTACTTCATACTTGGTTCACAGGGCCTACACGTCATTTCGAACCATTAGCTTGGGCTAACTTAGTTGATAAACTCTGAGGTCACTTTTCGTCAGAACGGTTATAGTGAAAGATGAGACCTGCGTTGCGCTATAGACCAACCGTGCGCCGGTTGAGTGATGATAATACTGAGGTGGCACATAAATCTGCGATCATTTCCAACGGGACTGCTTGTACCTTGCGGAAATATGATGTGGAATGTGTTTTTGGACCGCCGTGTAAGATTAGGGCCCGTAAACGGCGATCTTGCTTTAGGTAATGGAACTTTCTACTGTACTCCTTGCTGCTGGGACAGGTCATACATTTGTCAGACTGTAAGCACCGTGAACCGAGAATAAGCGTCACACACGCACACAACAGCTACGCTAATCTGCGAAGAACATGGCCTTGGCACCGGTCATCTTATGGAATATAAAAACACGGAGATTCTGACATGCACTTCCAACTATTGGAATAGTGCTACTAAGGAGTGTGTTGAAATTAAATTAGCAAGTAACCTTATAAATAGAGATGGAGGTTTTTGCTTAAATTGTGCGTGGGACCCTGTTCACCAATTTGTGAAAAAAAGGAAGGACTTTTTAATGCTATCTCGCCCGGTGATTATTAATTTACACTATCGTAACTTCTGTCAGCAGTCGTCTTTGGTTGTGTGGTGGCGCGCAACGAAGACACACGATAAATGTGCAAGATGTTGCGGATACATCTTTTCATTCCTATCTTCTTATCCACTGAAGTTCTTTGAGCCTACACTGCGCCAACTCAAAACTCGCCTGTCAGATGCAGACTATGCAACCCACCATCGAATCCCTGTGAGACTTGAATTCTCGTGTACATCTCTGGCGGTGCAAATACAGTCCTAAGTGAAAAAAAACCGTTCTGGAACTGATTGCCCAAACACAACTAGAATGGCGCGTAGACAACAACAAATACGGACTCAGAACAGGAAAAGGGTGATTTATGGCTAAATGTATACTCTGGAAGTCACCGTACAGTGGGCGGCGGAAGGCATTTCTGGTACCAATACTAAAGTGCCCCTTCTATTGTACATTCGAAAATCGAGCGTTGGAAGAATGATTGTCAACAACCCTGCATATGAGCTTTAATTTCCCTGATTTTCTTGTCGTGGTCATTCCACGAGAAGAATGGGGATGGGAGTCATACACCTTGATAAACCAAAACATTATGACCATCTGCTTAGTAGCTTGGGAACTAAGTACATCACTGATTCTGCGAATTAGGGATTCGACAGTTTGTTGATAGGTTTATGAAGGTATGTGGCATTAGATGTATAGCACAGGTCATGTAATTCGCGTAAGTAACGGGCTGATGATTTGCGTACGCGGTGATGGCACCCAATAGCGACCCAGATGGGTTCCATAGGATTTACATCAGGTGAATCTGGTCACCGAGACGTCAACGGGAGTTCTTTATAATGCTCTTCAAACCACCGAAACACGGTTCTGATTCCGAGCCACGGATAATTATACTGCTGAAAGATGGCATCAAGCATAAAGGGATGCAGGTGGTTCGCACCTGTCAACGTGTCTTCCAGTATTACAACAAGTCCCGCGAAAGTGCAGGAGAATGTCTCCCTTAGCGTAATACTGCTCCCACCAGCCTGCGTCCGCCGCGCACTGCACGTTGTGAACCACCGTTCACCTCGATGATGGCGTTTCTGGAGACGACCATCGATATAATGCAGCAAAATTGTGATTCACCCGAAAAGCCGACACTTTTCCATTGATCGACGGTCGAATCCCGATGGTCCTTTGCCCACTGCAGTCGTAATTGACGATGCCGTTGGGTCATCATATGGACATGTAGGGGCTGTCTGCTGCAGAGTTCCATGTTCAACAATGTTCGATGAATGGTGTGCTCCGAAACAGTTGTACTTGCACCAGCATTGTGCTCTTTCGGCAGAGATGCCACTGATCTGTCCTATTTTACATAGCAGACAAGCCTCCGAACCCTACGTTCTGCGAAGAGTCGCTGACATCCAATCATTTAGCGCCTAGTGGTAGTTTTACTGTCCTACCTCATTCCGTAGATGCTCACTACAGTAGCACATGAACAGTCGTCAGTTTCGTCGTTTATCGAGGTACTCGATCACCAGCTCTGCGTGATAATAATCTGCCTGTTGTCAAAGTTGCTTATCTCAATGGATTTCCCCTTTTGCTGCCCGTATCTTCGTTGGGGTGATCCCCGTCCGTGTCAAACAACTTTCAACCATCGCCCCTTTCTTATCTTTCTTTTTTTTTTTTTTTTTTTAAAAAAAAAACTTTCCCACTTGCTCGTTTTAGTTTCCTTGTAGTTTGAACCACTGGATATTTTCTACTAATTTAGCTAGAATGCTCAGGAATCAGTCTTGCAAATGTTTTGTACCCACAACATTTGAGAATACATTAAACTACTTTTTGAATCTTCCAATGACTCAACTTGACATGATTTCCTTACAGTTACTTTTATGTAACCATTCTACTTTATGTCCTGACGGAACGTTACTCCAAGGGAGATTATGGTTGTTACTATTGACAAACCGGAATCTAACAGCACTTTTCCGGGAAATATGCCACAGTTATCTACGTTCGTGGTCAACTACCAACACTACATCAATAATGGAGCCTCTGTAGGTCTTCCTGCGTTTGGCGACAGTTTCATGACGTTCCAAAATTCTTGTAGACAGTAACATCATCTGTGAATATCCTCATTGGTCCCGTCCTTATTCATAGTTGATTTACACTACTGGCCATTAAAACTGCAACACCAAGTAGAAATACAGATGACAAACGGGTATTCATTGGACAAAAATATTATACTAGAACTGACATGTGATTACATTTTCACGCAATTTGGGTGCCTAGATCCTGAGAGATCAGTACCCACAACAACCGCCTCTGGCAGTAATAACGACCTTGATACGCCTCGGCATTGACTCAAACAGAGCTTGGATGGCGTGTACAGGTACAGCTGCCCATGCAGCTTCAACACGATACCACAGTTCATCAAGAGTAGTGACTGGCGTATTGTGACGAGACAGTTGCTCGGCCACTATTGACCAGACGTTTTCAATTGGTTAGAGATCTGGGGAATGTGCTGGCCAGGGCAGCAGTCGAACATTTTCTGTATCCAGAAAGGCCCGTACAGGACCGGCAACATGCGGTCGTGCATTATCCTGCTGAAATGTAGGGTTTCGCAGGGATCGAATGAAGGGTAGAGCCACGGGTCGTAACACATCTGAAATGTAACGTCCACTGTTCAGAGTTTCGTCAATGCGAACAAGAGGTGACCGAGACGTGTAACCAATGGCACCCCATACCATGACACCGGGTGATACGCCAGTATGGCGATTACGAATACACGCTTCCAATGTGCGTTCACCGCGATGTCGCCAAAGACGGATGCGACCATTATGATGCTGTAAACAGAAACTGCATTCATCAGAAAAAATGACGTTTTGCCATTCGTGCACCCAGGTTCATCGTTGAGTACACCATCGCAAGCGCTCCTGTCTAGGATGCAGCGTCAAGGATAACCGCAGCCATGGTCTCCGAGCTGATAGTCCATGCTGCTGCAAACGTCGTCCAACTGTTCGTGCTGATGGTTGTTGTCTTGCAAACATTCCCATCTGTTGACTCAGGGATCGAGACGTGGGTGCATGATCCATTACAGCCATGCAGGTAAGATGCCTGTCATCTCGACTGCTAGTGATACGAGGCCGTTGGGATCCAGCACGGCGTTCTGTATTACCCTCCTGAAACCACCGACTCCATATTCTGCTAACAGTCATTGGATCTCGACCAACGCGAGCAACAATGTCACGTTACGATAAGCCGCAATTCTGATAGGCTACAATCCGACCTTTATCAAAGTCGGAAACGTGATGGTACGCATTTTTCCTTACACGAGGAATCACAACAACGTTTCACCAGGCAACGCCGGTCAACTGCTGTTTGTGTATGAGAAATCGGTTGGAAATTTTCCTCATGTCAGCACGTTGTAGATGTCGCCACCTGCGCCAACCTTGTATGAATGCTCTGAAAAGCTGATCATTTGCATATCACAGCATCTTCTTCCTGTCGGTTAAATTTCGCATCTGTAGCACGTCATCTTCGTGGTGTAGCAATTTTAATGGCCAATAGTGTATACTCTGAGGACCCAAAGAAACTGGTAAACTGTCTAATATCGAGTAGGGCCCCCGAGAGCGTGAAGAAGTGCCGCAACACAACGTGGCATGAACTCGACTATTGTCTGAAGTAGTGCTGGAGGGAACTGACACCATGAATCCTGCAGGGCTGAGCATAAATCGGTAAGAGTACGACGGGGTGGAGATCTCTTCTGAACGCACCTCAGCCGGTCCACTTGCGTTCCACTGTTACAGAATGACTTGAACGGCAGCTTTTAGTGTAATGTAATGTCACTTCTGTTGTCATTCCGACCTTGTGGGCGTTTACATGTCCCTCGCAGGTTAAATGTTCCATTAATACTATTTTATTTGTCTGTGGTATTGTGTGCTGCATTGGCTAAGGGTACAGTGTATGCATTGGTGTTAAGTTTCGCTCTTCGTATGTTGCTAGATATGTTTCGTAGTTATTGCAGCATAGCAGCGTGAGAACTTTGGTCTGATGTTGGAGACATGCCGAGCACAATAAGGATAAGAATGCATCGTAATAATGTGGCCGTTCTGTGTACAACTGGAAAGGCAAGTGGGATCGGATGAGATGCCTGTGAGACATTGCCGAGACTATGCGAAAGTACTTTCCCCCATCCTAAGAGCAGTTTGTCGAAGGTTACTGGCACAATGAAAGCAGCAATCAGTTCGAAAAAAGCGGAGGTCATTACCGTTTTCAAGAAGAGTCGTCGGACTGAGATCAATCTGTTTCAGGAGTCTGGGATAGTTCATCCCCATGCATTACGACGTTTTTGCTGAACGAAAATCTCCTCTTACGTGAGCCATGGCATGAAATACATCGACGTCATTTTCAATCCTCCACTTCCGAGAGGCATTGAGGACGTCGTGGCATATAGAACTGAAGAGGTGGTTGCTGACAGAACAAAATGGAAAGGTGTAAGTGTAATTTGGGATTACATTATGGGAGCACTACAGGGCCACTAGTGTTTACGCTGCTCCAATCAACGACATAGGCCCTAGACGGATTGGAAAAGTACTTTCTTTGAACACTATTATTTCTAAAATGACGAAATGGTATTTACTTTTTTTTAGGATTTTTACGAACTCACATGCTAATGAATCAAGCATGAATTGATACTGCTTATTTCTAACTTCTTTTTTTTTGAGTGATGAAATAATTAGTGCATCGCGAGGGCTACCTGCAACCCCTCCACTGAAAACAAAGCTAACTATCCAAATTGAGGGTGGACGCTTGTTACAAAATATTCTACCCTGCACCATGCCTGTCCATAGCGACTCCTAGTTCACCCACACCTTGCACCCTCATTTAAAAATCAATCAAGTTAAGATGTTTGCACTATAGTAAGCACTACCGTTTTTAAATCACTTGTTTGCTTGATTTCTTACTTCTGAACTGCAGAATTTGGAAGGCTTCAGGCTGCTAACCCTTGTGTGTACGAACGTCCACTAATAATGATGATAATAATAATAATGTAGTGTAGATCCTACAGCGGCGTAGTATCCATTACATACTTACTGCTGTGTACTGCTGTCAGTTCGTTTACTGTTGCGAAGTGATTAATGAACCAGTTTCTCGCTTACTAAGAGAACTACCTATAACCCGGAAAAAAGCATGAGATGTTTAAGCACATGTGATGAATACGTCTCAGTAGTACTGTCATAGATGTTTCGTACAAAGCGTAAACGAAGTATATGTGTAGTGTGTGGACCACGTGAGGATGATGATGTTCATACGTTCTTTTTACAAGCTGTAACAACCTTGTGTCCTTCCAAATGCGAAAATATTTTGTTGAGCCCAACATACATAGGTAGGAATGATCATCAAAATAAAATTAGAGAAATCAGAGCTCGAACAGAAAGGTTTAGGTGTTCGTTTTTCCCGCGCGCTGTTCGGGAGTGGAATGGTAGGGATATAGTATGATTGTGGTTCAATGAACCCTCTGCCAAGCACTTAAATGTGAATTGCAGAGTAATCATGAAGACGTATATGTAGATGTAGATGTTAAGGATGGTATTTGAAAAAAAGTGGATATTAGTAATTTACGTCTTACGAAATAGTGATAATAGCAATGATCTTCTAAAACTTATTTATTTCGTGCGCGAAACACAACTGAACACTTTTAATTTTACCAATCGGAAAACTACATTTTATATACCTCAGGAGATAGTTACCCTCTGGTTAGGAACTACGGGTCTACAACGCACAATGCTATGGTACAGGAGTGAATTTGCAGATGTCGTTACAGACCACTTTCCGGAGGACGATAATGAAACAATGTATCCTTCTCACAATAATATACGAGCTGCGTTCAATATACAGCGTGTTAAAAAAAGGTACGGCCAAACTTTCAGGAAACATTCCTCACAGACAAATAAATAAAAGATTTTATGTGGACATGTGTCCGGAAACGCTTAATTTCCATGTTAGAGCTCATTTTAGTTTCGTCAGTATGTACTGTACTACCTCGATTCACAGCCAGTTGGACCAATTGAAGGAAGGTAATGTTGACTTCGGTGCTTGTGTTGACATGCGACTCATTGCTCTACAGTACTAGCATCAAGCACTTCAGTACGTAGCATCAATAGGTTAGTGTTCATCACGAACGTGGTTTTGCAGTCAGTGCAATGTTTACAAATGCGGAGTTGGCAGATGCCCATTTGATGTATGGATTAGCACGGGGCAATAGCCGTGGCGCGGTACGTTTGTATCGAGACAGATTTCCAGAACGGAGGTGTCCCGACCGGAAGACGTTCGAAGCAATTGATCGACGTCTTAGAGAGCACGGAACATTCCAGCCTATGACTCGCGACTGGGGAAGACCTAGAACGACGAGGACACCTGCAATGGACGAGGCAATTCTTCGTGCAGTTGACGATAACCTTAATGTCAGCGTCAGAGAAGTTGCTGCTGTACTAGGTAACGTTGACCACGTCACTGTATGGAGAGTGCTACGGGAGAACCAGTTGTTTCCGTACCATGTACAGCGTATGCAGGCACTATCAGCAGCTGATTGGCCTCCACGGGTACACTTCTGCGAATGGTTCATCCAACAGTGTGTCAATCCTCATTTCAGTGCAAATGTTCTCTTTACGGATGAGGCTTCATTCCAACGTGATCAAATTGTAAATTTTCACAATCAACACGTGTGGGCTGACGAGAATCCGCACGCAATTGTGCAATCACGTCATCAACACAGATTTTCTGTGAACGTTTGGGCAGGCATTGTTGGTGATGTCTTGATTGGGCCCCCATGTTCTTCTACCTACACTCAATGGAGCACGTTATCATGATTTCATACGGGATACTCTACTTGTGCTGCTACAAGATGTGCCTTTACAAGTACGACACGACATGTGGTTCATGCACGATGGTGCTCCTGCACATTTCAGTCGAAGTGTTCGTACGCTTCTCAACAACAGATTCGGTGATCGATGGATTGGTAGAGGCGGACCAAGTCCATGGCCTCCACGCTCTCCTGACCTCAACCCTCTTGACTTTCATTTATGGGGGCATTTGAAAGCTCTTGTCTACGCAACCTCGGTACCAAATGTAGAGACTCTTCGTGCTCGTATTGTGGACGGCTGTGATACAATAGGCCATTCTCCAGGGCTGCATCAGCGCATCAGGGATTCCATGCGACGGAGGGTAGATGCATGTATCCTCGCTAACGGAGGTCATTTTGAACATTTCCTGTAAGAAAGTGTTTGAAGTCACGCTGGTACGTTCTGTTGCTGTGTGTTTCCATTCCACGATTAATGTGATTTGAAGAGAAGTTATAAAATGAGCTCTAACATGGAAAGTAAGCGTTTCCGGACACATGTCCACATAACATATTGTCTTTCTTTGTGTGTGAGGAATGTTTCCCGAAGGTTTGGCCGTACCATTTTGTAACACCCTGTATAATGCATCACTTTTTTCTTAAAGCAGGTTGACTCACTCAGGATTCCAATAAGCCATTCTATTCCCTTGTCTTTTGGCAACAAAAGACTATTTTTCCACGAAATCTCCAGCAACCCGACGGTCTTACGCCACCTTACTGGGAGGGCTTGCATGCCTGCATGGTACCGCTCCACTGGTCGACGTCAGAGTCAACGTCTATCTGCATCAATAGCTTCTCGGTAACTAATGCACCGCTTCCAGCAGTGTGCGTAGTTCGTTGGGCCAAACAGGCGACATCTGGGCTGTAGAGTTGATGAGGAAGAACAGTAAAGTTTTGTGAGCTCCTCTCGGGCGCAGAGACGTGTCAGGTGTTGAGCTGTCATGGAAACGGAGAAGTTGATTTGCATTTTGGTGGCGACGAACAAGCTGAAGTCATTTCTTCAATTTCTTGAGAGTAGCACAACACACTCCCAGGTTTATCATTGCACCGTGAGGGATGACAAAAAACAGAATAACCTCTTCAGAGTCCCTGAAGACCGTTGCCACGACTTTACTGGCTGAGACTGTGGTTTTGAACTTTTTCGTAAGCGGCAAGGAATTGTGGCGCCACTCCATGGACAGCCGTTTTGTTTCTTGTTCGAAGTGATTAAACTATGTTCCATCGACTGTGTCATGATCGACAGTAGAATAGTCGAGATCAGCCTAGTAACGCGCAGGCAACTGCGCACAGATAGTCCTTCGTTGCTCCTTATAGTCTTCTGTTAGGTGACAAGGAACTCAGTGACCACACGCCTTTTAGTACGCAATTGGTAGACGAATGTGTCAACACTACCAACAGAGACGTCGAGTCGTGCAGCGAAGTGTATGACTGTGATCCGTCGATCACCTCGAGTGAGATTGTTTGTACGTTGCAACATTGCAGGACTCACAGTGGTGTGCGGCCGGCGGGCACGAGGTACATGGGACAGGTCTGCGTGACCTTTTTCCGATGATGACAGACGCCCGGCCCAACGACTTAGTGTTGTCTTGTTCACTGCCTGTTCTCCGTCGAAATTCAGCAAAAGAATATGAATATATGCGATGCTCTGGTTTTCCGCCAAAAGAAACTCGATGGTAGCTCTCTGCTTGCTACGAATCTCTATTACAGACGCCATTTTGAATGCAACGTGTAGCGCCGCCATCTATCTGAACTTCATGAAAGTACAGGTGCTGAAGCGGGAATATTTCACGATGTTCCTCAACAAATTGGGCACTTTTTCAACCAAATTTGGCTGAGGAAGAAAGTCTTGCATTATTTCTTGAGCGCCACTCATATCTACGTCGACATTCATGCTCTGTAAGCCACCATATGATGCAGGGTGGAGAGTACCTGGTTACATTGCTAGTTATTCCACTTCCTGTTCCAATCCCGAATGGAGCGAAGGGAAAAAGCGCTATATCTATGCTTCCGTACGACCTTGGTTCAAATGGTTCAAATGGCTCTGAGCACTATGGGACTTAACTTCTAAGGTCATCAGTCCCCTAGAACTTAAAACGACTTAAACCTAACTAATCTAACGACATCACACACATCCATGCCCGAGGCGGGATTCGAACCTGCGACCGTAGAGATCACGCGATTCCAGACTCTAGCGCCTAGAACCGCTCGGCCACCCCGGCCGACTCGTACGACCTTGATTTCGCTTATTTGTCTTCGCGGTCCACACGTGAGATGTATGTAGGTGGCTGTAGAATTATTCAGCTGACTGCCGCAAATGCCAGTTATCAATACTGCAACGGGAACTTCGTCTTCCCTCCAAGGATTCTCGTTTTACTTCCCAGAGAATTCCGGTAACCATCGCGTGTTGATTGAACCTAGTTGTAATGAATATAGCAGCACGACACTGAATTACTTCGATATATTTACTGAACCTGACTTGGAGGAGATCCCAAACTCTACAGGGGGACCGAAGATTGGGTATCGCAAGTATTCTATACGCAGTCTCCTTTATAAATGAGCTACACTTCCCTAGAATCTTCCCAAAAAATCGAAGTCTACAATTCGCCTTCCCTACAACCGACCTTATGTGCTTGTTCCCTTTCAAATCGCTTTGCAGCGATACGTCTATGTATTTAGTTGACGTCACGGTATCAAGCAACCATTACTAATAGTGTTTTCGAACGTTACAGGATTACCTATCCTACCCATCTACATTAAATTATATTTCTCGACGTTTAGAGCAAGCTAACAGTCATCAGATTAAATAGAAATTGTGTTCAAATCGTGCTGTATGATTACGTAGTCACTCAACGTGAAACATTTCCATACACTGCAGTTACATCACAAAACAGCCTCAGGCTACTGCTCAGTATTTTTGTCAGCTTGTTTATATTTGTGGAGAACAAGAGCAGACATTCACATTTCCCTGGAGCACACCTGACGATACTCTTGCATCCGATGACCACCCACCGTACTCAGTTCTGTTACCTACAAGGTATTCACTTATCTCAGAATCTATTCCATATGCTCAGACCTTCGTTAATACCTTGCGGTGTAGCTGCGTGGCACTGTTTTGTGATCATTGTAACAGGAAAGAGTGTTCAAAATTAAAAACTCTTTCTCTAAACCCACAGACGTCACATTCCCTTATCCAGTATTGTCCTACGTTTCAAAGCGATCGGTATTGTTGTTGTTGTGGTCTTCAGTCCTGAGACTGGTTTGATGCAGCTCTCCATGCTACTCTATCCTGTGCAAGCTTCTTCCTCTCCCAGTACCTACTGCAACCTACATCCTTCTGAATCTGCTTAGTGTATTGATCTCTTGGTCTCCCTCTACGACTTTTACCCTCCACGCTGCCCTCCAATGCTAAATTTGTGATCCCTTGATGCCTCAAAACATGTCCTACCAACCGATCCTTTCTTCTCAAGTTGTGCCACAAACTTCTCCCCAATCCTATTCAATACCTCCTCATTAGTTACGTGATCTACCCACCTTTTCTTCAGCATTCTTCTGTAGCACCACATTTCGAAAGCTTCTATTCTCTTCTTGTCCAAACTGGTTATCGTCCATGTTTCACTTCCATACATGGCTACACTCCATACAAATACTTTCAGAAACGACTTCCTGACACTTAAATCTATACTGGATGTTAACAAATTTCTCTTCTTCAGAAACACTTTCCTTGCCATTGCCAGTCTACATTTTACATCCTCTCTACTTCGACCATCATCAGTTATTTTGCTCCCCAAATAGCAAAACTCCTTTACTACTTTAAGTGTCTCATTTCCTAATCTAATTCCCTCAGCATCACCCGATTTAATTTGACTACATTCCATTATCCTCGTTTTGCTTTTGTTGATGTTCATCTTATATCCTCCTTTCAAGACACTGTCCATTCCGTTCAACTGCTCTTCCAAGTCCTTTGCTGTCTCTGACAGAATTTCAATGTCATCGGCGAACCTCAAAGTTTTTACTTCTTCTCCATGAATTTTAATACCTACTCCGAATTTTTCTTTTGTTTCCTTTACTGCTTGCTCAATATACAGATTGAATAACATCGGGGAGAGGCTACAACCCTGTCTCACTCCTTTCCCAACCACTGCTTCCCTTTCATGCCCCTCGACTCTTATAACTGCCATCTGGTTTCTGACCAAATTGTAAATAGCCTTTCGCTCCATGTATTTTACCCCTGCCACCTTCAGAATTTGAGAGTATTCCAGTTAACGTTGTCAAAAGCTTTCTCTAAGTCTACAAATGCTAGAAACGTAGGTTTGCCTTTCCTTAATCTTTTTTCTAAGATAAGTCGTAAGGTTAGTATTGCCTCACGTGTCCCAACATTTCTACGGAATCCGAACTGATCTTCCCCGAGGTCCGCCTCTACCAGTTTTTCCATTAGTCTGTAAAGAATTCGCGTTAGTATTTTGCAGCTGTGACTTATTAAACTGATAGTTCGGTAATTTTCAAATCTGTCAACACCTGCTTTCTTTGGGATTGGAATTATTATATTCTTCTTGAAGTCTGAGGCTATTTCGCCTGTCTCATACATCTTGCTCACCAGATGGTAGAGTTTTGTCATGACTGGCTCTCCCAAGGCCATCAGTAGTTCTAATGGAATGTTGTCTACTCCCGGGGCCTTGTTTCGACTCAGGTCTTTCAGTGCTCTGTCAAACTCTTCACGCAGTATATTATCTTCCATTTCATCTTCATCTACATCCTCTTCCATTTCCATAATATTGTCCTCAAGTACATCGCCCTTGTATAAACCCCCTATATACTCCTTCCACCTTTCTGCCTTCCCTTCTTTGCTTAGAACTGGGTTGCCATCTGAGCTCTTGATATTCATACAAGTGGTTCTCTTCTCTCCAAAGGTCTCTTTAATTTTCCTGTAGGCAGTATCTATCTTACCCCTAGTGAGACAAGCCTCTACATCCTTACATTTGTCCTCTAGCCATCCCTGCTTAGCCATTTTGCGCTTTCTGTCGATCTCATTTTTGAGACGTTTGTATTTCCTTTTGCCACAATAATGCGTTCAATATGCTGTTTGTAGTAGCTAACCCGCACTCCTATTTTTTTATTCATTATTAAACCTACTCCTGCATTACCCCTAATTGAATTTGTATTTATAGCCCTGTAGTCACCTGACCAGAAGTCTTGTTCCTCCTGCCACCGAACTTCAGTAATTCCCACTATATCTAACTTTAACCTATCCATTTCCCTTTTTAAATTTTCTAACCTACCTGCCCGATTAAGTGATCTGACATTCCACGCTCCGATCCGTAGAACGCCAGTTTTCTTTCTCCTGATAACGACGTCCTCTTGAGTAGTCCCCGCCCGGAGATCCGAATGGGGGACTATTTTACCTCCGGAATATTTTACCCAAGAGGACGCCATCATCACTTAATCATACAGTAAAGCTGCATGTCCTCGGGAAAAATTACGGCTGTAGTTTCCCCTTGCTTTCAGCCGTTCGCAGTACCAGCACAGCAAGGCCGTTTTGGTTGATGTTACAAGGCCAGATCAGTCAATCATCCAGACTGTTGCCCCTGCAACTACTGAAAAGACTGCTGCCCCTCTTCAGGAACCACACGTTTGTCTGGCCTCTCAACAGATACCCCTCCGTTGTGGTTGCACCTACGGTACGGCCATCTGTATCGCTGAGGCTGCAAGCCTCCCCACCAACGGCAAGGTCCATGGTTCATGGGGGAAGAAGCGATATCTCGGTTGTAAGTCCAGTAAAGCTGAATATTTGAATAAAGGGAGATTTAAGTACTTTGGCTACGCCTATACTGCTATCTGCTAAGCGTAGCTGCTTGTAAAGGATCAATGTAACGGATTTCAGCGTCGTCGCCACAAAAATTGGTACTCGTAATGCTTTCTTCGTTAAGTAGTTGCAGCAGTACAGAACGAACGAAAATTATGAAAGAAATTACTAACTCAAGTCAGCATGAATGCAAAATGGGGCTTCCTCCAAGGAGGGACTGCCGCTCTTTTTACCTCGAGCTGCACTGAACCACTAACATGGAGTGCAAGGCGCATCACAGCAGATGGTGTGATTGATCTCTGGTCTGCGGCAGCCGATCTAACTAAATTTCGCGCTCGAGCCACAGGTTTTTGTAGTCACCGAGAGAGAGAGAGAGAGAGAGAGAGAGAGAGAGAGAGAGAGATAGGGAGGCAGAGGAGACAGGTAGGAAGACAGAGAAAAGTGAGGAGAGAGAGAGAGAGAGAGAGAGAGAGAGAGAGAGAGAGAGAGAGAGAAACACACGAGAGAGAGAGAGAGAGAGAAACACACGAGGAGAGAGAGAGAGAGAGAGAGAGAGAGAGAGAGAGAGAGAGAGAGATGGATAGGGGGGAAGGGGGATGGCTACATGGAAGATGGTCTACAGTGCTGACAAGAATAAAATGTGAGATGTCTAGAGGACAAGGAATGTAAGTGTACTTTACTGCACTTGGAGAAAATCTAACAAAAAGTAATATTAATGTCATTCTTTTTAGCTACGTCTAATCTCATAAGTAATGCAGTTTTTTCCTAAAATATACGTTAAATCTATACACCACAGAGTGAAAGCCACTGAATATGTACTACTTGTTACTTAGCTAGAAGCACTTCTATAATTTTGTAACAATAATAGGGCAGTACAATGTAAGTAAGTTCAGAATTATTTACCTGCAGCTTCCCCCACGTATGCATTTGATAAATATGCTGGAAACACCTCATCCTCCGTCTTTCTATACCTACCTCTTTTTCCATCTGTCTACCTCATCCAACTATACCTGTTTATTCTTTTTCTCTCTCTCTCTCTCTCTCTCTCTCTATATATATATATATATATATATATATATATATATATATATATATATATATATATGACGTAGTGGTTAGCACATCTGCCTGGTGGATAGGAAACCTAGGTTTGATTACTGGTCATTGTAAAAATTTTGGTTCTTCACTTCAGTCTGTATGTATACATGAAAATAAAACTTCTGTGGAAATCTTAAGGAACCTACACTTCCTGACTTACACAACTTCACAGAATCCTTATTTAGAATTACATGTCGATTGAATGCTCTGTCGGTTACTCATAATTTTAAAAAAAAATGTTTGCACTATCTGTTACTTAAGTGAAACATTCATCCAAATCATTAACTGTATCTAAAAGTTTAAACACAAAACACTGAATCTGTCCTTTCACCAAACTTTCGCTGTTGCAGCCACAGATTCGTTTAGTACCTCATATCATTGAATGTTTGTTTGTGAGCGACAGTGTGAAACTCAGGCAATTTTAATTAATCATTTATTTACTTACTTATTTATTTGTATCCATCCCTAATCAATATAAATTGTATGGGTATTGTCCAGATTATTTATTGTTAAAGATAAATGAGTAAAATTTGTACATATAGTTGAAATAAATACACAGAACATTTATTTCAATATTTATAAAACTGTCTTTCATATAAACTTTTATGCTCTATTCTCATAAATCAACATATGCTGAATAATTATATATATATAGGGTAAATCACCTGAAACTTCCACCGCAAATATTGCAGAAATGGGAAGTGCTATTGATGTGCAGTTTCCAGAGAATGTATTGGTAGTCAGGGGCTCATATTTTTAGCCAGTCAACAGACTGCGATAATGGTCAGAAAGTGTATTTTTGTGCAAACACATACTCTTTTAAATGGAGAAATGCCTGTCGACATCAACAGACTAAAAATAGGGTAAATTAGAATTTCACTGATATCCGTTTCAAGATTCAAATGCGAGTCGTTTTCAAGATATCATATTATGAGTTTCCATTCCAACAAGTTTTGTAACATTCAACATGCATAGTTTTCAGGTAAGATTTTGTTATGTTTGCTTGAAGTGTGCTTGTATGTTCCTTCAGTGAACTGCGACTTGCTAGTCAGTTTGTGTGTGTCAGTTCAAGCAGTAGGTCGTGAGTAGACGACTGGATTTACCTATGCAGAATGACCTAACACGTTAATGGTGTATGGAGACTGTAGGAAGAATGCAGTTCATTCTTGTATGGTGTATGCGGTAAGATACCCAAAAAAATGTAAACCGTCTCGGAAATGTTTTGTCAATATCCAGCCAGTAACGTGTCAGTGGTAGTGTTGCACCTAGAAAACGTAACGGAAGGAAACACATCATGACAGAAGAGGGGGGCATTAATGTTCTCGCTGTTGTTGCAGTTGATCTGCACGTAGCTCTCGTGCAGTCTCATGAGGAAGAGGCGTGAGTCAGGCAAGTGGCCTATGCATTCTCCACTGATATAGATTTCTATCGACAATCTCCATTACACGTCTCGACATCTAGACCTTTGCGAAAACGATCATGAGAATCGAGTTAACTTCTGTACACGGGCATTAAGACAGGTAAACCGCCTAAACATACTCTATTGTTCTGTTGACAATTCTCATTGTCTTCGTCAGGTAGAACGTCAACATCCATGGAGTGTAAATGTGTGGTGTCAAATAGTGAACTATCACTATAGGCCTGTTTTTCGTAGGTGGAAAACTCAATGTGCACATGTATCATAGCTTCCTAACAGATCATCTTCCATGGACGTTAGAAAACGTTTCTCTAGTAGAAACCGTTTCTCTAGTAGAAACCTGTGGTAGCAACATGATGGCTGTCCAGCCCATAGTGCATGAAGTACGGCAGCATGTCTTCACTAATTACTTCCAAATCGGTCGAGTGGACACAGAGGACCTGTACCTTGGCCGGCACGTTCCCCAGATTTGATGACTGTAGGCTTTCTTTTGTGGGGAAAGCTCGAAAACGCTATCTACATGGACATACCGACTACACCCAATGATATGCAACGATGTATTGCTGCAGCCTGCTCAGACATCTCTGCTGAAATGCTGGCACATTTGCAGCAGTCGTTCCATACCAGACTGGAAGCATATGTATCAGCTGCTGATGGTAATTTTGAACACAACCTGCGTCAGTCAGTTGTCTCTTACTGGTCATAATCCACATAAATATTGTATGCACTTCCGTTGTTCTTTACTGCGTGCTAGCACAGTTATTGTAGAAGTGTCGGTGTGGAAACTATTCAAAATACAATAGGTCATAAACAGCTGGCACTAGCCTCCTGCAAGAATCACCACTGACATTCTAATTTACCCTGATTTTAGTTCCTTAATGTCAAAAGATATTGATCCATTTAAGAAACTGTATGTTTTCACATAAATACACTCTCTAAGTATTATTACTAACCGTTGATTAGTCAAAAATACGAGCCCGTACCTACCAATCTATTGTGTGAAAACCGCACCTCAACAGCACTTTCGATTTCTGTGATGTTTGAGGTGCAAGTTTTAGGTGATTCACCCCGTATATTCATACAGGATGTTTCAAAATTACACCAACAAACTTCAAGAAGATATATCAGGTGTATTATGGAACGAAATTAAGATACGAACTAGTGTCCAGAAACGTCATCCAATGATGCTACAGAGAGTCAATGGTATAGGTGTTGACACCTGCCGCTAGGACTCCCCTCTAGCAGCAGGTATTGTTCCGGCTTAACTACAAGCGCCGGCACCAAAACAAAGAAAGCAAGAGGAGGGAAGGTGGTGAGACGATGTTAGCCAATAGCCCACTGACTAGGACGGCACCACAACAGCAGCGATCTCTACAAGAGGACAATTGTGTCATGGCGGCTACAGTGTAACACGTGTTAAGTTCGGCTCGCGAAATTTAGTTGAATTCGAAGGTGTTCTCGCAGGTGGTGTTGTCTAGTACAAGTGGAAATCGTGTAAACAACAGTGTTCTGTGCAGTAGTGCTATTTTTTTCTGTGCTCCGCCAATATCTTCGAGAAAATGGTAAACAGAAGAGTCAACAGCAGCGCGTCCAGCAGCGGGGAAGCAGCAGGTGCGGCGGGTCTGCTCTTGGCGGAAGGTGCGGCCGCGGCTCCCGGTATAGCGGAGCTGGTCCGCTCTGAGGTAAACGCTGCGCATCGCGATAAAAACAATCTCGATCTGATAGCAGGCACTATATCAGATACTGTAACGGCAGCAGTATTGGCCAAAATGCGTGAAACTGTTGAGGCCAATACTGCCGAAATTACAGCACTAAAAAAGTCTGTGTCTGAATACGAGAAAAAGGCACAAGAGTTGGAAGTGAAACTATCTGCCGCAACTGACGAACTAGAACAGTACCAAAGGCGAAATAGTCTACGACTGTTTGGAGTAGTAGAAAATAAGGAAGAAGACACGGACAACCTGCTTATACAGGTTGCGCGTGAAAAATTAGGCGTTGAAGTGACCGAGGCAGACATTGACAGGAGCCATCGGGTGGGACGAAAACTACCAGGTGCCACCAAACCTCGTCCAATAATAATTAAATTTGTCTCGTATCGAAAAAGGGCAGAGATCTTTACCCAGAAGAAGAAGTTAGCAAGGACAGGGCTTACAATAAGGGAAGATCTGACACACGAACGGCTAAAGATTTTAAACAGTGCCATATCCCATTTCGGTCTTCAGAATGTGTGGACTCAGGATGGCAGAGTTATCATTAAGACAGCAGCTGGAAAGAAGACAGTCACAAACATGACAGAACTGAATAGTATTAAGTGAAGCTACTCGAGTCAAAAGTGCAAACTTAACACCATTTGCAAATTGTAACAGCCCTATACTCAGATATAGTCTTGTAATTTTATTAATTTTTTAATTATACCCATATTTGTACCTTCAACTAATTGTTTTTGTAACTGTATTAACTTTTCACTTTTTTGTGTCTGTAGCTCTAACCATTACTTAATTTTAGTTACTGCTAATACTTTTTTCATTTTCTCGGTTTACTCTCTTCCGTTCTGAAATAGTTCTATTGCAATTATTAGTCTCTCCTTTAGTTCATTAATCACCCATCTCTTCGGTTTAAATTGTTCATACAAAAATCACTATCAGTATCACTTTAGCAAATTTTAATCGAATTTAGCTTCCTACGATAATCACTACCAGTATCACTTTAGTAAATTTCAATTTAATTCTAGCTTCCTACGATAATCTATTAATTGTTAAGCTTACTTCTCTCTGCTGGCAGCATCGGCCTCTTAAATCACTCCCTTTTCCCTTATTTCCACCCTAAGCTGTTTCAAATACGCTAATTACATTTCTCCTCTTACGACAGAGGATACACAGTGACACACAGCCGTCACTATTTTGGTCATATTCTCCTTGCACCGAATACCACTAATCCATTTTCTATACTCTCGCAACCTCAGGAAATCTCTATCACTCGCCTTTCTTTCGGCACTCGCGGTGTCTCGGACACCCCTGTGTTATGTCACCTGGCGGAAGCAGCGGCCAGTGCCCCTCGCGGCAGGTAGTGCCTAACAAAGGGACAAACCAGTCTGCCTCCCTACTCCAGGCTGCTCAGCGGAACGCGTCAGAGCTTTTAGCAGCTCACTGCAACATCCAGTCTTTACCTGCACATTACGAAGAACTTAGCCTCCTCTTCAACCAACTAAACTACCACGTAATCCTCTTATCCGAAACGTGGTTGAAACCACACATATCCTCTGCATCTTTTCATCTCCCAGGGTACACATTTCTTAGGGCAGACAGATCAAAAATGAGAGGTGGCGGGGTCGGCGCGTATATACGAACAGATCTCAAAGCGAAAGTCTTATGTACGTCAAATCCTGCTGAAGAAAGAGAGGCTGAATTCATGTTCATTGAAATAAGTATACAAAGTCGGAAATTCTTGACTGGCGTCGTGTATAAGCCGCCAAAAATAAGCTCAATGAGTTCCTTCCAGTCGGAATTACATTCACTTCAGTGTCAATACGAACATGTCATCGTAATGGGTGACTTGAACATAGACCTGCTAAGAGACACTCCCTCCGCAATAAACCTAAGAAGACTGTTTAGTTGCAATAGCATGAACATTCTTCCGTTACAACCTACACACCATATGGCGCACAGTCATACTCTTACAGACATAATCGCAACGAAACAGACTGACAAAGTAAGAGATGTTGGTCAAACATCGGCCCCTGGCCTCTCAGCACATGATGTAATATTCCTGGCCTACTCTGTGCAGCCTCCAAGGATCAAATCGCGTTACATAACTTGTAGGAACATGAAACGTATTGACCTTGACGCTCTAACAGCCGATTGCTCAGAAATCTCATGGCATCAAATTATCAGAAAACCCACAATCGACGGCAAAATTAATGAACTTGGTGATAAACTCACTGCCCTCTATGATAAACATGCACCTGTACGCACAATCCGTGTAAGAAAATCTCCTGCTCCATGGCTGACAGCTGAATTACGTCAAATGATGACTAATAGGGATGCTGCCCACAGGCGTTTCAAGGCAGATCCGAAACCCGAGCGTTTCGAAGAATATAGAAAGCTACGGAACAGAGTGAAACAATGCATTCGCAATGCTAAAATCAGGCACGCTCGCTCCCTTGTATGCAGCGATCTGACGCCCACGACTCTATGGAAGAATCTCCGTAGCTTGGGGGTCGGAAAGGCAAAATCGGAAACTACTTTTCATGTGTCAGCTAACGAATTAAATGAATTCTTCTCTGCACCTCTGAATACCAGCACAGCTGATAATTACCGTCCACAAGAATCCCCAAACAGGATAACTAACAACGATACCTTCCATCTAAAACATGTAACAACAAATACGGCAAGAAAAGCAATAATGAGAATCTCTTCTGATGCAATAGGCAACGACAGTATCGGTATAACCATGATTAAAAATGTTGCCGATATCTTAGTACCTGTCTTAACTGACATATTTAATTTTTCCCTCGTGAACGGAATATATCCCACTGCATGGAAAAGAAGCCTAATTCGACCCATCCCTAAGATCGAAAACCCGCAACTGCCTAGTGATTACCGACCAATTAGCATACTGCCTGCTGTTTCCAAAGCACTTGAATATATTGTTCATGACCAAATCACTGAACACTTGCATGAATTCAGCCTATATGACAAATTTCAATCCGGTTTCCGTAAACATAACAGCACAAACACTGCTCTAATTAAAGTAACTGATGACCTGAAATATGCCATCGACAATCGAAAGGCAACAATTTTGACGCTACTGGACTTCTGCAAAGCTTTTGACACTGTTAGCTTTGACATATTGCTCAGAAAAATGCAACAGCTTAATTTCTCTGATAGTGCAATGAGATGGTTTGAAAGCTACTTAAAAGACAGACAACAATGTGTTGTCTGCGTAAATGAAAAATCTTCCTGGAAACGTTTCCTCGGGAGTGCCCCCAAGGATCAGGCTTAGGACCACTTTTGTTTTCTTTATGTGTCAACGATATTTCGTCGGTTCTGTCCTCCTGTAAATATCATTTCTATGCCGACGACCTCCAGCTCTACGTAAGCGTGAGACCTGAAGATGTAAACACTGCAATCGCTCAGATGAATTATGATCTGTCTTCAGTAGTGACATGGGCGAAAAACCTGGGGCTTAAACTAAATGCAAAAAAGACGCAAGTAATCTTAATAGCCCATCAGAAATTAATAAGTTCAGATTTCCGCGAACGGCTACCTCCTATTCTGCTCGACGGTACTCCAATACCATATCAGAAAATAGTGAAGAACTTGGGTGTAACTTTGGATGAGCATCTCAACTGGGCGGAGAATACAGTCGCAGTGTGCCGAAAGACGTCTGCTTGTCTCTATGCTCTCAAAAAGTTTCGGAACATATTTCCACAGGACTTGAAACGCCAGCTCGTGCAAGCACTCGTTCTACCGAACCTCCACTATTGTGATGTGATTCAACAAGGCATGAGTAGTGAAAACAAAAGACGGCTAGAGCTAACCATGAATGCCTGTGTGCGTTACACCTGCAACATTCGCCGATATGATCATGTTAGTGCTTCATACTCCGAGCTAGGGTGGCTGCGGCCGGACAAATTGCGTGACTACCACACTCTATGTCTACTCCACCGACTCCTCGTCGCGCAAGCACCCCAGTACCTTGCTTCAGAGATTAAAAACCTGTCATGTCATCATAATCGAAACACGAGGTCACTCTTATTTGGTATCCTAACTGTGCCCACTCACAAAACAAAAACTTTTGCAAACTCCTTCTCAGTTGCCGCTGTCCGCCTCTGGAACAAACTGCCCCTTACCTTCTGCAAAATTCAATCTCCTGCTGCTTTTAAGAAGAAGTCGAAGCATTTCCTACTATCATCCTCATAAAGTTCTCCACAAAATTAATGTACAAGGCCAATCCTCTCATCTGTCAAATAGCAAAGCTAGCGACTCCTATCTTGCTCCTGAGATGCCTTCCTGTTCATCTATCTCTATTAGCCACGTAATCTTCTTTTCCTTTACATTTCCTTAATTATGTTTCATCATGTCTCTCTATTCCTCTCCTCCCTTCACCATGAGTCTCCGTCATACTCCCTGCTGCCAGCACTCCTATCTAAAATCTGTCTCTTCAATAATGTCTAATTATAACAGTACTTGTGATCTAAGAATATAAACTCTATATGTATGTATTTTTCCAGGTGTACCTTTCAAATTGTTTGTTTCACTTTTTATACTAGATGTAGTTTAACATGCCTACTAAAACATATGAATGTAAAATAAGTAGAATGCCTGGTTAGATGTAAGAGAGGGCCTGATGGCCCTAATCTTGCCAGGTTAAATACATCAATAAATAAAATAAATATAAGCGCCGCTACTGCCAGCATTGGCCAGATAGTACCAGACCAGCAGAGCAGACTAGCACAGTACTAGACCGGCACTACCAATAGCATTTATTCGTGATCCATATCCATTGCTTGCGTGGACAGTGTATATAGTGAAAGACATTGACTGTTTGTATGTCGCTCATTGCTTGTGCCGCAATTGTAAATTCAAAGTTAAGTATTGTCAATCTTTCTTTATTGTAACAAAACTAATGATGTGATTTGCTTGAACTATTGATGTGATTTGTATAGCATTCCGAGAACGCAGAATCCTTTAGGCACTGTGACGGTACGTCACATAAATATTGACATTTTTATCGATTGTAAACCGCAATGAAAGCATTTTATGAATATAATTAGTGTAAAAGATATAGTTAATGTTCTTGAAACAACTGATATGCAGCGATAATTTAAGAGTAGCACCTTTATTTGACGTCTATGAAAATAAAAAAGGATCGAAAGAGAGGTGATTGTACGGCCGAGGAGGAAGGACGTATTTTATGGTACACACACTGTTTTGTTTCGCGATACGGAAGGCAGCCACTGAGCGGCTAAACATATTTTATGTAAGTTATTCTGGATGCTACTAAAATAAACTAATGATTATTATCACAAATTTCTTTGTAACAGTTGTCACCTCAAATGCTCGCAGTGACTAATCATTTTTAATAAGCAGTTTTTCAGTTATTTGCGCTGCGGGAAGCTCATCTTCCGATGCAACCTCTGGTCGGCCATTGCGCGCCGAAGTATTAATTTATTTTTTCAAAGTTTTAACAGTAAACGTAAATGCGAGAGATTTCATTGTAAGAACCTTTCTAAATTGCAACAGATAATTAATTTACTTAAAAGTTCATTTTTAAATTATACAGATTCCGTGAGTTCTCCCGAGCCTTGCTTTGCAATCAATAAATAAATAGAAATTAACAAAATTACATTCAATTCAGTTAACCGCAACTATATTTTAGTCATCACGTTCAAAATCTAAAGTTGCTACATGAATAACTGCGGTCGTTCAAGAACCCGTTTCATATTTACTTATGCACGTAAGTAAAAGTGATAAGAAAAGATAATATCCCTGAGAGAAAGAATCACGCTCTAACAAAAGAAAAATTGATGCTGATAAATATAAAATAAAAATATGTATGTAATTTTTTTGTGTATATCGTAACGAATGCCACCCGACGTCGCAGCACCCTAAACAATACGAGAAGACAGGACTCCCCATTTGGCGACAAGGAGTAAGGAACAAACCCCGTACCTGACGGCCACGGAATTTTTCGTCCTTGGGCCTTAATTGTTTCTTTTCTTTATTTTGCAGGAGTTTTTCCTTTGCTTTAACAGTTTCTTGTCGTATTTACTAATCAGTGTTTTCAGGTGGGCGATGCAGGAAATTTCTTTGCTTGATTGCCTTGTCTGTTTGTTGCATTTGTGTCTTCCAAAATGCCCACCCTTCTTCTGCCGCACCCCGCTCAGGCGCCACAGCCGCAAGCATTAGACTCCACACAGCTAATGCAGATGTTTCTTTTGCTGACGCAATAGATATCCACGTTACTCAACGCTTTGCAGAAGCTGCTGTCGAAAGCTGCGCGCCCAAAGCAACAAGCACCGCCTACTACAGCTGCTATACTACCTTTTCGATAGTTTCATGACCAAGAAGATGAATGGCTCGGGTGATTGTCACAGTTTGGGGCGCACCTCTTCAATCAAAATGCACCAGGTACTGTGAAATTCCCATAACTATTATCCGTCCGCAGCTCGTGGTCGTGCGGTAGCGTTCTCGATTCCCACGCCCGGATCCCGGGTTCGATTCCCGACGGAGTCAGGGATTTTCTCTGCCTCGTGATGACTGGGTGTTGTGTGATGTCCTTAGGTTAGTTAGGTTTAAGTAGTTCTAAGTTCTAGGGGACTGATGACCATAGCTGTTAAGTCCCATAGTGCTCAGAACCATTTGAACTATTATCCACGGTAGGAAGTGCAGTGTTCTGCCTCACGAACAAACCTTTCCCTAACGTCACTGTGAGTGAACTGTCTTATGAACAACTATTATGACCAACAAGTGAACGTGGCAGCAGCTAGCTATCAATTCTTTAATTGCCAAAAACGGTCAGAACAGACTTATCGCGAGTCGGTAACAGATTTGCAGGTTATGACACAGTAATGCAAATTCATATGTGCTTGCAGTGCTTTATATTCAGATTTTATGTTGCGTGATGTGATCGCTTACAACGTCCCTGATGTCAAGCTCAGAGAACAGATTTTCAAACACTCCAATCCATCATTTCAACAGGTAGTGCAAATACTAGATCAGTACGATACAGGTGCCCTGTCGGCTCGTACATTTGGGCAGCCAGCTATTTGTCAGGTTGTTTCCTATCGGCCTATTCTGCGGCGGCAGTAGCTCGCCACACGGAGTAAACAACCTTCCACGCTGCGTAAGCAGTTCATTAAACAGGTAGCTACACAGGCGAACAGAATTAAGTCTTGGCCTCAGTGTTATTCACGGCACAAACGCCACGACTGCCCCTCCCGACTATCTCAGTGTTATGCTTGTGGTAGGAATGGGACATGTACAATCCATATATTTGAAACGGAACGAAGAATTCGACCCACTCACAAAAATCTAGTCACAAGGCCCACGTCATTAATGCAGTATATTCCAAGTCTGCAACAGGGAAACTTGCAGTTTCTTCAGTGATACACCAGTCAAACAATCGTTTTGTTCAATTACTTATTTGTGGGAAAGTGGGAAATTTCAGTTGGAACCGATGCCTCTGTCACACTGCTCAATCATCACACATATGAATTCTTAGGCTTCCCACGCCTGTCTAAAACTAGCATGCAACTAATGGCCTATAACGGGCAAGACGTTCCCGTTCTCGGAACATGTACTTTGCCTGACATGTACCGCTCACATATGTAAACAGTGACATTTACAGTGCTACAATCATGCGAGTGTGAGAATATATTTAGTCTCGATTCTTTTGATTTGTTTGACTTTAACATTCAGGACAATGTGTTGTCAGCGTCTGCATTCCATGCAAAAGACAATGTAGCTAGCTTGCCAAAAGAATTCCCGAAACTTTTTTCTGAAGGTTTAGGCAAAGCTAACAATTTTGTTGCACATATTACTCTGAAAGACAATACTCAGCCGAAATTTTGCGGCTCCAAAACTGTTCCCGTTGCATTACGGTACAAAGTAGCTGTTGAACTTACTCCAAGATAGCAGAGATATTGCGACAGTATCCAGCTTCTCTATGGGCAAGTCCACTGGTTTTGCTCCCCAAATCTTCAAGGTCGCATTCGTCTCTGTGTTGGCTTTAAGTATACAGTCAACCCACAAACTGTCATTGATACTTATCCATTCACACGCCCAGAGGATCTCATGGACAGGTTAGGCGCTGGACACTACTTTTCAAAACTCGATTAGCGCGACGCATATCTTCAAACACCGCTCGATAAAGAATCTCAAAAAGTGTGTGTAGTTAATACTCATTTGTTTAAATATTTGCGTTTGCCTTTTGGCAGTGCTTCCGCAACCGTCATTTTCCAACGGTATTTGGAACAGCTGACTGCGCAAGTACATAACTGTTCAAACTATTTGGACGATATTGCAAAGTTAAATGCTTTGTTTCGTGTGTTGTGTGAGGCAGGACTAAAGTGTAGATTGGAAAAGTGTAATTTTTTTAAAACCTGAGTTGCAGTAAAAATCTGAGTTGCAGTAAAAACCTGAGTTGCAGTAAAAACCTGAGTTGCAGTAAAAACCTGAGTTGCAGTAAAAACCTGAGTTGCAGTAAAAACCTGAGTTGCAGTAAAAACCTGAGTTGCAGTAAAAACCTGAGTTGCAGTAAAAACCTGAGTTGCAGTAAAAACCTGAGTTGCAGTAAAAACCTCAGTTGCAGTAAAAACCTCAGTTGCAGTAAAAACCTCAGTTGCAGTAAAAACCTCAGTTGCAGTAAAAACCTCAGTTGCAGTAAAAACCTCAGTTGCAGTAAAAACCTCAGTTGCAGTAAAAACCTCAGTTGCAGTAAAAACCTGAGTTGCAGTAAAAACCTGAGTTGCAGTAAAAACCTGAGTTGCAGTATCTTTCTCATGTCATAAACAATCAAGCTGTACAGCCTCTTCCGTCGCATTTGTTAGCCATGCGAGACTTTCCAGTTCCTCGCAATGTCACACAATTGCAGTCAGGTTTAGAGAAAATGAACTACTATATTCTGTTCATACCGAATGCTGTACAAACCGCAGCACAACTGCATCGCTTGCATCCAACACTGTCCCCTTTGTTTGGATACATTGCTCAGTGATCGACGCTTAGTTCACTTCGATCCCGACAGTCACGTGTGTTAGTCCCTAAAGCTTTGCAAAAAGAAGTGTTCCAGTTAATTCACGAAGGACACTGGGGTTTTGCTCTTTCGAAATAGTTAGCGCGTCGACACTGTACTTGGCGGGATATGGACGCCCAAATAGAACAGGTGACGTTTGAGTATCATCCATATGCGGAAAATTAGTCCGCTCCACCACAAAAATTCTCTGCTTGGCCTAAGTCGCAACAGGGAACAGTCAGCAGGAAGATGGAAGAATAAATGTAGAGTCAGATTGAAGAAATACACTACACGTAATGGATACTGACTCGCAGCAAGTGTACCAGAGCTTTTTGTCTGTGACGTATATAACGCTCTCATAGCTACCCACGACAAGATTAGATTAATCACAGAGTGCAAAGAGGCATTTCAACAACCATTCTGCCCGCGCTCCATACGAGAACCTGACATGGAAAGAGCCCTAATAACTGGTACAGTAAGACGTTCTCTCTACCAAGTGTCTGAAAGTGGTTTGCAGTGTATAGATGTAGATGTAAATAGCTTTTATTGTCGTTTTATTCAAGTGCCTGGCGGTAAACGAAGCGGAAGAGACAGGAGTCAGGCAAAGGGCTGCGCAAGAGAATTACACAGAAACACTGTAAAACAATTTAGAGCAGGTGTACGCAACACGACCGTATTTTTGTCATCCTGTTTTTTTTAGCTCGCTTTTGTGTGGAGTACTTTTCTAAACGCTGAGAAGGCTGAAACGCTGTTTCCTCAGCGGCTGCTCGTTACAAGTGCGCCAGGAGGAGCAAAACCAAGAGCGCTGACGAAGGGGCCTGGTAGCCGCCTGCAATTTAAAGTTGCGTCGTTACGGCACGGCGCAGCTGCCGCGTGCACCGCGTTGTCCCGCAGTCTCCACAGGCGGGGACGCGCCCTACCTGGCTGCGAAATTACATCTGCGCTGCAAGGCTGCGAAGACCCACCACGGTGCGCGAACTCGCCAGGGACAATTACGCTACGCGGTCCGACGGGCAAACCACCAAAAAGGGTTGTTGTACGGTCTTTAAACACAAACCTTCTCTGCCAGAAGATAGCCGTTTAGAAGTTATTTGTTAAGAATACCTGGTAGAATTTTGCACAGAGCATAACCTAATCATAGCTAACACTTGGTTCAAGAATCATGAAAGAAGGTTGTCTACGTGGAAGAGGCCTGGAGATACTGGAAGGTTTGAGATAGATTATATAATGGTAAGACAGAGATTTAGGAACCATGTTTTAAATTTTAAGACATTTCCAGGAGCAGATGTGGAATCTGACCACCATCTATTGGTTATGAACTGTAGATTAAAACTGAAGAAACTGCAAAAAGGTGGCAATTTACGGAGATGAGACCTGGATAAACTGACAGAACCAGAGGTTGTAGAGAGTTTCAGGGAGAGCATTAGGGAACAATTGCCAAGTATTGGGGAAATAAATACAGTAGATGAAGAATAGGTAGCTTTGACAGACGACATAGTTAAGGCAGCAGAGGATCAAGTAGGTAAAAAGACGAGGGCTAGTAGAAACTCTTGGGTAACAGAAGGAATATTGAATTTAATTGATGATAGGAGAAAATATAAAAATGCAGTAAATGAAGCAGGCAAAAAGGAATACAAACGTCTCAAAAATGAGATCGACAGGAAATGCAAAATTGCCAAGCAAGGATGGCTGGAGGAGAAGTGGAAGGATGTAGGTGCATATATCACTAGGGTAAGATAGATACTGCCTACAGGAAAATTAAAGAGACCTTTGGAGAAAAGAGAACCACTTGCATGAATATCAAGAGCTCAGATGGAAAACCAGATCTAAGCAAAGAAGAGAAAGCAGAAAGGTGGAAGGAGTGTATAGAAGGTCTATACAAGAGCGATGTTCTTGAGCAGAATATTATGGAAATGGAAGAGGATGTAGATGAAGATGAAATGGGAAGTATGATACTGCGTGAAAAGTTTGACGTAGCAGTCAGGGATCTAAGTCGAAGCAAAGCCCCGGGAGTAGACAACATTCCATTGGAACTACTGATAGCCTTAGCCTGACAAAACACTACCAGATTTATGAGACAGGCAAACTACCCTCACACTTCAAGAAGAACATAATAATTCCGATACCAAAGAGAGCAGGTGTTGGCAGATGTGAAAATTACCGAAGTATCAGTTTAATAAGCCTCGGCTGTTAAATACTAAACACGAATTCTTTACAGACTAATGGAAAAACTGGTACAAGCCAACATCAGGGAAGATCAGTTTGGATTCCGCAGAAATGTTGGAACACGTGAGGCAATAATGACCCTACGACTTGTCTTAGCAGACAGATTAAGGAAAGGAATGTTACAGAAAGTTACAGAAAGTTTTCGACAATGTTGACTGGAATACTCTCTCGCAAATTCTGAAGGTGGCAGGGGTAAAATACAGGGAGCGAAAGGCTATTTACAATTTGTACAGAAACCAGATGGCAGTTATAAGAGTCGAGCGGAATGAAAGGGACGCAGTGGTTGGGAAGGGAGTGAGACAGGGTTGTAGCCTACCCCCGACGTTAATCAATCTGTATAATGAGCAAGCAGTAATGGAAACAAAACAAAAATTCGGAGTAGGAATTAAAGTATTCCATGGAGAAGAAATAAAAACTTTGACGTTCGCCGACGACATTGTAATTCTGTCTGAGGCAGCAAAGGTCCTGGAAGAACAGTTGAACGGAATGGTCAGTGTCTTGAAAAGAGGATGTAAGACGTACATAAACAAAAGCAAAACGACGATAATGGAATGTAGTCGAATTAAATGGGGTGATGCTGAGGGGATTAGATTAGGAAACGAGACGCTTAAAGTGATGAGTTTTTCTATTTGGGGTGCGAAATATCTGATGATGGTCGAATTAGAGAGGATATAAAATGAAGACTAGCAATGGCAAGGAAAGCGTTTCTGAAGAAGAGAAATTTGTTAACATCGAGTTTAGATTTAAATGTCAGGAAGTCGTTTCTGAAAGTATTTGCGTGGAGTATAGCCATGTATGGAAGTGAAACACGGACGACAACTAGTTTAGACAAGAAAAGAATAGAAGCTTTTGAAATGTGGTGTTACAGAAGAATGCTGAAAATTAGATGGGTAGACCACATAACTAATGAGGAGGTACTGAACAGAATTGGGGAGAAGAGAAATTTGTGGCACAACTTGACTAGAAGACGGGATCGGTTGGTAGGACATGTTCTGAGGCATCAAATGATCACCAATTTAGTATTGGACGGCAGCGTGGAGGGTAAAAATCGTAGAGGGAATCCAAGTGATGAATACACTAAGCAGAGTCGAAAGGATGTAGGCTGCAGTATGTACTGGGAGATGAAGAAGCTTGCGCAGGATAGAGTAGCATGGAGAGCTGCAGCAAACCAGTCTCTGCACTGAAGACCACAACAACAGCAACAACTACAACAACAACAACAACAACAACAACAACAACATTACACCACCTCATTTTATATATTTTTTGTTGTTTTTATGTATGACCTATAACCGGGCATCAACTACAGGCCGTGTTTCACAGTTATTATTCTCATTCTTATGATAGTTATTAATGTGACAATGCACTCCAGAAATGGCAGACAGTCGAAACCAACAGAAGGCCATGTATATGATCCAACCACGTATATGAGTGAGACCAACTCAAGATTAAATTTGCAAATGAAATACAGCTGACCTGTAGGTAACTGCTACCTTTATTTCTCGAATATGTAGTGGAGACTGGGACACGTATACGCTGACCACTTTTCTAGGGAACAATTCTTACTACAGTGCTACAATAACGGAAGGTTACTACTACCGTCTGCTTCACATGGCAAGTGGAGCGAACGTCCTATGCGGCGAAGAACCTGTTTGTGTTTCGGTGAGTAAATTTTGTTGCTTAAATATCGAAAATCCTAGGGAGCACACCTTACATATGCATAATGTGAAATCCTGAAAGTTACTACTGTAGTTTTGAAACTAATTCAAATATGGCCATGGGACGTGTTCATGAAGTTCTGTTGTGGCACGTTTACGCAATATTTTGCATTGCCACCATAACTGATACGCCAGTCAAAGAAACTTTAAGATAACAGCAGTAGGAAACAAAATTTAAAAACAAATGAAGGCACTGGAGAATAAAAAAGTGTAAAGTGCAGAAAAAGCAATTTAAACCTAATTAAGCCCAAGCAGAAATAATAAATTCCTAAAGAGTAAGGACTGGTAAGGGCAAGAACAAGGAAGATTGTGGGTAGGCCTATGACTGACGTCATCGCTACTGTTCTGCCCGCAGGCAGGTTTTGACGTGGCAACACTCTGTGCTCGTCTGTCTTCCGCCACGCTCTTCAGTTCTGCTTTATCTACCCTTCCCTTTATGTCATCTATCACTTTGTGTCTTCTTCCTCTCAATATCTTTCACAAACTAGCCCTTCCGTATCATATATCAGCAAGGACTCCCGTCTCAGCGAACTTCCACCGAGTTGTTGTTCTTTTATCTTACAATCTTCAGCAGTCTGATGAAGAGGGCGAAACTTCGTTTTGTATATACTGCTTAAAACGATACGATCAGTCAAAAAGAAATCAAGAATGAGTCAAGTGCCCAAGATGTAAAGGGTGGGCTCATGACGATTGTGCTACAGGAAACACATGTTTGTGCGTATAAATTGCAGCTCAGACAGTCAATATGAGTAGGTCACTAATTAACATTCAGATTTCTGCGTATGTTATGTTAAAGATTTGTTTAGTGGCAGCAAAATTTTTCTACACTCCTGGAAATTGAAATAAGAACACCGAGAATTCATTGTCCCAGGAAGGGGAAACTTTATTGACACATTCCTGGGGTCAGATACATCACATGATCACACTGACAGAACCACAGGCACATAGACACAGGCACAATGTCGGCACTACTACAGTGTATATCCACCTTTCGCAGCAATGCAGGCTGCTATTCTCCCATGGAGGCGATCGTAGAGATGCTGGATGTAGTCCTGTGGAACGGCTTGCCATGCCATTTCCACCTGGCGCCTCAGTTGGACCAGCGTTCGTGCTGGACGTGCAGACCGCGTGAGACGACGCTTCATCCAGTCCCAAACATGCTCAATGGGGGACAGATCCGGAGATCTTGCTGGCCAGGGTAGTTGACTTACACCTTCTAGAGCACGTTGGGTGGCACGGGATACATGCGGACGTGCATTGCCCTGTTGGAACAGCAAGTTCCCTTGCCGGTCTAGGAATGGTAGAAAGATGGGTTCGATGATTGTTTGGATGTACCGTGCACTATTCAGTGTCCCCTCGACGATCACCAGTGGTGTACGGCCAGTGTAGAAGATCGCTCCCCACACCATGATGCCGGGTGTTGGCCCTGTGTGCCTCGGTCGTATCCAGTCCTGATTGTTGCGCTCACCTGCACAGCGCCAAACACGCATACGACCATCATTGGCACCAAGGCAGAAGCGACTCTCATCGCTGAAGACGACACGTCTCCATTCGTCCCTCCATTCACGCCTGTCGCGACACCACTGGAGGCGGGCTGCACGATGTTGGGGCGTGAGCGGAAGACGGCCTAACGGTGTGCGGGACCGTAGCCCAGCTTCATGGAGACGGTTGCGAATGGTCCTCGCCGATACCCCAGGAGCAACAGTGTCCCTAATTTGCTGAGAAGTGGCGGTGCGGTCCCCTACGGCACTGCGTAGGATCCTACGGTCTTGGCGTGCATCCGTGCGTCGCTGCGGTCCGGTCCCAGGTCGACGGGCACGTGGACCTTCCGCCGACCACTGGCGACAACATCGATGTACTGTGGAGACCTCACGCCCCACGTGTTGAGCAATTCGGCGGTACGTCCACCCGGCCTCCCGCATGCCCACTATACGCCCTCGCTCAAAGTCCGTCAACTGCACATACGGTTCACGTCCACGCTGTCGCGGCATGCTACCAGTGTTAAAGACTGCGATGGAGCTCCGTATGCCACGGCAAACTGGCTGACACTGACGGCGGCGGTGCACAAATGCTGCGCAGCTAGCGCCATTCGACGGCCAACACCGCAGTTCCTGGTGTGTCCGCTGTGCTGTGCGTGTGATCATTGCTTGTACAGCCCTCTCGCAGTGTCCGGAGCAAGTATGGTGGGTCTGACACACCGGTGTCAATGTGTTCTTTTTTCCATTTCCAGGAGTGTATTTTATCATATTAATTTGCGTAAGGAAACCTGTAATTTTGTTTGCTGCCAATGGAATGTATTTGTGTAATCATAGTAGTGTGTTCTGTTAACCCCTTATTGTGTTTTATGATACGTGTAAACATGTCCCCTTAGACGCGTTCACTTTCCCCATACCCAGGGCACGTTTATGCAATCGACTTGTGTCTGTAAAAAACTATTTTTGTACTTTTAAATGTAATGTTGAGTAAGAAGTATATATAACAAGCTATACTTTAATAACCGCTTTGTAAGACAAATGAATTAGAAAGACGATAAATCTAACCAAAAAGATTCTAAATATTCTGAAAAAAGCACTTAAATGTTGCCGTTTCCCCTACAAATGAAATACAGCTGACGTGTGGTTCAGAGCTACTTCCACTTATTTACTAAATACTAGCCTAGTATCCGCTAGAACTTCCATCCCTAACAAATGTTTCTTATCTAACTGAGAAATGAAATGCCCGTTTTAATAGATCTAGCTTTAAAACTTTATTAATATAAATAAATACTTTATAATAATTTTCACCCCCTTAGGTGCTGAATTTCCAAAAACAGTGAAAGTCATTTCTTTTTATTTCCAGCATTAAAGCCGAATACAAATTTTCATAGATTTAGCTTTGAAAGCACTTTCACAATGAAATAATTTTGTGAAACATTTCATCCCTGTTTCACACCCGTAAGGGTTTGATTTCCAAAAACACTTAATCAGGTTCTTTTTATAATCGAGAAAAAAATACAAGTTTGTATAGATGTAGCTCTAAAAATGCTTCAGTAGTTTCTTTAATAGTGATATATTAAAAAAAAAACCACCCGTTTACCCCATTAGTGGTTAGTGGTTGAATTTCCAGGAACGGTGAAATAATTTTTTAAAATTTCTAATTGAGAAATCAAATGTCTGTTTTCGTAGTTCTAGCTCCCAAATTGCTATAATAGCGATATATTTTCAAAAAAGCATTTCATCCCATTAGTTTCAAAGAATCACTTCTTAAACTATGCCTACAGTATAAGGTCGACAGACTCTCTAAGTTTCAAGTTTCTATCCGTAGCGGTTTGGTCTGAGCGATGGCGTGCCAATGAATGAGTCTGAGCCTGTTCCATCGCCTGAGAGGTTGAACTTCCAAAAACAGTAGAACACTTTTTTATTTCTAACAGGAAAGTTAAATACAAATTTTCACAGATTTTGCTTAAAAATGATTGCAAAATGAAATATTTCGATAAAACTTTCATCCCTGAAACACGAGAAGCCAATTACAAATTTTTGTAGGACTAGCCTGAAAACTGTGTTATTCGGGACCTATTTTCGAGTAAACTTCCATCTCCTATTTCAACCCCTTATGGGCGGAATTTCGAAAAATCTCTTCTTAAACTACTGCTACTGTATAATATCAACACCCCCTGCTAATTTCCCATTTCTCTCATCAGTGGTTTGGGCTTGGCGATGATGAGTGAGGCAGGACGTTGCCTTTTATATATACAGAGATAAAACAGCTTAATAAATTATGGTCAAGCAACAGTGCCTGAGTGAATTAACAAAGCCTTTCATATGACATTAGAGACCTCAATATGTACGCCCATCTTTTGCGAAACTATTACAATGTTCATGCGTTGAACTGAAACTTAATTATATTTAATTCGTTTCGTGGCGTATACAAAAATATGTCAAATAGTTTACCTACGCCCATTCTGTTTAACATTGTCAACTCAAATGGAATTTTGAGAGCTTGTCCAGCTAGACTGACAAACACTATTCAATTTTGTAAGCATAGGCTTCGGCTGCCGTTGTCACTGCCAATAAAATTCTTCTGTTTTCATTGAAAAATTGTTTAATTATGCTAAATGTTCAATGTAAGTTAATATCACTAGAATTTATTTCACATGGACGGCCTCTCTGAAACAGCTGCTGGTGAGCTACTTCAAATCACCCCGTGGTTCCACCTGTTAAGGCGACACGCACTAGCCGTATACGTACTGTGATGTTAAGCAAATGAATGTTCCCTACCAATCTGGTGACGCTACAGGCTGTAAAACGTGGTAGTGTCACTGACTCTTGAACAGAGGTCAACTTTAAAGTTGCTGGACAAAGTGGCGATACTTTAGTTCATTCTTTTCAATAAGTTCGCCGGAAATTAATTCTGTGGTCACAGTCTAACACAGGTAACACAGTCACCTGTTTTGAGACAGCAAAGGGCTTGAATGTCATATGTAACACAATTAAGGCAGGATTAAGGGGTTAAGTACTGATACAATGTGCACTTCTAGAAAGTTCTTTCTGTAGTCCGATTTTATTACTACACACTTAACTTTATCTACACGGTCATTAATTGAAACCAGCGTTATGGAACAAAAATACTCTCCAGTATTCCAAACTGTGTCACAGTTATCGATGGTCAGTTAAAGTTTCCATCCTTCATTGAACTCGACATTTACATATTTATAATTTCCGCACCATCCTATGCTGGGTCACAACCATAACTATTGTAAAACATTAAAACTTGAGTTCTCGATAAAATATACCGTTAAGTAATATTGTAATACTGAGAATCTATTCGTCTGCTTAAGATACGCTCCTGACAGAAAAAGTGAAGCACCCAAAAGACATGGCAGAATTTCAGTGTAACTGCGTACATATACACTCCTTTGACAGGTATGTAAACTATAGAGTTGCAGTTCTCTGTGACAGACAGAATGGCCACCAGAAAGCATTACTCTTGTTCATGTTGATAACAAGCCTGGTAGGGTATATAACGGAATTGAACAGCGTCAGATTCGAATGATTCCTGTGAAGGCCACCGACATGCCGTGTACTCGTGGGAGACAGCTTTACTACCATCGGACAGAATTTGAATGGGGTCTCATTGTGGTCTCCGTTTTGCCAGATGGTCGGATAGTACAACAGCCAGATTTTTGCTGCATTTAAGATACGGAGTGGCCCAATGTTAGACTGCATGGCAACGTGAGGTCAGGCATATTCGCCGTCAGGATTCCAACGGAGGATCGCCGTACTGTGCACCCAACACATCGTAGCCTCCCCACATCTCCATCTGCCATCTGAAAGTAAGTAATGGATTTCCTGCAATATTCTGTCATTCCCCGCCATTGGTCAAAGACTACCAGAAGATGAACTACTCCTATCATCACATATATGGGCTAGCATTAACAGTACAACGCCAACAGCTGCATTTGGAGTGGTGTCATGACAGGGAAGCATGGACTGGCTATGAATGGCAGTTCTGCACTAATTCTGCTGACCATCCTCGCGGGGATTAATGACGACCTAGGGAGAGGCGACGTTCTTCCTACGTTCTGGAGAGGCACTACGGTAGTACTTGGGGTATCATGGTGTGGGTAGCCGTCCAATATGACTTTAGCTGACGGCAGTTAGCTACTGAGGGAACTCTGATGGCACGAGGGTATATCGTGGACATCCTGGGTCCTCATGTGTTGCTTCTCATGCAAAAGCCTCGTGGTGCCATTTTTCAACAGGACAATGCTCCCCATACGTGGCATAGGTCTGTATTAACTGCCTGCGTGATGGTGAGTACTGTCATGGGGAGCAAGGAGCGCTGATCTGTTCTTGACAGACCCTGCGTGGGACCATCTGCGTCGCCAACACCATCCCGGTGCCAGTACCCACGGTATAAAGGACCAGTTACAGCAAGCATCGGCCAGTTTGCCTCAGGGGAGGATACAATGGGTTTTTGATAGACTTGTCAGCCGAACCAGTGTTTGCAACCAGGGCAGAGGGTATGGACGTCATACAGGTAAGTGGGCTCGCACTGCTAACGCCCCTTTCAGGTGCCCAATTTTTTTGTCAGGCAGTGTATTAAAGGCGAGAACTCTCCTTAAACCACTCTGAAAAGAAGCTAAGAAACAGAATGAATACCACTTTCGGGTGACACAGGCGTCATGACGGAGATTTTGAAACTGCAGCAGAGAACGCTAACATCAAGAAGGTGCCACAATAAACATGACTACAGAGAACATTTGAAATGACGGAAGTGACGTAAACGGTGAAGATAAACCGTGTCATATGCATACAAGATAGGAACTATAAATCGTATCTTTAACTTTAAATAGACTGGCGAATGGTCCAGTCAAATAACTAGAATAAGAGGCTTTCATACAAAGAGCCAGAAACCTGTAAATTGCGTTACTGGCCACCCGGGGCAGGCACGATAAAGGACGCTTTCCTGTAAACACGAAACATTGCCCATTACAGTTGTCGAGACACGATTATTCCGAACAGTAACTCCACGAAAAATTCCCTCAAAATATTCAATCAGAGTGTTATTCTGCCCCGGTGCAGTAAAGTTACACGAAACAGAGATGAATGATATGCAGTCTCGCTTGACAGGAAATCATTCAGAGTTATAGTACAGAGTATTATGATTCATTTATTTCACTTGAAATTCCAATTAGTACGCTGTGAATTCATCTCGGGAACCCCAGCTTACTGTACGGCCGTGGACACGTACACTCCGAAGCAAAGCTCGTGTCCCCAGTTTACTGTAAGGAAATGCCCAAGCGAAGACAGTCAGACGTATACACCTACTGTCACTTGAAAGAGCAGGTGGTCCTCAAAACATAGGATTATTCCACTATTAGCCACGTGAAAAGGAAATCAAACTCCGGAGATTTATCCTGCTTTAAATGCGATCTTCTCTTTCGTTAACAGCAACAAACGTTCGAATAGAGAACGATGGAGATTGTCAGAGCGATACGGAGTATAACTGTAACCCGGAATACTGGTGGTAGGGTCGAAATTAAATGCTGGAACTTAAAACGAGCCCACCACTGTCTGAAGACGGTGAAGTGGAAGTCGAGAGAATACTTATGGCCCCTGAAAAACTACTGGTTAACCATCATAAACTGAAGTAAAGGGCCGGCCGAAGTGGCCGTGCGGTTAAAGGCGCTGCAGTCTGGAACCGCAAGACCGCTACGGTCGCAGGTTCGAATCCTGCCTCGGGCATGGATGTTTGTGATGTCCTTAGGTTAGTTAGGTTTAACTAGTTCTAAGTTCTAGGGGACTAATGACCTCAGCAGTTGAGTCCCATAGTGCTCAGAGCCATTTGAACCATTTTTTGAAGTAAAGGAAGGACACGTTTAGAAAAGTAGCAACAGTTCTGATTCGCTAAAATCCGCCCCACCTAACGAGAGAAGCAGCTCACTCCATTAAGCGAACCTAAAAGGTAAATCATAACTTCAGAAAAGACCTTTTGTCGCTGCCGTAGAGCAAGACTGTTGTTCCTGACCACGCCCGTGAAGTCCGCCCTGGGACAGCTGCAAATGCTGTCTACCACCGTGATCAGGTGCACTCCTCGCAAAATAATACGTTCACACCTGGCGGCATAACACTTCGGACCTTATAGCCATCTCACTCTTCGGTATCTCAACAGACAATATGGTAAGACCGAACTAGCAGCAGTTGAGGAGAAGGGAATATACAGGGTGATTCAAAAAGAATACCACAACTTTAGGAATTTAAAACTCTGCAACGACAAAAGGCAGAGCTAAGCACTATCTGTCGGCGAATTAAGGGAGCTATAAAGTTTCATTTAGTTGTACATTTGTTCGCTTGAGGCGCTGTTGACTAGGCGTCAGCGTCAGTTGATGCTAAGATGGCGACCGCTCAACAGAAAGCTTTTTGTGTTATTGAGTACGGCAGAAGTGAATCGACGACAGTTGTTCAGCGTGCATTTCGAACGAAGTATGGTGTTAAACCTCCTGATAGGTGGTGTATTAAACGTTGGTATAAACAGTTTACAGAGGATGGGTGTTTGTGCAAAGGGAAAAGTTCTGTACGGCCGAGAACGAGTGATGAAAATGTAGCACGCATCCAGCAAGCATTTGTTCGCAGCCCAGGAAAATACTACCTGTTCCCTCAGCTCGAACAAGAAGCACAACAATTCATATTTCAGCAGGATGGAGCGCCACCACATTGGCACTTATCCGTCCGTAACTACCTGAACGTCAACTACCCGAGGCGATGGATCGGCCGCCAGGCAGTCCGTGACAGAGCACTTCATCACTGGCCTCCAAGAAGCCCTGATCTTACCCCCTGCGATTTTTTCTTATGGGGGTATGTTAAGGATATGGTGTTTCGGCCACCTCTCCCAGCCACCATTGATGATTTGAAACGAGAAATAACAGCAGCTATCCAAACTGTTACGCCTGATATGCTACAGAGAGTGTGGAACGAGTTGGAGTATCGGGTTGATATTGCTCGAGTGTCTGGAGAGGGCCATATTGAACATCTCTGAATTTGTTTTTGAGTGAAAAAAAACCTTTTTAAATACTCTTTGTAATGATGTCTAACAAAAGGTTATATTATGTTTCTTTCATTAAATACACATTTTTAAAGTTGTGGTATTCTTTTTGAATCACCCTGTATTGAATGAGCAATGCTCAATAGGCTTCACTTATTCCACTTTCACTTGCATTTGCTAATGACTTGATTTCGATTAGAGTTTTTTCGATGCATCTCTGAGTTGTGCATTAGATTCAGTTAGTTGCTTCCCACTGTTTCCATAGTCAATCTCAGGTCCCTAATTAACTTTATATAAGATAGCGTTTTTGAGTATTTGATTTACTTTGAAGTTAGAAAGCCTCTACAGTCTTTAACCTCTCTCAGTTAGATCGTGTATCAAGAGCGATTCATTTTAATTTAATGTCAGCTTGCCTATCAGCCGCCCTTATTCCAAGTACAGGTGAATACTTTGATAGTAAGATTTTGTGCAGCTCCGCTCTTCAACGTAATTAATAAGTTATATACTGAGGTAACAAAAGCCATGGGACAGCGATTTTCACGTATATGGATGACGTTAGTATTGCGTACACAGTGTATAAAAGGTCAGTGTGTTGGCGGAGCTGTCATCTGTACTCAGGTAATTCATGTGACAAGGTTTCCGACGTGATTATGGCCGCATACGGGACTTAACCGATTCCGACCGTGGAATTGTAGTTGGAGCTAGACGCATGGGGCATTGCATTTCGGAAATCGTTGGGGAGTTCAATAATCTGAGAACCACAGTTTCATGACTGTTCCGAGAATATCAAATTTCAGGCTTTACCTCTAACGACGAACCACGCAGTGGCCGGCGGCCATCACTTAATGACCGAGAGCAGTAGCGTCTGCATAAAGTTGTCAGTGCTAACTGCCAAGCAACACTTTGTGAAATAACGGCAGAAATTAATATGGGACGCTGGAGGAACGTGTCCATTGAGACAGTGCGTCGAAATGTGGGGTTAGCGGGCTATGGGAACAAAAGACCGACGCGAGTGCCTTTGCTAACAGTACAGCCGGCCGGGGTGGCCGAGCGGTTCTAGGCGCTACAGTCTGGAACCGCGCGACCGCTACGGTCGCAGGTTCGAATCCTGCCTCGGGCATGGATGTGTGTGATGTCCTTAGGTTGGTTAGGTTTAAGTAGTTCTAAGTTATAGGGGACTGATGACCTCAGATGTTAAGTCCCATAGTACTCAGAGCCATTTGAACCACTTTGCTAACAGCACGACGTCGCCTACAACACTTCTACTGGGCCTTCCTAGACGACTGGGAAACCATAGGCTGGTCAGACGTGTCCTGATTTCAATTGGTAAGCGCTGATGGTAGGATTCGCGTTTGGCGCAGATCCCACGAAACCACTGGCCCAAGTTGTCAACAAGGTACTGTGCAATCTGGTGGTGGTTCCATTATGGTGTGGGCTTTTTTGAAATGGAATGGACTGGGTCCTCTGGTTAAATTGATCCGATCATTGACGGGAAATGGTTTAGTTCCACCACTTCGAGACTATTTTCCCAAACTACGGTGAAATTTTCATGGATGACAGAGAGCCGGATCAGAACATTCTTGACAGTTCGAGCCATCTAGATCGCCCGACATGAATCGCACGAACATTTGTCGGACATAATCTAGAGGTCAGGTCGCGCACAAAATCCTGCACCGGCAACACTTCCACAATATGGACTGCAGAGGCAGCATGGCTCACTGTTTCTGGAAGGAATTTCCAACTACTTGTTGAGTCCATGCCATGTCGAGTGGCTGCGCTACGCCGGAAGAATGGAGGTCTGACACGATGTTTGGAGGTGCCCTACCGCTCTTGTCACCTCACCTCAGTATATTATAGCGTCCCACCCCCCGTTCCGTGCATAGTACCGGCATCAGTTACGAATCTGGTTATCTATATCAAAGTCTTGTTCCATCTGAAAGATTCCATCTCTGATTTCAACCAAATAAGTGATAAGTATTCCAGGAAACTGAGCAAGATGGTAATGGCAAGGACCACATAAGACGTACACAGAATATTTTATTTATTTATTTTATTTATTTATTGATTTATTTAACCTGGCAAGATTAAGGCCATCAGGCCCTCTCTTACATCTAACCAGGCATTCTACTTATTTTATATTCATATGTTTTAGTAGGCACGTTAAACTACATCTAGTACAAAAAGTTAAATAAACAATTTGAAAGGTACACCTGGAAAAATACATACATATAGAGTTTATAATCTTAGATCACAAGTACTGTTATAATTAGACATTATTGAACAGACAGATTTGAGATAGGAGTGCTGGCAGCAGGGAGTATGAGGGAGACTCATGGTGAAGGGAGGAGAAGAATAGAGAGACATGATGAAAACATAATTAAGGAAATATAAAGGAAAAGAAGATTGCGTGGCTAATAGAGATAGATGAAGAGGAAGGCATATCAGGAGCAAGATAGGAGACGCTAGCTTTGCTATTTGACAGATGAGGGGATTGCCCTTGTACATTAATTTTGTGGATCGGAGAAAATCGCAGATGCAATGAGCAAACGTATCGGTTTCTTCTATGATCAGACGTGGGATTGGCACAAAACTGCATGATTATTATTTTGTTTGATTCTAGGTACGTTTGTTTGTTTGTTTTGGTTTTAGGGCGCAAAACTGCTATGGTCATTTGCGCCCGGTCCGTGACTTAGGAAACAGTAAAAACCGAAAATGGAAACCAGCAGCAATGTGAACGAAACTCAAAAAATTGGAGAAACTAAAAGCAGAAGGAAAGCTTAAAAATCCACTAGAGAAAGGGGTTGGTTGTCCCCAAAAAAAGCTTCAAATGACTAAAGTCATCTCACTGGCACTAATAAACTCGAGAACGCGATCGGCCGAGCGCGAGTTATCTGCTAAAATGGACGATATATCAGGCGACAGCTGTAGACGGGCGCGTAACGGAGTAAAATAGGGGCACTCAATTAAAAGGTGTCTTACCGTCCACAGCTGAGAGCAGTGGGGACAGAGTGGGGGAGGATCGCCGCTTAAAAGATGTCGATGGCTAAAAAGACAGTGCCCTATCCGGAGTCTAGTTAAAATTACCTCCTCCCGACGACGCGTTCTGGAGGAAGAGGTCCAAGCACAGGGAAGAGCTTTCACGTCCCGCAATTTATTATGGGGAAGTGTCGACCAATGTGCATGCCATAAAAGAACAACACGACCACATAAAAGCCTCCGTAGATCGGCGAAGGGAATCGATCGAATAGCTGGCCGAAGAAGAGAGACTGCAGCCTTGGCCGCTATATAGGCTGCCTCATTTCCACAGATACCAACGTGTCCTGGGAGCCAGAGGAACGCCACCGAGACGTCCCCCAGGTGGAGCAAGCGCAGACAGACCTGAATCCGGTGGACCAGAGGGTGGACAGGGTAGAGAGCTTGGAGACTGAGGAGAGAGCTGAGAGAATCTGAACAGATGACATACTGTATCCGCTGATGGCGGCGGATGTATTGGACAGCCTGGAGAACAGCGTAAAGCTCCGCAGTATAAACCGAACACTGGTCGGGAAGCCGAAACCGATTTGGGGTGTCGCCAACAATATAGGCACTCCCTACACCTAACGATGTTTTCGAGCCATCAGTGTAAATAAATGTGGCTTCCTTCATTTGTGCACATAGAGCAGCAAATGACCGACGATAAACAAGTGAAGGGGTACCATCCTTGGGAAATTGACAAAGGTCACGGAGCAAGCAGATCCTGGGACGGAGCCAAGGCGGTGCTGTACCCCAAGTTGTCAAGAAGGTTTTAGGAAAGCAGAAGGAAAGAGAATGGAGCAGTTGACGGAAGCGGACTCCCGGTGGAAGGAGGGAAGAAGGGCGGCCTGCAAACCCTACATCCGAGGAGGCGTCGAAAAAAATGTCATGGGCTGGATTAGCAGGCATGGAAGACAGATGGCTAGCATAAAGGCTTTCTACAGGGCTGGTGTAAAGAGCTCCAGACACTAAACGTAATCCACGGTGGTGGACAGAGTCGAGACGCCGAAGATAGACGGCCGAGCAGAGGAGTAGACTATGCTTCCATAGTCCAATTTCGAACGCACTAAGGCGCGATAGAGGCGGAGACGGACCACTCGGTCCGCTCCCCAGGAGGTACCATTCAGGACACGGAGGGTGTTGAGGGATCGCAAACAGGAAACGTGGAAGGACCAGCACAGTTTTCTGTCAAACATAAGACCCAAGAATTTAGCAACGTCCGAAAACGGAAGGTTGACAGGTCCTAGATGTAAGGATGGTGGAAGAAACTCCTTACGTCGCCAAAAACTAACACAAACGGTCTTACTGGGAGAAAAACGGAAGCCGGTTTCGATGCTCCAAGAGTGGAGGCGACCGAGACATCCTTGAAGACGTCGTTCAAGAAGGCTGGTCCGTTGAGAGCTGTAGTAGATCGCAAAATCGTCCACAAAGAGGGAGCCCGAGACATCAGGAAGGAGACAACCCATAATTGGATTTATGGCAATGGCAAACAGTACAACACTTAGCACGGAGCCCTGGGGTACCCCGTTTTCTTGGGAGAAAGTACGGGAGAGAGTAATGTTCACCCGCACTCTAATGTGCGCTCTGCCATAAGTTCGCGAAGAAAAAGGGGCAGCCGACCTCGAAAACCCCTAAGAGAACAGTGTGAGGAGGATGCCTGTCCTCCAACAGGTATCGTATGCTCTCTCCAGATCAAAAAATATTGCTACTGTTTGGCGTTTCCGGAGAAAATTGTTCATGATATAAGTGGAGAGAGCAACAAGATGGTCAACTGCAGAACGATGCTTTCGGAAACCGCATTGGGCAGGTGTTCAAAGACTGCGGGACTCCAGCCACCAAGCTAAACGGCAATTCACCATATGCTCCAAAATCTTACATACACTACTCGTGAGAGAAATGGGGCGATAGCTAGAGGGGAGATGTTTGTCCTTTCCAGGTTTCGGAACTGGAACGACGATAGGTTCCCGCCATCGTCTGGGGAAAGTACTGTCGGTCCAAATTCGATTATAAAGGCGAAGGAGGTAACGCAGACTATGGGTTGATAAATGCAGCAACATTTGGATGTGGATACCATCCGGTCCCGGGGCGAAGGAGCGAGAAGAAGAGAGTGCATGTTCGAGTTCCCGCAGGAGAAAACAGTATTATAGCTTTCGAGATTTTGAGAGAAGAAAGCAAGAGGTTGCACTTACGCTGCACGTTTCTTCGGGAGAAACGCTGGCGGGTAATTTGAAGAGCTCGAAATCCCAGCAAAGTGTTGACCCAGTCAGTTAGAAATTGCGACGGGGTCCACTAACGTATCACGCGCGACAGTGAGCCCAGAGACCGGGGAGAAACTAGGCGCGCCTGAGAACCGTCAAATCCGACTCCAAACTTCCGAGGAGGGAGTGAAGTTGTTAAATGAGCTAGTAAAGAATTTCCAGCTTGCCTTCTTGCTATCGCGGATGACGCGACGGCATCGCGCACGGAACTGCTTATAGCGGATACAGTTGGCCAAAGTAGGATGGTGGCGGAAAACGCGAAGAGCACGTCGCCGCTCACGTATTGCGTCACGGCATGCCTCGTTCCACCAAGGAACTGGGGGTCGCCGGGGCAATTCGGAGGTGCGTGGTATTGAACGTTCCGCAGCTGTAAGAATAATGTCTGTAATATGTGTGACCTCATCGTCGACGCTAGAAAAGTGACGGTCATCGAACGTCGCTAGAGACGAAAAAAGTGTCCAATCGGCTTGGGCAAACTTCCAGCGTCGCGGGCGCATATATGGCAGGCAGTCTAAGGACACATGGAAAGTGGTCACTCGAGTGTGTATCAGCAAGGGCGAACCACTCGAAGCCCCGAGCTAGCGGAACAGTGCCGACCGAAAAGTCCAAATGAGAAATTTGTCGTGGAGGCAGACAAAAAGGTAGGGACCCCAGTGTTGAGGCAAACTAGATCCGCTTGGTGGAAGACGTCTATCAATAGTGAGCCACGTGGACAAGGATGTGGAGATCCCCAAAGCAGGTGGTGGGCATTGAAGTCCCCAACCAGCAAATAGGGGGGTGGAAGCTGACCAAGAAGATGAAGGAGATCAGCTCGTGCCATTGGTGTGGATGATGAAATGTATACAGTACAAAGAGAAAATGTATATCCAGAAAGGGAAAGACGGACAGCGACAGCTTGGAAGGAAGTGTTTAAGTGGTTTGGGTGGTAATGGAGAGTATCATGGAGAAGAATCATGAGTCCTCCATGGGCTGGAGTGCCTTCAACAGAGAGGAGATCAAAACGGATGGACTGAAAATGGGGGAGAACGAAGCGGTCATGGGGACACAGCTTTGTTTCCTGAAGACAGAAGATGACCGGCGAGTAGGATCGTAAGAGGATCGACAATTCATCCCGATTGGCTCGAAAGCCGCGGATATTCCAGTGGATAATGGACATAGGGTGAACAGAAAATGGAGGAATGTGACCAAGGTTGCCATCAACTCAACGACTGCTCAGAGCTTGCGACCGACAGCATGGAATGGCATTCAGCCGAAGGCAGAAGATCCTGATCCATAGGTTGATCAGGAGCAGCTCCTGCCACCAGTGATCGGCCGGTTGATCAGCCGCCAGCAGTGCGCCTCGGCGACACAGAAGATGGCCGAGGGCGATTACCGCCAGGTGGTGCTGTAGATGAGACATGCCTTGGCGGAGAAGGAGATGAACTGGGTTTCTTAGTAGCCTTCTTGGAAACATGATGTTTAGATGAAGGAGGAACCGATTGTTGTGAAGTTGGGGTACGTAAAAAATCTTCACGAGTATGCTCTTTTTTCGAAGTCTTGGTGTCTGACTTCTGGGTTCGAGATTTAGCAGAACCCGATGAAGGGTGAGCCATAGAGTGGGCAGAGGAAAGTGGTGAGGTTGAACGGGCGATCTTTGCACTGGCCGATCTGACGACCGTGGCACTAAAGGTGAGGTCGCAAGTCTGCATGGCCGCCTCCTTTGTTGGCTGAGGAGAAGCAAGGAAAGTCCTGTATTTTCCTGTCTGAGGCACAGTGGGCTGTCGACTGGCGAATAATTTTCGAGCAGCAAAGGTCGACACCTTTTCCTTCACTCTGATTTCCTGAATGAGCTTTTCGTCTTTAAAAATGGGGCAATCTCGGGAGGAAGCAGCGTGGTCACCCATACAGTTGATGCAGCGAGGGGATGGAGGTGGACAAGCACCCTCATGGGCATCCTTGCCACACGTAACACATTTGGCCGGATTGGAACAGGACTGGCTGGTATGATTGAACCACTGGCACCGATAGCAACACTTAGGGTTTGGGACGTAAGGGCGAACGGAAATTATCTCATAGCCTGCTTTGATTTTCGATGGGAGTTGAATTTTGTCAAATGTCAAGAAGACAGTGTGGGTTGGAATGATGTTCGTGTCAACCCTTTTCATAACTGTATGAACAGCCGTTATGTCCTGGTCAGACAGGTAGTGCTGAATTTCTTCGTCAGACAATCCGCCGAGGGAGCGTGTATAAACGACTCCACGTGAGGAATTTAAAGTGCGGTGTGCTTCAACCCGGACATGGAAGGTGTGGAGTAGTGAAGTACGCAGCAATTTTTGTGCCTGGAGGGCACTGACTGTTTCTAACAACAAGGTGCCATTCCGTAATCTGGAACAAGACTTTACAGGACCTGCAATTGCGTCGACACCTTTCTGAATAATGAAAGGGTTGACCGTGGAGAAGTCGTGACCTTCTTCAGCCCGAGAAACAACAAGGAACTGTGGCAACGATTGAAGAACTGTCTGTGGCTGAGACTTAGTGAACTTACGCTTGTGAGCAGACATAGTGGAAGATGAGGAAACCATTGCGGAAGAATCCCCCATGATTATTGGCGTCTCCGATGGCGCGCTCCTCCCTTGTGGGGGCCCTCTCTGAGGGCACTCCCGCCTTAGGTGATTGTTGACACCTCAGGTCACACCTCACGACAAACGGACCGAGGGGCCAATCGGCACTTTCGGAAGGTATCAGCTCGGGTAATCACCCCTCCCTGGGCCTGACCGTTAACAGGGGGTACGTACGTGTCCTATCTGTCTACACGGGGCGGGGAATTACGCGTTACCCCGTCACCGGCTACGCACGAAAATGCGTGGGTCGGCCTTCAGACACGCACAGGGAGGAAGAAAGAGAAAGGGAAAAACAAAGAAAGGGAAAGGTAAGAAGAAAGGTCTCAAACGCCGCAGCGGAGAAAAGGGTAAAGATAAGAGGTAAGGAAAAGAGAAGGACAAAGGAAGGATGAAGACATACAAGCAGAGAAGGCGAAGAATGCGTTACATTTACGAGCGTCCTTCTCCGGACGTAGGCACAAACCATACTACCAGAGGGGGAGAAAGGGAATGAAAGAGTCAGAGGTGAGGGGAGGGGGGGGGGCGAAGATGGGGGATCGGGAAGGATGCGGAAAAGGAAGGTATGCAGCCAGGAAAGGAAGGAGGGCCACATTAGCTCGGGGTCCCATGCTCGCTACGCACGTATCCACAAAAGAGTTGTGGACCCTCTGGGGGGTTCTAGGTACGTGTCAGCAGTTACGGTGCAAATCGAAATTCCCACACCGCCGTACCGTAGATAGCTGGCAGCCTACACTTTATGTTGGATGCACATCATTACTTCATTAAAGAGACTTTTTATTTTTTGTTTCAGTAACAGGATGCCGCGGTACTGTGGCGCGAGCGTTTCAATATAGACATGTACCTGCAGACAAATAACAAATTCTTTCCGTAATTTTATTTTGAGGTGGCTATTGCTTGTAGATGGCGGTCGGACAGATGTGGAGCAACGACTGGCAAGATGGGATGCATGCTGAAGACACAGCGACTGAGAGCAGTGTTGCAGCCCACCTCCACGATAAGGGGTATGTCACGCGCCACTCAAGAGAACATAGGTCTTCGAGTTCCTGGAATGTATGCGTCCCCTGAGAGTATGGTAGCATTTACGTAGACCAAACTACTCGCACTGTTGCTAATTTTGAGCACAGAACAGCACAATTAACATAGGGGACTTAAGAAGTTCGGCCGGGACTGAAAATTGCCTAGAAAACTGGGATAAAATAAAATTTGAAAGGACAAGAGTTTTGGCTCAGAACAGCACATTGGGATTCTGCTATAAAAACAATGACCATAATCAGAATGGAAAACAATAATTTTAACAGAGTGCAGGGGCACACACTTAGTAGGGTGTGGGGGCGGTCTTTAGACACTCAGCAAAAGAAAAGACAGAGGCTTGACTCCTGTAGGGAGGCGGAGCGCCAGTTTGAAACGTGGCGCCGTCCGCTCTCTTCGTCCGATGTCATTCGGTCCCGCGGTGGGACGGATCTTCCAGGAACTGCCCAAATTGGCTTTCATGTATGTGCTGATAGGCACTCTCTGGAAGGTTGCAGACGCTGCCATTACGTCTAAGAGGGGCGTTCAGTAATGCATTAGATTTTTTTCTTGACCAACTTCGGCTGAAAAAAATATGGAATTTCGTGAAATATCGTGAAATATTCCCGCTTCAGCCCCTACAGTTTCATTGAGTTCCGATTGGTGGCGGCACTATACGCGGTCTTGAGAATGGCGTCTGTAAGGCGGTGTATTCCAGGTGATGAGCTGTCATTCAGTTTCTTTCAACGAGAAACTAGATCGATGCAGGTATTCACAAGCGCATGGAGAATGTCTACCGAGACCTGGCAGTGAACAGAAGCATCTACATTTACATCTACATATATATACTGCGCTAGCCACCAAGCGGTGTGTGGTGGAGGTCACAATTCGCGCCAAAGTCATATTCCCCCCCCCTCCCCCCCTCTCTGTTCCACTCGCGGATCGCGCGAGGGAAAAACGACTGTCTGAACGCCTCAGTACGATCTCTTATTTCCCTTATCTTTGAAAGATGATTATTACGCGATTTGAAAGTTGGTGGTAATAATATATGCTCTACATCCTCGGTGAAGATTGGATTTCGGAATTTAGTGAGCAGCCCCTTCTGTTTAGCGCGTCTTCTATCTGCAAGTGTGTCCCACTTCAAACTTTCTGTGAGATCTGTAACGCTCTCGCGATGGCTAAATGTACCATTCACGAATATTTCCGCTCTTCTTTGAACGTTCTCAATCTCCAACTGGTAAGAGTCCCATACAGACGTACAATACTCTAAGACTGGACGAACTAACGTATTGTAAGCTATTTCCTTTGTTGAAGGACTGCATCGCTTTAGGATTCTACCAATAAACCGCAATGTTGAGTTTGCCTTACCCGTTACTTGTGTAATCTGATCATTCCATTTGAGATCATTTCGAATAGTCACACCCAGATAGTTGACTGATGTTACTGCTTCGAAAGACTGATCATTTATTTTATACTCATACACTAATTGGGATTTTCGCCTTGTTATACGCAGTAGGTCGCAGTTACTAATATTGAGAGATAACTGCTAGTCATTACACCACGCATTTATTTTCTGCAAATCCTTATTGATTTGTTCACAACTTTCGTGTGATACTACTTTCCTGTAGAATACAGCATCATCGGCAAACAGTCTAAGGCCGCTGCCAATACCATCAACCAGATCGTTTATGTAAATCGTAAAAAGCAGAGGACCTATTACGCTGCCCTGGGGCACACCTGAAGTTACTCTTGTTTCTGCTGGTTACCCCGTTCAGAAGGGCGAATCGTTAAGCGAAGCATTTATCAGCGTCGCAAAAAGGTCGCGCAAACCTGTCAGATCTCCTGCGATTCGGACGGCTGCCCACAGCTGTGACTCCTGCAATGTTGGAACGTGTGATCGACGGATGAAAATCAACAACCTTACTGCACAACTGAACCTCTCCGTTAGTAGTGCGGACACACTATGCCACCATTTGCGGTGGTCTTCTTGCTTGATTCTTTACCACCTAGCAGAGGACGACAAAGAGCAGCGAACGACCATATATGCGGAATTGCTTGCGCCTTACGAAGCTGATCGTGTCAATTCTTTGTCGAACGTCGGTACAGGCGATGAAACATGGGTTCTTCATTTCGAATCGGAAACTAAATGGTAATCCATGGAGTGGCGCCACACCACCTCTCCTCCGAAGAAAAAGGTCAGAGGTGCACCCTCAGCCGGTGAAGTCACGGCGACGGTACTCTGGGACTCTGAAACCGCTGAAGTGTTCCATGTATTCCCTGATGGTGCAACAATCAACTCTCAAGTATTGTGCTACACTCGGAAACTAAAAATCGGCTTAAGCGTGATCGTCGCCACAAAAATGCAAACGTACTACTCCTTCTCCATGACAAGCAAAGCCTCATAAAAATCGGCGCACCCAAGGGGACCTCACGAAAATTCATTGGACTGTGCTACTTCATCCACCCTACAGCCCGGATCTTGCAAATTCCGACTTCCATCTGTTTTGCTCTGTGAAGGGTGCGCTGCAAGAGAGTATGTGGGTGATAGTCAGGTTATTGATGCAGCAAGATGTGGCGTAAGGAGAGCAGTCAACAGATATTATGCTGAAAAATAAAATTTTGTATATAAAAGAATGAGGAATAATATGATCTACTGGAGTCACGTGCAAAACAAACCCACTTTCCAAAAAATGGGAATCACTACTTACTGAAAGCCCTTCGCATATAAACAGAACACCGCACCAGCCCCCGTGGTCAATTGAGTTAAGCTCCGTATGACAATGGCAGAGACAGGTATTGATTGCTGGAGTATTTTATTCCAAGTGACATGGCACTACATTCAGAAGATTTTATTGAATCTTGACTGAAAACAAAAAACAATACATCCGTGGTAATTAAATGACAAGAAAGTGTCTTAAAGAAATACGCATACGATCAGAAGACGCATTGGATGGAACTTATTCTAACGGATTTCAGATAATTAATTTTCTGACTTTCCAAGGATACGAACTACTAACTGGTGCGAAATATACCAATGATAGCCTTGCAGGACACATACGCTGACGAAAAGAAATTTTCCCATGCTGACAATGCACAAGTCACGTTGTTAAATGTAGCTTTCCGTAGTCCTTAGCTGGCCGATTATCGAACCAATATTACATTATGTTAGACTGTTTCATAATACACTGAAGACCCAAACATGTACAGGCGCGCTTGTTCAAATACAGTGGTATGTAAACAGGCAGAATACAGTGCTGCGGTCGGCATTGCCAGTATAACATAACATGTGTCTTGCGCATTTGTTAGATCGGTTACTGCCGCTAAAATGGCAGGCTATTAAGATTCAAGTGATACTGAACGTCGTTCTATAGTCGGTGCACGAGCAAGAGGTCACAGCATCTCCAAGGCAGCGATGAAGTGGAAATTTTCCCATATGATCATTTCACGAATTTACCTTGAGTATCAGGAATCCGGTAAAACATCAAATCTCGGACATCGCTACGACCGGAAAAAGATCCAGCAAGAGGGGGCCAAGGTCGACTGAAGAGAATCGTTCAATGTGACAGAAGTGCAACTCTCCCGTGAATTGCGCAGACTTCAATGCTGTGTCATCAAAAAGCGTCCGTGTGCGAACCATTCAACGAAACATCATCGAAATGGGCTTTCGGAGCCGAAGACCCAATCGTGTACCCTTCATCATTGCACGACACAAAGCATTATGCCTCGCTTGGGCCCGTCAACACCGACGTCGGGCTCTTGATGACTGGAAACATTTTGCCCGGTCGGACGAATCTTGTTTCAAATTGTATCGAGGTGATGAACGTGTACGGGTAATGAGACAACCCCATGAATCCGTGGACCCGTGGACCCTGCATGTCAGCAGGGGTCTGTTCAAGCTGATGGATGCTCTTTAAAGGTGTGGTACTTGTGCAGTTGGAGAGATATGGGAGCCCTGATACGTCTAGATACGACTCTGACAGGTGACACGTACGTAAGCATCCCGTGTGATCCTACATCTATTTATGTCCATTGTGCATTTGACGGACTTGGGCAATTCCAGCAGGACAATCCGACACACCATACGTCCATAACTGCTACAGAAAGGCTCCAACAACACCCTTCTGAGTTTAAACCATTCCGCTGGCCACCAAATTCCCCGGACATGGACATTATTAAGCATATCTGGGATGTCTTGCAACATGCTTTTCAGAAGAGATCTCCACCCCCTGGTACTCTTACGAATTTATGGACAACACTGCAGAATTCATGGTGCCAGTTCCCTCCAGCACTGCTTTAGACATTAGTCGAGTAAATGCCACGCTTGTTGCGGCACTTCTGCGTGCTCGAGGGGGCCCTACACGGCATTAGGCAGGTGTACCAGTTCCTTTGGCTCTTCAGTGTAAATCAAATCTTAATGATTTCCAATAAATCTCCAGCGGCACAACGAATCTCCAGTGAGATAAAAGCTATGGAACGGATACTTCAAACACGTCTGGGCTGGTGACTGCAGCACAACCAAAATGTTCTCAGAACAGAAATGGGGCACTACCATTTGCATCTACACCCATATTCCGCTAGCTATCTCCTGTGTCTGGTGGAGGTTACTTTAATATTTTCTCGGCCCCTTGTTTGTTTCAGAAATGATGTGTCGGAAACAAAACTGTCGATAAATCTCCATGTGTGTTCTAATTCCTCTGATTTTCTCTTTGTAATCATTTCGTGATACCTATGTGGGATGAAGTTACGGCTTTCTTTCCCCTCCCCCGTTGCCACCATCAGCATATTCCTGTTTTTAATCCTCCCATCCCCCCCTCTTTACTTTCGTTGCAGTGTCAGCAAATGATGTAATCGTTTATGGGTTACTAAGCGATTCCGTTTCTATTCTTTCCCTTCCTCGTTGGATCTTTTCTGTTTTCCACTAACCTTGCCAGGTACGAATCCCAGACCGATGACCAGTAATCAAGAATCGTTCTTACAAATCTTTAATAAGCTATATCTGTTGTGGATAAATTATATTAACTTATAATTCTTACAATTTTGATCTCAACCTGACTATTTTTCTCCTACACGTACACCCTAAGGCAAAAGAAACGACGCACCACGAAGAAATTACCCGAATCGAACGGAAATTCATAGATGTAATGTACTTGTACAGTCAAACAAAAGTAACAATTTCAGAAAAAAATGGTTGATTTATTCAAGAGAAAGGGCTACATAGATTGAGGAAGTGAATGATGGACTGTTCCACCTTTGGCGCTTGTGCAAACAGTTATCCGGCTTGGCATTGATTGACAGAGTTGTTGGATATCGTGCGATAGATCATCAAAATCCCGAGCTGGTGGAGGGCCCTGCCCATAACGCTCCAGACGTTCTCAGTTGAAGAGACATCCAGTCACCTTGCTGGCCAACCAAGATTTGGCAAGCACGAAGGCAAGCAGTAGAAACTCAGGCCGTGTGAGGACGAACATTATCTTGCCGAACTGTAAGACCAGGATGGCTTGCCATGAAGGGCAACAAAAGAGGCGTAGGATATCGTCGACGTACCGCTGAACCGTAAGGGTGTCACAAATGACAACCAAAGGGGCCGTGCTATATATATAAAAAAAGGGTACTCTACACCATCAAATCTGGTTGTCGGGCCGTATCGCGGGCAACACTCAGTTTGGTATTCCACCGCCGTCTGGGACGTCTCCAGACAAGTCTTTGCCGGTCATCGGGGCTCAGTTTGAATCGAGACTCATCACTGATGACAATTCTACTCCAGCCAGGCTTGCAAAGCCGCCGTATCTCTGCCGAACTGAAACGTTTGAAGCGTTATGAACAGTGGCCTCTAACCACCTCGGGAATTTGACGATCTAACTCGACAGAATTTGGCACGACATCCCTCAGGAGAACATAAATGCTTCAAATGGCTCTGAGCACTATGGGACTTCACTTCTGAGGTCATCAGTCCCCTAGAACTTAGAACTACTTAAACCGAACTAACCTAAGGACATCACACGCATCCATGCCCGAGGCAGGATTCGAACCTGCGACTATAGCGCCTAGAACCGCTCGGTCACGACCGGCCGGCTCAGGAGTACATATAACAGCTATATCAATCAGCGCCAAGCCGAGTAACTCCATGCATAAGAGTCTGAAGTGGAACAACGGGTTGTTGCCAGCTCAGTTTATGAAGCTCTTTTTCTTGAGTGAATCATCCAATTTTTGCGAAACTGTAATCACCTATTTGTCTGTAAACGTACACCACACCCACCGATTTTCGTCCCATTCAGATAATTCCTTCGTGCTTCGTCGTTTTCTTATCTTCCGTTGTAATGCATACAAAAATTATAATTCTATCCTACTGTCGAGCAGGTGTAAGGCAGTTGCACCGAAGTGCAATTGGCAGCGTCGTGCAACTACTGCAATTAATCACGTAACGCAATTGTGTAAATTTTTTTTCACCTGCAGCAAATGCGCCACGCTGTTGGAGGCTGACAAAAAAGCTAATAGTTGTCAGGGATCTTTTTACACTGACTACTATACGTCTTTTCAGGGGGCTTTCCCTTGGAAGTTTACATCAGTTACAGGTTCCAATGGTTTACTACCAGAAACAGAATGCAAAGTAACTGATCTATTCGCCTGTTGCAATTATTTTTCAGCTCCTGCGCCAATCATTGAACGCCAGCAGGTGTTCCGGCATCTCTCTACAGTCTTCTGGATTCCAGTGTTCCTATAGACAATAGCAGACACTGCATAGCGGTGTAGAATGCCTTTATAAAGTCAAGGAACACAGCACCAATATGATAGCCGTTGTCTTCAGTGCATGGACTCTGAAGGCCAAACAGAACATTCTGGAATAGTGCCTACCAAGAAATCCTCAACAAATCAAAAAATTCGTTTGATATTTCACATCGCCGAATTTTCTTCTGGTACTGAGTCAATTTATTGTGTTTATTTATTTGATTTAGTTATATCAAACAATAAAAAAATTGTATGGGTGATGGCAAGTGTAAATACAGGAAAAATGTACACCATTAAAATTTGTACATTTTGTTAAAGTACATAAAATCAACTAGTGTTAAATTTATTTTGCTGTGGTCCATGTTTGTAAAATATGACACTCTCCCTCGGTTAAGTGGCTGTCGATAGCAGTAGGTAATTTGTGAAGATGAAGATTTGTCTTGACACATGACATAAAACACAAAAACATGGAATCAAAAATTTAGTCTCCTGAGCAAATAGTATTATTTATCTGTGCTTTACACTTAGAGGAAAATCGTATACATAGAGAAAACTACATCCGGGTATACATATTACATGCAGTACTGGGCCCAGCAAACTTCCTTGAGAAAAACATGAGTTAAGTTTCACATGAGCGACGTTTCGGGAATACAGGCTGGTTGGCATTGAGGAGGTCATTCTGTTCAAGGTAATTCATTTTTTTGTGCTCAGAATATGTTCCAGGTCCTATCATGAAGTTCATCAGTGAGGCTGTGCGTAGCTTTGTTAATCACTCGAATGTGAATGGGTGTGATCTGCGTTTGGAAAATGAGCACAATGCGGTAGGAATAGCTCCCAGTTTTATGGGACAAAGGTAATGTAACACATTTTATTTGGAAGAGCAGCTATACGACAGCTCTAAATCCAACACTGGTCTAGAATGCACTGTCTTTCTTCTCCCTCTCTCAAAAGATCCTCTACTCTCGCCAGTCAAAGACATTCTGATGTTGCGTAGAGGACGATGCCCCCAAGGAGGCCCCACTTGGAGTAAGGGTACTGTAGGATGTGACTGTAGCGGATATTGCCACGCATAGATGCGTACGACCAGTCGCCCTGTGGCTGGCGTTATACAAGCCAGGACTGGACCATTTCTCGTGGTGTTGTGTGCCATTGTGATGCTGTACATGTGATACTGAGCCATATTTGTGACTCAGATGATGTGACGAATGGAGGAGGTGCCACAGAAAGCTCATTGATACCCTTTCGAGCTCACGTCGAATTCTACTGCGGGGGAGACAGTCCTTGTTTGCTAGTCGTCATCCTTGTTGTCCGGCGTCTGGACGTCTGGGTGTGCTGGAGTGGAGTCGTCCTCGATCGCTCATGCCGGTTTACGCTGAGCGAGTGACACAGTTGTAGGTTTGATGCACAACAGAAAGCCACATGTCTGTGGACCGTATTTGAGGAACCTGTACAGGTGACAATAAGGTGACTGTAGAGCTAATCATTTAGCGTCGTTTCACAACATAACAAAGTCACAGGAGGCGAGAGAACACTTTTGGGGTCGAATGAGTTGAGGGATGTAAAATTTGCATCTTCTGAAAATGTTTCTGAACACAGTACATTAGTGTAGGTGAGGTCGCCTTATTTGTGTCGGCCGTAGGATGAGTGAAGTCTACAGGCACGACAAGCAGGTCACTGTAGACAACCTCTATCACAGACGTCCATAAGTCATCCTGTACACTGATTAGATGCCGAGCAGGAGCCATGGGAGTTCCTTGGTCCAGGAAACGCCATGACGCATCAGGACCGCTTTCACGCTCTTTTGTCTTGTCTCAATAAGGCCGTAACTCTGTGGGTGATATGGGATAGCCGCATGTGTGTGATCCTACACGGGCGACAAATGGAATTGCAGGCGACCAATTAAAAGTGGTGCTCCTGACTAGTGGTACCCAGTTCTAGAATGCTGAAATGGACAATCTCTATCCCGACGAAAGCACAAGCCGTTTTTCGACTGATGTCATGCACTGGTATGGTTTCTACCCATCGTCTTGTTCATCACAGATACAAAATATCGACAGCTTTGCGACTTTGGCAGCGTCTCAATGTTGTCAAGGTGGACATGCCACAATCAGATACTCGGGTTGACAAATCAGCCAGACTGACGCTGAGTGCCTGTCTCACTACGTTGCCATGCAAGACAGTTTTGTGCCCAGCGGCGACAGCCTCGTTTGACGTTTGCCTATACGAATCAGTCACTAGCAGACCATCACAATGACGCCAGAGTGACTCGGGTTGTGTAATCGCTCGAATATTTCGCAGCGCATCGCAACAGGCACCAGTAGCCGTGGCCTGTTCTGCGAAAACAGAACAGGGCTGTGTGAGACACGGGAAAAGAATAACGTTTGATGCGAAGGTTTGTGTCATCATCGTTGAGGAGGCTGTCGCTGCTTCAGCCTTTGATTTTTTTCAGCTGCCATGTGCTCTTAGTCATACTGGAGAAAAACAGCGCTGATCCTTGAAACGTAGTCCGTGATAGCATTGTCCTCGCCATATATGTGAAATACGAAAGTGGTGTACTTACTGTAAGGTCTAAATGTTTGAATCGTTATGAACTGACACCCTGAGATGGGTTCTTTATAGCACCGACCACAGTTTCGTGATCTGTTTGTTTGACGGCCCTCAATATCCTCGTGGAAGCACTTGACCACTGTGTTAACCACAAGGAGCTCAAGGTCGAAAGCTGAACATTCTTTTTGTGAGGGAGACAGTTTCATTAAGAACCTTCAACATCGCAGCGCGTCAGCAATCGTTGGGTAATATTTTAAAAAACTAAAAACCCGCCTCGATTGCGAAAAAAGCACCTAGTGTTAACCCAGGTTTCGGCGTAGATAACTACACCTCCTTCAGAACAACATTAAAACCCACAAGTGCCTTGAATACCTTTGTCAATGATTAAAAGAACACCATATCTATAAATTTATAAACGAATAGAAAAGGAAAACAAAAACAGTACATATGTACAAAGTCAGAACCACTACTTAACTTAATGGTGTACGCTCCACCTCACACCAGCCTATGTTCGATGGGCCATGACCCGCCATGTAGTTTCGTTCAGCCCCTTATATTCCACCAGCAGAAGCACATCTCCCACCAGTGTCTTTCACATCAGTTATGAGGGTAAGCTGTGCTTTGGGGTTAGCGTGTGTCAAAGTAACAGCCTATGCTAGACAGTTCTTCGCCTGATGCAGTGCATCTATCATCTTTGTATACCGCACGACATTCTTTTTGGGATGTTTAGCTTTGCCTGCCAGGGCGTCGTGAGGAGATCGCAGTGCAGCTGCATGAACAAAATTGGGAATTTGTGGGAAGGTCTTCGGGGACCAAACTGCTAAGGTCATCGGTCCCTAAGTCTACACACAACTTAATCTAACTTAAACTAACTTACGCTATGGACAACACACACACACCCATGCCAGAGAGAGGACTCGAACCTCCGACAGAGGAAGTCGCATGGACTGTGGCAAGGCGACTGAGACCGCGTGTCTTCAGTAGAAGTTAGAATTCCAAAGAATCGACACAGATCTTGTAAGTTTCTGGAAGCAAATAGTTTTTCACCATTTCCCAGTATGTTATCGAGAAAGGTCTAACAGTACTGAAATCGAAGGAGCAGGCCATGTTTATGCAGGTTTCTTGAGGCCATGCGGCTTAAAGAGATATTTATACAATCCAAACGTGATGACGATCGCCTTTTTCTGTATGTCGACAGAGTGAACTGGGATTTGTAAATATGCCCTCTCACAATCGGTTATGCTGAACACCGTCGTGCCAGCAAGCGTGTGCATAAAGTCATGGATGCTGCGTATAGGGTAGCTATCATGGTTCTCGAGGTGAGTACCCCGCAGTCTCCACAAAGTCTGATCAAATTACATTTCTTAGGTATGAGCTTAATGCCTTGCCGTCTGTAGGTCTGCAGGCCACAAATGGTGGGGATTATGGTGAACGGGAGGACCACTGGTGGTTGCAGTTTGATACACAGTTCCGTCTCACACTGCACATGTGAGCGCCCGGTTTCACTGTTTACAAACATTACACGTCTCATCACACGGACCTTTTTGTGATTGCTGCTGACCGACGTCTGCGTGCTCTGTGGTGGGGTGACTGATGTGTGTGGGATGTGAATAGGCAGAGGGGACGTGGTAGGAGGTCGCCCTTCCACCGCAGCTTGCTCTTGAGTGCATGCGACGTGTAAGCGTTCGTCTGCAGATGCTAGTGCTGCTCTGTCTGCCTAATGCGATGTTGGGGGGTCTGCGTTTTCGACGTGCAGTGCTTGCAGTTGTGTGTTAGAATCGACGTTTCGCTGTTGAGTACTGAAAATAACGTCTATGAATATGTTGCACTCGTGAAGTGTTTCGGAGTAAGAATCACTGGCAGCGAGACTTTCAAATGGTTCAAATGGCTCTGAGCACTATGGGACTCAACTGCTGAGGTCATTAGTCCCCTAGAACTTAGAACTAGTTAAACCTAACTAACCTAAGGACATCACAAACATCCATGCCCGAGGCAGGATTCGAACCTGCGACCGTAGCGCGAGACTTTCAGTCGGACGGGCACCAGTAGGCATGGTCATAGCAAAAAAAAAAAAAAAAAAAAAAAAACCTTCATATGATTCCCAGGACCATGGAGCGTTAGCGTCACTTGTACTACTTCAGGCGAGGGCTGATAAAAACCGTAAAAAGTCCATGCCGATGACGGGTTAACTGATGTCTGTTACATATAGGAAGCCCAGGTGCAGTGAACGTTCATTGAGAGGTGTACAACGCGAGGAGTAGTGCTGTGGACTGTTATCTTCATCACCGAGTGAAGTAGGAGTGCCGATGACAGTTCGAAGGTTTACGTGCTGCTGTGTGGTAAGGAGCTCATGTCAGAGCGCATGTCCACCAAAATGCACTGTTGTGTAGTGATATCAGGCACGACGAATTGTCCTTGCGTATGTGGGTCCATGGCAACATGAGTTCGCGCCAAACAAGGAGGAGGTGCGCGACTTTGAGCATTGTGGCGGGCCGAAGCGCCTATTTGGGTCCAGTGACGTCGTTTGGGAACTAGCAGGGAGACCGACATTTATGAGTGGCGTATTCAAACTCATTGTGAAATTGTCAGACCAACAGCCGTGGATTGGTCTAACGTCAGGTGCGTTGTTGCCAAGCGATGCCTACCGGCTGTCGTGGTGACGTGACGTCACCCTCATGTTCGGTCGAGCTAGCTGGGTCGGGATCGGGTGGTGCGGGAGACGTCGTCGGCCCAGCGCTACGTAGATTGGGGTTCGTCTGTCAATTATTCGCCGGCGGCATAGTCCGAAGAACATGAGATCTGTCAATGTGAGTCGTTTTTCTAAACATTCGGATTCGTGTGCAGTCACTGCCACTTGCAGATCGGCCGGTAACTTTAAGATCCATAGGGTCCGTAAGGTCGTATCTGGTATGAGAGTACAATCAGCATTTGCGCAGAGGCGACGCCGAAGGAATGAGTGTGTATTGTCGTTCACAGACTGCCTCCTGCAGCTGTTGCTCCGGGATTCAACAAAATCTCTCTAAGAGAACAGTCTTTTCGGTACTGTACGTGTTTCCACGTGGTGGAGACAAGACAATGTGGCTGATTAGTTGAGCTTGTCCCGCTGGGTGGCAGATCAGGATCAGGTTGAAATATTCTGAATCATCGTCGAAAATTTCTGTTGCTTCGAAAATGCAGGCCACCACCAGAAACCACAAAGCTAGGTCAGTGGATTCGAACGGTGGTAGTTTGCTGCCAGCTGAACCTCGGAAGTGAGGTTAAGGAATAAATGTATCTTTCGGTGTGATTGACAACATGGCGTCGACTGTTCGTGAAACACCAGTGGTTGTGACGACGTGGTAAGCGATTGTTCGCATCGGTTTTCGGTGCGGAAGGCGCTTAAGACGCGTAAGTAGGATTACGACTATGATGCGGTGCTTACTGGTTAACGACGTCATCTATGGTAGTATTATCTGCAGTGTAATAGCAAAATTGTTGTCGGCCGCCATTGTTGAAACATGGTTTGGATGGTGTTGTCCGTAGGCACGAACTGTCGATACATTTGGTTTTCACTACCGCATTTACACAATGACGACAACGCACATCCTGCGCTGCTGTCGTGTTCGTACTATAATCTGGTGTCGCCATGATGGGTGATGCGATGTGCGACAACAACATAATTTCAGCGTAATACACCGGACCAGGTTAACGTGTAGTGGCGAATGTAAATCACGTCTCACGACATACGTGCGGTAATCAGCATAGAAAGCGATGATCACGATGCCGTAGGAAGAGCTCCCAATAAAATGCGTTACGGTTAATGTAATACTCTTTATTCAGAAGAGTAAATATACAACAGGTCTACATCGAACACTGGTCGGGAACGCACCGTCTTTCTCCTCCCTTTCTCCAAAGATCCTTCATCCTCGCCGGTCAGAGTCGTACGGACGTCGCGTATAGATCGATATCCCCACACACGTTTTTTCACAGTCATCGAGCGTTGAACTCTGGTCAAGGAATCACAGTATTATGGTCACACAGGGAGAAAATTTAACTGCAAATTCTGTTTAGAATCTTATTTTACTTGTAGATATACCTTTTTATCTTTCATGCGGTGGCGCTCTCTATATAAGAGAGCAGTGCACGTGAGCTCTATCTGCAACAGCATTGAAGAACTATGCCACGTCGATGTGTGTAGCGTCAACGCCGCCACCGCATGCCTGCCTACAAACACATTATGTGTGTCGAAAACAAACATGGTGTCAACGGAACAGCTCAATCAGTAATCTTAAAGGGACCTATATTCTTCCGTGGATGCGGGGTTAATTTCTAACTTGATGTCGCTACCGGAGCAGCTGGCAGTGGGTGCTTTACACTCGCTATAGTCCGCTGTGAAAGCGCTTCCCTTCCTGGACTTGAATTTTTTGCCGACCGAGATATCATCGCCTACAAGACCTGGGATTGTGGAATCGACCCGAAGACTCAAAGTAGACCTAGTTTTGTGTATAGTAATATGGACTAGTGTCCCACTCGACGCCAGAGATCAACGATGTTTATCTTTTCGTAAGGGCCATTAGAGTCTTCTCGCAGGTGGAATGTCTTAATAACGTCTATTAATATTCGTATTAAAATCATTGCTGTTGGCAGTGTTGAAGCCTTTGCTGAACTGTTTAGGAGGCTGATGGGCCTGTTGTTGGTGGGGACTGTAGGGCCTTTGAATCTCTTGGGGATCGCAATCAGCTTGACTTGCTTCCACTGAGGGAGGAAAAGGCCAGATGTGAGACAACAGTTTAAAATCTTGGTGAACAAGATGAGTGGTGTGCGGGGAAGGTGGCAAAGATGTTCATTTAAAATTCCGTCCAATCCAGGGGCCGACCGGCCACGTTTCCGTCGAAGGATGCGCTGAATTTCTGCCATGGACGTAAGAAGGGGAGCAGACAAGGGTGGGTGGATGCGGAAAGCGGCAACAGCTGTCAGGACTTCATGTTCTTCCTGTAGTTCGTTCGGAGAAAGGTCCTGGACCAGAGGACGGTTTTGGGCCTCGAACGCATCTGCCAGCGTTTCCACAATTTGCAGGGTATCATATGACAAGCCCGCTGCTGTGCGAATAGGATGGGCAGTCGCTGGCTTAGAACCCTGCAGGGTGCGAATGACAGCTCAGTCAGGTATTTGGTGGAGTAGGAAAGTGGACATCCTGTCCTCCCACTGTTCAGACTTCCATTCGGCGAGCCGCTGGCTGAATTCGCGTTGGAGGCGTCTCATTTGGCGTTTGTCCTGAGGGTCACGAAACTGCTTCCACCTCCGGCGGTAGCGGTTCTTTTGCACCTTCAGCTCTCGTAACAGAGGGGGCAAGTCGTCCAGGGGTGTTAAATTTCGAGGTGCAGTGGAGGTGGAGAGTTTCACTGCTTTCTGTATTTTGGCGGTAAGGTAATCCACCCCTGGACGACTTGCCCCCTCTGTTACGAGAGCTGAAGGTGCAAAAGAACCGCTACCGCCGGAGGTGGAAGCAGTTTCGTGACCCTCAGGACAAACGCCAAATGAGACGACTCCAACGCGAATTCAGCCACCGGCTCGCCGAATGGAGGTCTGAACAGTGGGAGGACAGGATGTCCACTTTCCTACTCCACCAAATATCTGACTGAGCTGTCATTCGCACCCTGCAGCGTTCTAAGCCAGCGACTGCCCATCCTATTCGCACAGCAGCGGGCTTGTCATATGATACCCTGCAAATTGTGGAAACGCTGGCAGATGCGTTCGAGGCCCAAAACCGTCCTCTGGTCCAGGACCTTTCTCCGAACGAACTACAGGAAGAACATGAAGTCCTGACAGCTGTTGCCGCTTTCCGCATCCACCCACCCTTGTCTGCTCCCCTTCTTACGTCCATGGCAGAAATTCAGCGCATCCTTCGACGGAAACGTGGCCGGTCGGCCCCTGGATTGGACGGAATTTTAAATGAACATCTTTGCCACCTTCCCCGCACACCACTCATGTTGTCCAGCAAGATTTTAAACTGTTGTCTCACATCTAGCCTTTTCCCCCCTCAGTGGAAACAAGCCAAGCTGATTGCGATCCCCATGAGGTTCAAGGACCCTACAGTCCTCACCAACAACAGGCCCATCAGCCTTCTAAACACTATGGCGAAGGTCCTTGAATCTGTGATCCTTCACCGAGTTTCCCAACCTCTTGCGGCAGCTGAGACGATCCGTCCTGAGCAGTTTGGATTCACTTCGCACCTCTCTGCTGAACTTCAGGTCCTACGGATCACTGAACACATCAGCAAAGGCTTCAACACTGCCAAGTCGACAGCTGACGTTTTTCTGGACTTGCAAAACGCCTACGACAAGATCTGGCAAGACAACCTCGTACACAAGATGCTGACACAGACCCCTATAGCGGATATTTATGTCAAGATCGTGGATGACTTCCTCCGTGGTAGGACTTTCATAGTGGCTCAACGGGGAATGCGTTCTGGCATTCGCCAGTTGTCGGCAGGCACTCCGAAAGGATCGGTGCTATCTCCCATCCTATTTAATATCTATGTCAATGATATGCCGGTCATCCCCGTGTGCCACCTTGCACAATACGCTGACGACACAGCGCTATACACCACTGGCCGCAATACTGACGCCGTCGTCGCCCGCCTCCAGCGACAGGTGGACGCCACTATCACCTGGTGCCAGACAAACAAAATAGCTCTCAATGCCGCCAAAACTACGGCAGTTTACTTCACGAAACGGCGCCCAGTCCTCCGCCGCAATATCTCGATTGCAGGTTTGTAGGTGCCCTGGTCCCCGACAACCACCTATCTCGGGGTCCAGATGGACCACAAGTTGCTCTTCCACTGTCATGCGGAGTATGTCACCAACAAGGGGCAAAAGCTAACCAGGGCTCTGTACCCGCTCTTTCGCAGTAGGGAACTTAACCTGCATACCATGCTCCGCATTTACAGAACAGTTATCCTGCCTGCCCTCACGTATGGATCTGATGCATGGGCCACGATTAGTGTCACCAGGATGCGGACATTGCAACGCCTGCAGAACAAGGTGCTCAGGTGGAGCCTGCACGCCCCGCCACTCACGTGAATTGTCACTCTCCACGAGGAAGCGAATATCGTCCCCCTAAAGACGACCATACGCAACAACGCGCGGCGGCTCTATGAGAAAGTGGATGCCTTGCGGGACACTGTCCATGGGTTACGCCACGTTGGGACCACACTTCCACGCCGCTGGCATCGACATCCGGTTCCCCTAACCATCCTAGAGGAAACGGATTCCGACCATGGCTAACGATAGGTCTGGCACGCCCTCCACGGACGCATACTTTGGCGGGACTAGCCCCCATTCTACGTCCAATACTTTCCAGTCATACCTGCCAATGTTAGGCTAAATTTTTCTGCCTGACTCATGTAGTACTGTCACCGTCAGAGGGTGGTACGGGACTACAAGTCCCACCGCCACACCTCCAAAGTGAATTGCAGTGACGCAGTCACTGCCCTGTGGAAATTTATTGCCTCACCAACACAGTTAGACCGCAATAGACCGGTGATGCTGTATTGTAACATATCACACACACACACACACACACACACACACACACACACACACACACACACACAAAAAAAAAACATTGCTGTTGGTGTTTCAGATTGGATTCATAAGAGTGTTTTCTAATACGATTGCGTTTATATGTCGTATCGTTATAGTTTTAGCACCGCGTAACTGCGTTGGTGATTTCGTAGTTATTACCCCAGGATGGCTGAGAAGTTGTTGGTATGCGTAGTCCTCTCGTGCCGGCCACCTGGTTATGTCAGGCGGACCCGTGTCCACTATGGAGAAGCTCGCGGGGGAGAACCGTGTCGAAAACGCCGCTCGTCCCGGCCTCCCGTCGTGCACAATGCTCTGCCCACCTCGCAACGGGCGAAGGATCGCTTGAATCGCGCCAACCGCCACAAATCGCCGGTGGACACCACTGGCACTGAAACCCATCATCATGAAGACTGTCCACCGTCGCGTGTCAGGGTCCGTTCATCCGTGTCGTCGTCGTCCGACGATTCACCTGACAGCCTAGTAATTTATCTTTCTCGTAGTGAGGCGGCGAACACATCGGCTCTGTCTGACCACCACCCGGCTGTACCCGCACCTCTTTCTACGCCGTCCCGCCACCGTGGAGAGCGTTCTGGACATCCTGACCCAGTCGGGAAGTCCCCTGGCCGCCAGACGCTTCTCCGCCCACACGGGCTGTGGTGGCAGCGGATCGTGTTCCGATACCCCCCTGCCGGGGGACGCCGCACCGAATGGTCCTGTGGATGAGGAAATGGCTCATGCTCCCGACCCTCCTTCTCAAGAGATCCCGTCAAGCCCTCTGAAGAAAGAGAAGATACCCCCCATTGTGGAATATAATGTGACTAATTATACGAAACGAACACTGAGCTCCAGCGGCTCATTGTCGGCCAATTGAGAGCTGTTTACCAAAAAGATCGTGTGAAATACCTGCTTGACAGTAGGGACGACTATCTTACCATTCTCGATTTCGTAAAATCAAAGGCGATGCCTTACTTTACCGACCAGATGTCGGGTAATCGCCGCACCAAAATCGTGATCAAGGACTTGCCACCAGAAGTTACGGCAGAGGAGGTCAAGGAGGAACTGCTTGGACTCGATTTCGAAGATCCTTTGGTCCACCAGTATAGCAAGAGGAATCCTGAGACCAGGGCATTGATCCCCTGCCCTACACACGTCGTCTCCCTTTGCCGAAGGGAAGACATAGAGCGGATTTACGAAATCCGGTGTCTTCTGTACCGGATTGAATCTTACGAGGGCCGCAACGGGCCAGCCATCTGTCGCAAATGCCAACGTTTACGACATACTGGGAATTACTGCTCCCTGCCGTTGCGGTGTGTTAGGTGTGCTGGCCCACATTTAGTGGAGAACTGCACACTCCCTGCTTTGGAGAAACCTACCTGTGCCAGATGTTTGGGAACGACGCACGATCCCCACCACATGGCATCCTGGAGAGAGTGCCTTGTTTACCAGAATGCACTGAAGTCTTCTTGTCCTCCCAAAAAGAAACCAAGAACAAATCGACCTCCCCACCGCTATGGGACATGACCAACTATCCTGTTTTGCGGGATCAGCCTGGTGCACTGTCCTCAGCAGCCACTCTGGGACCAGACACTGAGGCACCAGATGGTTCGGTGGCTCCTATGCCACTTCCTGCCCAGACCCCCAAAGACATCCTTTGCTGCTGCAGCCCGGTCTCCTCCTCATTGTCCATGACTGCTCCCACTGCTCACCAACTACAGAAGCCAGCTGCAGCTCCCTCCAGTCCATCTGTGGCTCTATCCCAGCCCTCTGCCCCTACCCCCACTCTGCCCCTACCCCCACTCTGCCTACTACTACACCTGCACCTGCCCGCCGTAGGGGCAAGCAGATCACATGGGACCCTCCCCCAGTGGTGGAGACTGATGCGTCCTTTCGGGCGGACATGCGCGAAATCCTCCAGGTCATCTCCTTTTTCACGAAACCCCACATCTGGTCTGATATTCGTGACACTGGACAAAAAATCCGTCGGTCGGAGGACGGGCTCTCCAAGGTCATCGCCCTAGTGGAAGGGCTTAGTCAAATATTGTTGTCATGGCGAATGGACCTCCACGTCACCACCAGCCCCCTCGGGATCTTGTCACCTGCATTTTTAATGCCAATGGCATAAAACAGATGAAGACGGGATTGAACACCTCCCTCCATGACCATCGTGTGGATGTTTTACTGGTCACAGAAATACACCTCAAACCGGCAGACGATTTCCGCCTTCGCAACATGGTGTGTTACCGCTCTGACCGCCTCGACCGCCGTGGTGGAGGCACAGCTGTATTCCTCGACAAAGCTCTTGTCCATACCCAAGAGACTCTCCAGCCAATGGAACACATAGAGGCCACAGCGGTTACCATCTCCACACTCCTTCGTGCCATTACCTTTGCAGCAGCGTATTTGAGCCCAAACAAGCCACTGCTGGAAGAAGACCTCCGCACATTGTCATCCTTCAACAGGCTCATCATTGGGGCAGATCTCAATGCCAAGCACCCAGCTTGGCATTCTCGCGTGTCTAACCCCAAAGGCCGGCTCCTCCTTGACCTGGAGGATACTTTAGCACTATCGGTCTATGGCCCCCACGAACCTACCCATATCCCAGTCAGTACTAACTGCCAGCCAGACGTTCTGGATGTGGCCATCTTCAAAAACATCACTGCTCAGTTTTCACTGGAAGTTCTCCACGAACTGGTCTCTGACCATGAGCCAGTACTCTTGCACCTCACCAATGCTGCCCTTTCATTTGATGTTCGTTCCACTGCGACCCTCACCAATTGGGACAAGTTTGCCAGGGTACTTAATAACACCACTAGACATGACCTCGATTTGACAACACCGGCCAATATAGTCCGTGCTGTGGATTACCTTACCGCCAAAATACAGAAAGCAGTGAAACTCTCCACCTCCACTGCACCTCGAAATTTAACACCCCTGGACGACTTGCCCCCTCTGTTACGAGAGCTGAAGGTGCAAAAGAACCGTTATCGCCGGAGGTGGAAGCAGTTTCGTGACCCTCAGGACAAACGCCAAATGAGACGCCTCCAACGCGAATTCAGCCAGCGGCTCGCCGAATGGAGGTCTGAACAGTGGGAGGACAGGATGTCCACTTTCCTACTCCACCAAAAATCTGACTGGGCTGTCATTCGCACCCTGCGGCGTTCTATGCCAGCGACTGCCCATCCTATTCGCACAGCAGCGGGCTTGTCGTATGATGCCCTCCAAATTGTGGAAACGCTGGCAGATGCGTTCGAGGCCCAAAACCGTCCTCTGGTCCAGGACCTTTCTCCGAACGAACTACAGGAAGAACATTAAGTCCTAACAGCTGTTGCTACTTTCCGCAACCGCCCACCCCAGTCTGCTCCCCTTCTTACGTCCATAGCAGAAATTCAGCGCATCCTTCGACGGAAACGTGGCTGGTCGGCCCCTGGGTTGGACAGAATTTTAAATGAACATCTTTGCCACCTTCCCCGCACACCACTCATGTTGTCCAGCAAGATTTTAAACTGTTGTCTCACATCTAGCCTTTTCCCCCCTCAGTGGAAACAAGCCAAGCTGATTGCGATCCCCATGAGGTTCAAGGACCCTACAGTCCTCACCAACAACAGGCCCATCAGCCTCATAAGTACTATGGCGAAGGTCCATGAATCTGTGATCCTTCACCGACTTCCCCAACCTCTTGCGGCAGCTGGGACGATCTGTCCTGAACAGTTTGGATTCACTTCGCACCCCTCTGCTGAACTTCAGGTCCTACGGATCACAGAGCACATCAGCAAAGGCTTCAACACTGCCGACAGCTGCCGTTTTTCTGGACTTGCAAAACGCCTACGACAAGATCTGGCAAGACAACCTGGTACACAAGATGCTGACACAGACCCCTATACCGGATATTTATGTCAAGATCATGGATGACTTCCTTTGTGGTATGACTTTCCTAGTTACTCAACGGGGAATGCGTTCTCGCATTCGCCAATTGTCGGCAGGCACTCCGCGAGGATCGGTGCTACCTCCCATCCTTTTTACCCCCCAGGTACTCAGCATTTAATTGCTGAGTACGGGCTTGGCGACCCCGGGGTCCTGAGCTGGGGACTGGTCAGCACCGCCAGTCTCCTGTCACCGTAACCCCTGGACATGCTGCAGCGACCATCGCATGGCGCGGTGGTGGAATGTTGTGTGCTGCGGGGAATGGTAATCTTGGCTTGACCGCCTGGATTGCGAGGAAGGTAAACCTCTACAAAATCCCCTCAATCTTACGGTGTGCTGCGCGCCTATAAGATGCATGGCTGTTGGGGTGGAACAGTCACAAGCAGGCAACCTCTGGGGCACCTGCCGCACCCCAGTTGTATGAGGCTTACTCAGGCATTCAGGGCTCTGTCTGAGCGCACCTTTAGTTCTCTAGCTGCTCGTGGGACCACAATGGACCCTTCGACCTCTACATTTCCCCCTACCAGTGGATTGGGTGGGCCACTGGTAGGAAAACACACCCCATCGAAAAAGCGACTTCATGCTGCGAGTCCTCCAGCGCCTGGTGTTACTAGAGATTTATCAGACTGTCGTAACAGAGCACATGCTGATAACCAGAATGTGTTTTTGATTGTCAAACGGAAGGAAGGTAGCTTTGAGAGAGTTTCTCCCTGTTACGTCCACAAGGGTCTTGAGGGAATTGCAAGAACACTGAAATCTGTGAAGCGACTGCGCAATGGGACTCTGTTAGTTGAAACTTCTAGTTCCCGTCAAGTTACTTCTCTTCGGAAAGCAACCTGTCTCGGAGAGTACGCTATCGAGACCGAGCTCCACTCCACTTTGAACTACAGTAAGGGTGTTGTTACATGTAGGGACTTGGTGGATAACCCAAGGACGAGTTGAAATCTGAGTGGGCTGACGAAGGTATTGTCGACGTGCAGCATATTATGAAACGAGTCGATGGGGACCTAGTCAAATCCGACTCGTTTATTCTCACGTTCAATTGTCCGAGACTCCCAGAGCATGTTAAAGCGGGTTTCTTATGTTTGCCAGTACGGCCATATTTCCCCAACCCAATGCGCTGTTTTAAATGTCAGCACTTTGGGCATACTACGTTGGGGTGCAATGGGATAGCCACTTGTGGCAAATGTGGTCAGCCTGCCCATGAAGGAGCCGATTGTTCATCGCCTGTGAAGTGCGTGAATTGCTCTGGGAGTCACCCTGTCTGGAGCCGGGTCTGCCCCATCTATCTCGAGGAACGGAAGATACAGGAGATCAAAACATATAAGCGCATCCCCTATGGTGAGGCCAAGAAGCTCTTTAAGGCCATGCAGCCTCCTGTGTTTACAACATATTTCGCTTCCGCTCTGCAGAATCTGGTACAGTTGGCCACTGTTGCTACACAAACGGATGTTGTTAGTGTCAGCACTAATACCTGCGTTTGCCAGTGCACTTGTGCTGCTGCGATTGTTTTGCAACCTGCAGCTCTCCGCAAAACGTCGAACAAGACCGTGGTTGCTGACATTGGAGTACTTCCTGCCCCTCCCCATATGGCACCTTCTGCCCAGGCATGTAAAGCTCCAACTGTTGACAAGGTTCTGCATTCTAAGCCCCCCAAGACGAAGACGCCGAAGGTGAAGGTTTTGCCACCTGAGGAGACTAGTCAGGGTCAGTCAGATGACGATGCCATCGTACTGTCTGACATCTCCCTTGGGTCGCCATCGGAGCTGATGGACATTGATGTCGACTGGGGGCGATATTCTCGCCCCAGGAATAAATCTCCTGCCATTAAGGGCTCTCCTCCAAAGCACAGAGGCAGGGTGAAAATTCTGCCACCCTGATCACTGGCTCCCATATTACAGCGGAACCTGAATGGGTTCAGGACGCATGTGGCCGAATTACAACTCCTTGTACGAGAGCACCCCTTGTGCTTATGTCTCCAAGAGACACATTTTCGGGCCACTGATGCTCCTTCTTTATGGGGCTACACCGTGTATCGAAAAGATGACCTGATGGGGGAAAGGGCAGAGTGTGGTGTTGCGGTTTTTGTCCGTGACATGCACCACTCATCTGAGCTCCCTCTCGTTACGGACTTGCAAGCAGTTGCAGTTGACCTTCTTCTGGGGCGGAGGCTCACAATCTGTTCCGTTTACTTACCGCCTCAGGATGCAATAAACGAGACCTTATTAGCCAACTCCCCCGCCCATTTCTCCTTCTGGGGGACTTCAATGCTCATAATGTCTTATGGGGCTCTACGACGCCCCAGAGGTCGGATTCTGGAAAGCCTCATGGCGTCCGAAGAACTGTGCATCCTCAACTCTGGTGCTCCCACTCATTTCTGTACTGCTTCTGGGTCGTCGTCAGCTATTGACCTTTCCTTTTGCTCTCCAGCACTCGTGGATTCTGCTCTGTGGGAGGTTGCTGTAGACCTCCATTCTAGTGACCACTTCCCCCTTTGGATTCGCCTCCTGGATGAGGCTATGGCATTACCAGTGCCGCCCAGGTGGCACCTCTGCAGAGCTGACTGGACACTTTTCAGCCATTTAGCTGTTTTGGAACACCATGCCAGCGTCCACGAATGGGTCGACCATGTTACAGCCGTGATCTCCCATGCTGCTGAATTGTGGATCCCACGGTCCTCAAGTCACCCCAAGAGGCGTCCTGTCCCTTGGTGGACCACTGAGTGCCGCTCAGCCATCCGAGCCTGCCGTGCAGCTGTGCGCCGCTTCAAGTGCCGTCCCTCAGCTGACAATCTTGCGGCCTTTCGGGTGGCAAGGGCCAAGGCGCGGCGAGTGATTAAGGAGAGTATGGGAAGCCATCAGGAGGATTTCCAGGAAACGCAGCCAACTACCTGTCACGGCATTGCAGCATCAGGGTTTTCTACTCACGGCGCCAAGAGACATTGCCCAGACACTGGCCATGCATTTTGCGGAATCTACTGCCACTATTAACTGTGATCCAGATTTCTGCCGCTACCGCACTGCCATCGAGAGGGATCACTTGGACTTCCGGTCTCCAAATTCTCAACCCTGCAAGTGCCCCTTCACAATGTGGGTTCAAATGGTTCAAATGGCTCTGAGCACTATGGGACTCAACATCTCAGGTCATAAGTCCCCTAGAACTTAGAATTACGTAAACCTAACTAACCTAAGGACATCACACACACCCATGCCCGAGGCAGGATTCGAACCTGCGACCGTAGCAGTCCCGCGGTTCCGGACTGCAGCGCCAGAACCGCTAGACCACCGCGGCCGGCCACAATGTGGGAACTGGATTCGGCGCTGTCTGTGGCTCATGATACTGCGCCAGGTGATGATCAAATCCTGTACAGCATGCTGCAGCATTTGTTACTGCCTTCCAAGGAAGTTCTCCTGAATTGTTTTAATATGATATGGTCATCTGGCACGATCCCTGACTCGTGGAGGGAGGCGATTTTGATTCCCCTCCTCAAACCGGGGAAGGACCGAATGCATCCCAGTAGTTATCGGAGGATTGCTTTGACGAGCTGTGTCGGGAAGACATTGGAACGCATGGTCAACCGTCGCCTGGTTTGGCTGCTCGAGACCAGGCAGCTCCTTAGCCACTCTCAGTGTGGCTTTCGGAGATGTCGTTCGACTACAGACAACTTGACCCTGCTTCAGGCGGCCATCCAGCATGCCTTCCTACGTAACCAGCATTGTCTAAGTGTATTCTTTGACATTATTAAGGCGTATGACACTACTTGGCGCCTCCTTATCCTCAATCAACTCCATCACTGGGGCTTTCGTGGCCATCTCCCCATCTTCATTCGGTCCTTTCTTTCCCGCCGACTATTTCGATATCGGGTTGGTAATGTGCTATCTGATTTGTACTTTGTACGTGCAGGAGAATGGTGTTCCTCAGGGAAGCGTTTTAAGTGCCACCCTCTTTGCCATCGCCATTAACAGTATCACGTCCACTATCAGGAGTCCGGCCCAGTGCTCCTTGTTTGTGGTCGATTTTGCTGTTTTCTGTTCTTCCTCCAATCTTGTCACTGCTAGTCGGCAGCTGCAGCTTACGATAAAGCGATTAGAGGCATGGACTGCGAAGACGGGTTTTACCTTTTCTGCAGACAAATGTGTGTGTGTTCATTTCAATCGTTCTCGACGTGCTTTTACCTCCCCTGAATTGCGTCTGAGGGACACCATTCTTCATTTTAGAGACACTGTGAGGTTCCTGGGCCTCACTTTTGATTCCAAGTTGTCGTGGTTGCCGCACCTTAAAGACCTCAAGGTGCGGGCCCTGAAGGTACTGAATATTTTGAAGTGTCTGAGCCATCGGTCCTCGGGAGCAGATCGGGCGCGTCTGCTGCAGTTTTATAGGGCTTTCGTCCGGTCGCGTCTTGACTATGGATGCACCGTGTATGGGTCAGCGAGGCCTTCGTATCTGAAGATTCTTGACGCAGTACACCATGAGGGTATCAGGCTGGCCACTGGTACATTCCGTACCAGTCCCATCCTCAGCCTGTGTGCTGAGGCAGGGGAACCGCCGCTCGCCATCCGGCGGAAACTCCTCATGGTACGATAGCTGTGTCAATTCCTTGCCTGTCCTACCTCCCCTGCGTATCCTACCGTTGCCCGACCGCCTATGGAACGTCTCTTTTCCAGTCGTCCGAGGGCAACGAGACCATTTGGGATTCGTGCCAAGCATTTGCTTGAGTCCCTTGGTGTGCAGCGTGTGGCACCCCAACTCCAGGGTTTTACCCGCCTGCCTCCCTGGTTGCTCCAGGGACCCAGCTTCATTTTAGACTTGTCAGAGTACTGGAGGAGCTGCACTCCTGCGTTTGTTTTTATCTCCTTATTTTACGATATTTTAAACCAGCATCCCGACCATGTAGCAGTATTTACGGATGGCTCTAAACAGGGGGACTCTGTTGGTTGTGCTGTTGTTTTCCCTGATCGAGTCGTCAAGTTACGGCTTCCTGCGGCGTTTACCATTTTTGATGCCGAATTGTTTGCGATCTTGCGGGCATTGGAGCAGATGAGATGTGTTCCCAGTCTTAAGATTCTCAGCTGTTCTGACTCCCTGAGTGCCCTTCAGACCGTGCAACACTTGTACCCAGCGGATACGGTCGTCCAGAACATCCATGATGCCCTACTCCACCCGCAACGGCAGCGGAAGGAGGTTTCCTTCTGATGGGTGCCGGGGCACGTGGGTATTAGGGGAAACGAACTGGCGGATGTGGCTGTCAAAGATGCATGTTCCCTCCCTCACGTTGTTGAATGTGCCGTCCCCCTCCAGGCTGTTACCCCCCTTTTGCGTTTTCTTGTTATGCGTCAATGGGAAGAGGAGTGGCTGGCAGTCGGTGAAAATAAGCTGCGTCTGGTCAAGGCCACCACGCGGCCATGGCGTACGTCCTACCAGTCATGCAGGCGGGATGAGGTTCTCCTCACTCGCCTCCGCATCGGGCACAGTCCCTTAACGCATGGTTTTTTACTCTGGCGGGAGGACCTCCCAATCTGCAGTGCTTGTGGCGTCCAGATTACTGTCCGCCATATTTTACTTGACTGTCCTTTATTCTCTGACCAGAGGGCCGTGGTTTCCTTGCCACCGGATTTGCTCTCTATTTTGCAAGACGACGCAACGACTGTGGTTAAGGTCTTACGGTTTTGTGTCCTGTCCAATTTGTTGCCTCGGATTTTAGGGAGAGGATTTTAATGTGCTGCTGGGTGACTGGCTCACCCAGGTTTTAGGTAAGAGGTCCGCCAGTCACGATTACCTACTTGTTCGATTTCTGCTCTCTTTTCCCTGTGTTTCCTTTCCTTTTTTAGTGCGTTTCTTTTCCTCTTGTTTTGCCTCTGCATAAGAGGATTTGGAACTGCGTCAGGCCTGTGTCTTTTAGCTGTTCTCCTTGTTCGCTGTCCGTCTTCGTCCCTTCACCGCATGTGTTCCTGTTTCTATGCGTTTGGGCGCTCATGACCACGCTGTTTAGCGCCCGAAAACGTCATACCACACACACATCCTTTTTAATATCTATGTCAATGATATGCCGGTCATCCCCGAGTGCCACCTTGCACAATATGCTGACGACACAGCACTATACACCACTGGCCGCATTACTGACGCCGTCGTCGCCCGCCTCCAGCGACAGGTGGACGCCACTATCACCTGGTGCCGGACAAACAAAATAGCTCTCAATGCCGCCAAAACTACGGCAGTTTACTTCACGAAACGGCGCCCAGTCCTCCGCCGCAATATCTCTACTGCAGGTGTGCAGGTGCCCTGGTCCCCAACAACCACCTATCTCGGGGTCCAGATGGACCACAAGTTGCTCTTCCACTGTCATGCGGGGTATGTCACCAACAAGGGGCAAAAGCTAACCAGGGCTTTGTACCCGCTCTTTCGCAGTAGGGAACTTAACCTGCATACCAAGCTCCGCATTTACAGAACAGTTATCCTGCCTGCCCTCACGTATGGATCTGCTGCATGGGCCACAATTATTGTCACCAGGATGCGGACATTGCAGCGCCTGCAGAACAAGGTGCTCAGGTGGAGCCTGCACGCCCCGCCACTCACGTGAATTGTCACTCTCCACGAGGAAGCGGATATCGTCCCCCTAAAGACGACCATACGCAACAACGCGCGGCGGCTCTATGAGAAAGTGGATGCCTTGCGGGACACTGTCCATGGGTTACATCACGTTGGGACCACACTTCCACGCCGATGGCATCGACATCCGGTTCCCCTAACCATCCTAGAGGAATCGGATTCCGACCATGGCTAACGATAGGCCTGGCACGCCCACCACGGACGCATCCTTTGGCGGGACTAGCTCCCTTTCTACGTCTAATACTTTCCAACCATACCTGCCCAAGTTAGGCTAAATTTTTCTGCCTGAGTCATATAATACTGTCACCACCAGAGGGTGGTACGGGACTACAAGTCCCACCGCCACGCCTCCAAAGTGAATTGCAGTGACGCAGTCACTGCCCTGTGGATAAATTTACTGCCTCACCAACACAGTTAGACCGCAATAGACCGGTGATGCTGTACTGGAATATATATATATATATATATATATATATATATATATATATATATATACATTTGCTGCTACTAAGGCTTTAAATCTGATGAGAATGTCGAGTGGGAACGCTTTCAGTTGCCCAAAGTCGTTATTACAATTATTATGAGCAGCAAGTGACGCTTATTATGCTTACAAACAGTAGAGAATGTTGAATCGGAACACCCTTTAGAAATATGCAATTACTATGTTATTGAGCAACCAATTTTGGTCATGTGCTACGTCATCTGCAGTCCCCCTGACAGATGTGTAGAAAGTTTACCACCTTTGGTCCATTCAAAATAGGCACGAAACCAATTTTGGTAATGTGCTAGGTCATCTTTAGGCCCCCTGATATGTGTAGAAAGTTGACCACCTCTGGTCCAGTCAAAATAGGGACAAAACCAATTTTGGTAATGTTCTAGGCAATCTTCAGCCCCCCTGACAGATGTATGAGAAGTTTACCACCTCTGGTCCAGTCAAAATAGGGGTAAGTATTCGATGATAGGTATCCACATATTTTTGACGCAGCCATCTCGCCATTTTGAGTGGACCAACGGACACCAGTCATTGAATTCTAGTCTTCACTTTAACAGGTTCAGATGTTTGTCAGGGGGCTGGAAATGGCGTAATACGTCGCCGAAACTGGTTGCTCAATACAACAAGAATTGGAAATTTATACGACTGAAACGTGTTTTGATTCGACGTTTTGTGCTGAACAGCCGAGGTCTCGAACCATCTGTATAAAGATGGGCATACAGAGACGCTTAGGATGTGTGGTCGCCGTTGGTTATATGTAAATTGACTCTAATACGATATAAGCTCACTTCTGTGAATATGAAATCGGAATGACTCTTGAATATTTCCGTCGCTCCGTATAGTTACTCTCCAATTGTTTGTCTTAAATAGCTTTTTCATTATGAACGTTTACCGATAAATTATTGAAAACAACCCAAGTGATCTTACGCACAATCGATTTTGATTTTTTTGTGATATCTATAATCTTCACCACAAAGAAAACATCGTTAGCAGCAAATCCTATAAGACTCCCGTCTGAATAATTTATTCACAGTGGAACGAATCCGTATGCAACATGCTCTTCTTCCAAAACTTTGAAAAAAATTTAAAACTCCTCTGAGCATAATCCCGTATTCCCTTGCCTTATTCGTGCCGCTGTGCCATAGTTAGCAGTGAAACTTGGGAGGCAGGCTTTGTTTAGTCAGTAAACACGCTCTCGTCACATGCTGTGCGCGCCTGCATAGTTTATCGACAGTCCTGCTGGAGTTCTATGAAACTGCGCTCCACAAATACCACAGTCAATCAAGTGAGAACATCTAAAGAAAAGCTGACGGTTTAGACATTAAGTATTATTTATCTCCAAGGGGTCAAAGGTCATACTGATAAGAACTTTAACATGGAACATGCTGTTACCTCCTTGAGCCCCCCGGTTCGTGATGTACGTGCCCCGGTTCTCAGCTACGCTACAGATCACTTTATTTATGGAAATATACAGTACAGTCTCCAACAAACTTTACATATTCACAACATCCTTTACCTTTCATCCAAATATACACAGATTCATTAACAGATATTTTACGTCTACTACGGGTGTAAAGGGATAGTGGGGAAGGTGAGGTATATACAGATTTTCCGAAGTCTTTATTTGCCAATTCTCCAATATGGTAGGTGCGGTAGGCGATGATATCACGATCGACGAAACTCTCGAGGCCACCAACTGAAATGCACCTTTCGTCAAGTACGTCCTTAATTTGTACGGGTTTTCGGCCATAACATAATCGGAAGACTGACGTCGCGTTATGAAGGGTGGATCAAAGAAACGGGAAAATTTCCAGTTGAAGTTGTGTTGGCAGCAGAGAGCAGTGGAGCGGTACGTAGCGACCAGTCGCCGTACGCGCGTCTTACGACATAAGCGAGGCGTTCAATAAGTAGGCCTACACTTTTTCTTTTATTTCGGAAAACAGTTTGGTTTGAAACCCTATTTTTCAATATAATCTCCGTTTAATACTACGCCTAACGTCACCGTAATGCGAGGGCCTGTATGCCGACACTGTACCATTCTACTGGCCGGCGCCGTAGCAAACGTCCAGCATCAATAGCCTCTCCATCATCCACGAACTACTTACCGCTCAGTGCAGTCAATATTGGGCCAAACAGGAGGAACTCGGTAGGTGCGAGACTCAGGCTGTAGGATGGATGAGAAAGAACAGTCCAATGGAGCGTTGTGAGCTCCATTCGCGTGCGCAGACTTATGTGAGGCCTTGCGTTGTCGTCGAGAAGTTCGTTTGTATTTTTACAGCAACGCTGATTTCGTTTCTTCAGTTTCTTGAGGGTAGCACGATACACTTCACAGTTCATTGTTGTACCATTACAGAAGACATCAAACAGTATTGCGACTTCAAAGTCCAAGAACATTGTCGACATGACTCTATCGCCCGAGACATTTTTCCAAGCGCCTATGAATATCAGCAACGCTATGTTTTTCCTTCAAAAGAAACTGAATGACAACTCTGCCTTGAGCCCACCTCCACTATAGATGCCATTTCAAAGGATATGTATAGCGCTGCCATCTATCTGAACTTCATGAATCTATAGAGTTTAATGTGGGAATATTCCAGGTTCCACAAGAAATTCGGCATATTCCAACTGAAATGAGCATATAAAAAACGCCTCTCGTACATGGTGCCAGTTTGACAGGCAACTGCACGACCAAAATGTTAGCGTCACTGTCAGATCACACCGTGCGGTCAACTTCCATCGTTGTGGGTTTGGAGGGTTTGTGGGTTTGGAGGTTTGAACATACTGGTTCGGCTCTTAAGAACAAGCCTAGTGAACAACATGAGTTATGGCAGCGAACCGATTGTTCTGTACTGACAAGTTACTCTGTAACTGCAATATATGATCTGAAGATGGGCAGCTAGCCCGAAACCGGTCACTGAAAATCAAAAAAATTGCGATCAAAGACCGAAATGCCATATTTTTATTTAATGAACGATCGCGGAATTACCATTAAGACAATCATGTGTAGTTTTGATAGACAGCTGTGATATGTTGGTTGCATACAGTGAGGTGCAACCAATACGTTGGAATTCAGGGGTGACCCACTTTTTCTGCTGTGCAGTGTACCTAGAAAAAACATATCATTATAAGTCACGCAGTTCAGGATATGTGCCGGCCGCGGTGGTCTAGCGGTTCTAGGCGCTCAGTCCGGAACCGCGCGACTGCTATGGTCGCAGGTTCGAATCCTGCCTCGGGCATGGATGTGTGTGATGTCCTTAGGGTTAGTTAGGTTTAAGTAGTTCTAAGTTCTAGGGCACTGATGACCACAGATGTTTAGTCCCATAGTGCTCAGAGTCATTTGAACCATCAGCATACATGATGTCATAAACACTGAGATGCGGGAAAAACTACGGAATTATGCATCATGTTCTAATATATTACACCTTTACTACTAACTGTGTTCACTACAGCACTACAAATTTCGCCGACAGTACCGACGTATACCGCTGCATGATGTAGTAGTTCTGGAGATAAGATGTCATAAACATAGAACTGCGTGAAAATTAAATTACAGGGAGAAATTCGCTAGATATACATGTGAAATATGTATGAAATATATTTAACATGTGTGTTGCGGCAAATCGATGGCTAGGAATCTGATCTAAACACCTGGAACGATTTCAACTAAATTTGGTTCACATATTGATTATGATTTGGAGAGAAATACTGTGGAGTTAAGTGTCAACAGCCTCCTCTTGGGGTGAGCGTGATAATGTGATAAGAATAGGGAAACGGAGGAGATTGACAGACAGCGAAAGTGAAGGAGCAGATAGACAGAGAGGCAGGAACAAATGTACAGAGTGATGAGGAGGAGGAGAAGATGGTCAGACAGACGGGCAAGAGAATATGCAGATACAGGAGAGACAGTGGAGGAAGGGCGCAGATGGTGGATAGAGGGAGGGGATCGCAGGCGAAGGGCTGGAGGGGTGAAGGACGAGATGCAAAGGAGGAGGAGGAGGAGAGCGAGTAATAAGTCACCAGAATGAATGCATACCCGGGCAACGCCGGTTATTCAGCTGGTGTGTGCTAAAATGAAAACGGCATTGCTTATCAGACGAAAGGTAGCCGAAGAGAGACACTCTCTCAACTTTGTGTTCGGTTTTCTGAAAGAACCACGGCAAGTAGTTGTTGGCAGCTGTGTTAGCAGCAGAAACCTGTGATCCGTGTGCGGAATTTAATTCAGGCGTCAGGCGCTCGACGGAGATCAATCACACTGCTTACCGCAGTGCATACTGCATTCCACGTGTATGAACCAGCACAGCACACGGTAACAAGACCAGCCGCCACGCACTGAAGGAAGCGTTCATTTGCATCCAGGTGAGTGATAGAAGTTGCGATGGCTATGGCGACCTCTCTGCAATATATTAAATCGTTCCTTACAAGGAGCGACGTTTAGCAGACACATGAACGAGAAGCTGACGAAAGGCTCTAGTTCTCCTTATCCCCTATCCCAAGTGGCGTCATAAAGCTTTATTAATGAAATAATGGCGCCAATTGAGCCAGATTCGGCCCGCAGTTGCTTTCAAACGGCCCAGCGGAAGAAATTCGTGAGAGAGGGTGAGATATTGAGATTAAAGGCCCCTCATACGTTCAATATTATTGTAAATACGTCAACATAATGGCCGTTCATTCTCATTCACAGCATGCCAAAACGAGAAAACGTAACACTAATCAAAAAATCCATCAATATAATCAAACAACAGTAGCGGCAATAAAACAAGAAGAATCGATCTGCGCTAGACAATGCACGGTATCAGTATGTTACAAAACGCGAAAGTGGAGATTTATCAGGGGTCATAGCTAAGATTCTATTGATCATGGAGATAAGTGATAAAGTTTTTTGGGCAGCCCTTGGCTTAATGACCATTCGTTATACACCCTTCGGGAGAACGGGCGTATTGTAGCCATTGTACAGTACATGGTCACAATTTAAACATTACACACTTCCTCTAGCCCATGGAACCTGAGCAAATTAGATATTAGCAGTAGATATGATCTAGGGTGGACCTTAGGTAGTTCCTTAGGAAACGGCAAAAAATCATGAGTTTGGGGTACCAAACGTACCATTTGTGGAGACGACAATTGTGTAATTTCTGTTCACGGCAGTTTTTCGAAATTTTTTTAGATATCATTATCCGAGCCGGACGTTCAAAGTTACTGCACGTGTTCACGTCAAATACGTTAAACCTAATATAAACGAAAAAAAAGCAAATCTGTTGTAGCACGAATTTACACACTCAATACTGCTACAAACAAGCAAATACAAAATATAACGAAAACAACAGAAAATTATACCTCACCCTCCTACTATACTGAAGAGCCAAAGAAACTGGTACTCATGCCTAATATCGTTTGGGCCTCACGTGAGCACGCAGAAGTGCCGCAACTCAACATGACATGGACTCGACTAATATCTGAAGTAGTGCTGCAGGTTAATTGACACCATGAACCCTGGAGGGCTGTTCATAAATCCGTAAGAGTACTGGTGAGGAGAGGGGGGGAGGGGGCAGGGGTGGAGATCTCTTCTGAACAGCACGTTGGAAGGTATCCCAAATATTCTCAATAATGTTCATGTCAGGGGAGTAAACTCAGAAGAGTTTTCCTGGACCCACCCTGTAGCAATTCTGGACATGTGGGGTGTCGCATTGTCCTGCTGGAATTAATTGGCTCTGAGCACTATGGGACTTAACTGCTGAGGTCATGTCCCCTAGAACTTAGAACTACTTAAACCTAACTAACCTAAGGACATCACACACATCCATGCTCGAGGCAGGATTCGAACCTGCGACCGTAGCAGTCGCGCGGCTCCGGACTAAGCGCCTAGAATGGAATTAATTGCCCAAGTCCGTCGGAAAGTCATACCTAGACGTATTAGGGGTCTCAAATCACTCCAACTGCACACGACCTGCAGCGTTACAGAGCCTCCACCAGCTTGAACAGTCCCCTGCTGACACGGAGGGTCTCTATCGATTCACGATGTTGTCTCCATATCCGTACATGTCCATCTGCTCGATACAATTTCAGACGAGGCTCGTTTCGACCAGCCAACATGTTTCCAGGCATCAACAATCCATGCCAGTGTTGACGGGCCCAGGCGAGGCCATCAAAGGTTCACGAATGGGCCTTCGACTCCGAAAGCCCATATCGATGTTGTTTCGTTGAATGGTTCTCACGCGGACACTTGTTGATGGCCAGCATTGAAATCTGCAGCAAAATGGTTCAAATGGCTCTGAGCACTATGGGACTCAACTGCTGAGGTCATTAGTCCCCTAGAACTTAGAACTAGTTAAACCTAACTAACCTAAGGACACCACAAACATCCATGCCCGAGGCAGGATTCGAACCTGCGACCGTAGCGGTCTTGCGGTTCCAGACTGCAGCGCCTTTAACCGCACGGCCACTTCGGCCGGCTATCTGCAGCAATTTGCGGAAAGGTTCTTGCAAAGTCATCAGAAGATCAAAACGACTTGCAAAATGATTTAGATAAGATATCTGTATGGTGCGAAAAGTGGCAATTGACAGTGAATAAAGAAAAGTGTGAAGTTATTCACATGAGTACTAAAAGAAATCAGCTAAATTTCGATTCCGCGGTAAGTCACACAAATCTGAAGGCTGTAAATTCAGCTAAATACTTAGGGATTACAATTACAAATAATCTAAATTGAAACGATCACATAGATAATATTGTGGGTGGAGCAAACCAAAGACTGCGATTCATTGGCAGAACACTTAGAAGGTGCAACAGGTCTGCTAAAGAGACTGCTTACAGCACGCTTGTCCGCCATATTCTGGAGTATTGCTGTGCGGTGTGGAATCCGCTTCAGGTGGGACTGACGGATGACATCGAAAATGTACAAAGAAGGGCAGCTCATTTTGTATTATCGGGAAATAGGGGAGATAGTGTCACAGACATGATACGTGAATTCGAGAGGCAATCATTAAAACAAAAGCGTTTTTCGTTGCGACGGGATCTTCTCATGAAGTTTCAATCACCAGTTTTCTTCTCAGATTGCGGAAACATTCTGTTGCCACCCACCTACATAGAGACAAATGATCATCACGATAAAATAAGAGAAACCAGGGCTCACACAGAAAAATTTAAGTGCTCGTTTTTACCGCTTGCTGTTCGAGAGTGGAACGGTAGAGAGACAGCTTGAAGGTGGTTCATTGAACCCTCTGCCAGGCACTTAACTGTGAATAACAGAGTAATCACGTATATGTAGATGTTTCATGCTGGACTATTCTCTTCAGTCGTCGTTGGTCTCGTTCTTACGGGATCTTTTTCCGGCCCCAGCGATGTCGGAGATTTGATGTTTTACCGGATACCTGATATTCACGGTACATTCGTGAAATGCTCGCACGGGAAAATCCCCACTTAGTTGCTACTTCGGAGATGCTGTGTCCCATCGCTCGTGCGCCGACTGTAGCACCACGTTCAAACTCAAATCTTGATAACCTGCCATTGTAGCCGCAGTAACCGATGTAACAATTGCGCCAGGCACTTCTCTTATATAGGCGTTGCCGACCGCTGTGCCGTATCCTGCCTGTTTACGTATCTCTGTATTTGAATACGCATGCCTATACCAGTTTCTTTGCCCCTTCAGTGTATATGTATACACGGTTTCCAGCACCTCCGAGCAGTGCCTCTTTTCAAACTCTGTTTCTGCCTCACAGTTTTCCAATTCCATGCCGTTTCCACTGCTCCAACAACTTACTACAAAACGTTGGTAGAAGAAAATTCTTTTGTTTGATCTCTATAGGATGTCTGTAGTCATCGGGTCCAGGTGCCTCTCACATATTAAAGATTAAGTTAAACAGCAGTTTACAGTGTTATCTTACCCTGTGGACCGTTACATTTCTCTCGAAGTTGGGATGACATTCTGTCACTTATAAAGAATTTTCCGAAAGGCAGTTTTGTGGTTGTACGCAACATCGATATCTCCTGACACGAATTCATCAAATGCAAATAGTTGTTCAAAAAGTACGCTTCTGTTTCCACCATGGTGTAGCTGCGAATTTAGCGGACCGATTTTACCATATCGTGTGTAAAACGTCCATGTCATATCAGTCTTCTCCGTGTGTAGGAGCAAAATCGTGGGAATGAATCTGCACGTACAATTACAGACTCCTTTCTGAAAGACCTAAGGCGAACGAAGAACTCCAAATGGCTCTGAGCACTATGGGACTTAACATATGTGGTCATCAGTCCCCTAGAACTTAGAACTACTTAAACCTAACTAACCTAAGGACATCACACACATCCATGCCCGAGGCAGGATTCGAACCTGCGACCGTAGCAGTCGTGCGGTTCCGGACTGCGCGCCAAGAACCGCTAGACCACCGCGGCCGGCAACGAAGAACTCTCTCAGCCATTACCACAGTACATTTTAGGGATGGCAATTAGCCGTACCTTTGTGAGACGCAAAAAGGATAGCCATATTGTTTAGAGTCCAACAGTTAACCTTAATGAGTAACCGGTTTTCAGTCATTTATGAAAAGATATCAAAGAACATTTGTTCCAGTTCAGCGTGGCTTTTGTACATGGCACGTTGTGCTTAAAATTAAAATCTCTTTTTCAAATCCCACCGATAACAGGTTTTCTCATCCAGTGCTGACGTTCGATAGTGGGTATCTAGTCTGTTGGACTGCTGGAACCTGAATATTACAGCTGAACAAAAGCAGGGTAAAATAAAGACGGACTTGAGTCGTTGGCTACTGCTATCTGCTGAACGTCGCGCATTATAACGGAACATTGTAATGATTTCCAGAGTCATCACCACATGCATCGGTACATCTAGTATCACTTCGTTAATTCGTTACTGCACTGAATCACGAATGAAAATTAAGAAAGTAATGATGGAATCAGTTCAACATGAAAGATAAGTAGTGCTTGCTTAGCTCAAGAACGGATAGCTGCCTTTCTTACCGTGTGCTGTATCGGCTCAGTAGTGTGCAATGCAAGATGTTCCACGACACAGTGGACGGCGCAGTTAAGATTCGCTAGCGCGTCGTAGGTTTCTTGCAGCTAACATAGCGAAGCAGACAACAACATCGCTCATGTGGTGGCACGGCAGAGAAAGAGAAAGAGAGACAGAGACAAACAGAGAGAGAGAGAGAGAGAGAGAGAGAGAGAGAGAGAGAGAGAGCGGTGTGGCATGGGATGGCGGGATGGGGGGGAGCGGGTTGTGTATTGACGTGGTTACAGATAAATAGAATACTAGCAATAAGAAAAATGTAGTCCTCTTGAAAGCACGAAAGAAAAATGTATTTTACAGCGTTTCGAGAAAATCGAACATGGGACTGTTCGAACGGTCCTTTGTTTGGCTACATTGCCCTCACGTTCTTCAAAATGCACATTTAGGACTGATTTGCTATTTTGTACACACAAGTGTTTGCCAAGCACCAGTAATGCAGACTGCTTGATGCTTCCATCTGCTGGACCTTCTACCTCGTACCTGAGCAAGTGAGCCTGTGTTTCAATGTCTCTGATGAAAGTAAACGTGTCAGATATGGTTAATTAGTAAATAGCTTTTTACAAACAAATCACTGGCCACGATTAATGCCGGAAATATACTTTTAATGTCTCCATAATATTTTATTTAACTAACTAACGTCAGTGATTACAATTTTCCACTGTTTGTCTCTGAAGATTCTAGATGTCCATTTTAATGGACACGGGGAATTAGTCTAAAAATATATATTTATTGTACCTTCACCATATTTCGAGCAAGAAAGTGTAGCGCAATGGCTAAGCTTCACGGCTACCATACTGGTGGTAAGGGTTCCAATTATGCCTGTGTACAATTCTTTTTTGGTTCGATCATAGAATATCGTTAAATAGTTTACATCAAGCAAAATTGTTTAAAAATATTCATTTTCGCCGTAGTAATTTCATTAATAAATCAATCTTTACCGCAAAAATTCTTCAAATGTGGATTACGTTTGTGGAGCGCAGTTAAAATTCCAAAAATTTGGACAACGTTCATTTCCTGCGTCTCCTAGACGTGACCTCTCCTCTTGTTGTCCACTCTCCCTTACGAACATAACATATACTATTTAATGACATTCTGTATGATGAAAATGAAAAAAAGTACATAGGCATGATTAGAACCCGTACCGTCAGCGTGGTGTCCATGAATCTTAGCAGCTGCGTTGCGCTCGCATACTCGAGACATGCTTAACGGTACTGGTATAGGAAATACAAATGGTTCAAATGATTGTGAGCACTATGGGACTTAACTGCCGAGGTCATCAGTCCCCTAGAACTTAGAACTAATTAAGCCTAACTAACCTAAGGACATTACACACATCCATGCCCGAGGCAGGATTCGAACCTGCCACTGTAGCGGTCGCGCGGTTCCAGATGTAGCGCCTAGAACCGTTCGGCCACACTGGCCGACTACCACAGTTGCGTATAAAACTTCAACATTGATTTTCTCAGAATCCAGGGACGTCTCATGAAAAGCCACTAGCCGCGTACTGAGGAGAGGCCTCTCTACAACGTACCTACTACTCATCAGAATACGTGACTAACAGGCGTGGTGGTGCCTTTGTAAGTCAAGTGCCCCTCACAGCATTTACATATAAGCAGAATTTCTTTTGGTTTTGTGAGAGATCATTCGATTTGGTTCTGCTGCGGTATTAAGTAAAAGCTTCTTGCATTGCAGCTGTGACAGCCAAACCTTCTTCCTTCGGCCCTTCTATATGTTTGGTTCTGTACTTACTTTATTACGAAGTATACAAAACTCAATGTTGTTTTGAAAGTTTCTTTAGAGTGACTGTGTACCGTGTTGGGTTCTTCACACAGTCAACTGTGTCGTTTCTTTGCATAACTACTACAATGTTAATGGAGGGTATTCTAGCTTAATTTAGTTTCATTAATTTGAAAATGTACAAAGAATTACAATAAAATAGTTACACTTATGTTTGAGAAACATTTTACTAACGCCCTTTCAATTTCTTTTACATCATCAACTTAAATGGAATTTTGAATAGTGTGAATTAATTGAGGAAGCTTGTGTAGCTAATTCGAAAGACGAGGTTCAAATTGCGTTGGAAGGCTGACTAATTGTGCTAAATACTTAAGATTTCTTTGGGTCATATGTCTTCTGACAGATTCGATGCGGCCCGTCACGAATTCATATCTTGTGCCAACATTGTCGTGTGAGGGCAGCTCTCTTGGTTGCCACCTCCTCCAATAATTTGGGTAGTTACGAAGGAATGTTATCCGTCCCTCCTGCCGTGTTTGATTCTAATTCTTTTTTCTGCCAATTCCTCTTCCATCATCTCAGCAGATAGTTCGTACCACTGGTGGAGGCTTTCAACGTTCCCCGCCCTCTCTCCTCTGCAATGAACTGTGTAGTTCCCATTGCACTCGTAACGTGGTAACCATTGCTTTTAATTTCATCGTAGGTTGTTTTGACTTTTGTGTGGGCCAAATGATTCCTTCCTAAAACCACATCTGTTTCGATTTCTTCGCAGTTTTCCTGCAGTCATTTCGCCTTGGCCTCCCTGCACTTCGCATTTATTTCATCCCTTAGTGACTTGTATTTCTGTATTCCTGAATCACCCTGGACACTTTTCTATTTCATTCTCTCGTCGATCAGTTCAAGCATTTCCTCTAGTCCTCACGACTTGTTCGCAGTTACCTTCCTTGTCTGTCCATCTTCTGTGATTGGCCTTCTGAGAGATGTCCATACCTCTTCAGCTGAACCGTCTAGTGTGGTGTTCATTATTGCAATATCTGTAGCCAAAGAGCACACATCTCACGATTGCTCAGTGCTTTGGTATCCTATCTGTTTGCACATTGATTCTTCCAGATGGGTCTCTTAAACTTCAATCCAGTCTTCATTGCCACTAAATTATGATCCAAGTCTGCTACAGCTCCTGAGGTCGTCTAACAATCCAATACATGATATCAGAATCTTCCCCTACCTCGCGGCCTTCTCCATGTGTACCTCCCCTCGTGATTTTTGAATAGTATTTTGTCTATTTATAGTTGAAATTTATTTCAAAACTCAATTAGCCTTTCTCTTCCATAATTCCAACTACTAAGCCCATTTTCCCCCCATAACCCTTTGTTCTGTTTCTTCTCCTACAACCCTGTTCCAATCCTGATTATTACATTCCATCTCCCTTTACAAATTTAATACCCCGTTCAATATCCTCATATACTTCGTCTACCTCATGATCGTCTGCCTATGATACAGGTAAGTATTTCTGAACTATCTTTGTTGGCGCTGGTTGGCTGTCGACTCTGATGTCTGAAATGTTGGCAGTTTCTCACTCTCTACCCTACTTTCTGATTCATGACGCATCCCCCTCCCGTTACATCATTTTCTGTCGCTTTTGACGTTACCCTACATCTGTCTGACCAGAAATCTTTCTCTTCTTTTCATTTCACTTCGCTGACACCCACTGCATCTAGTACGATGCTTCACATTTCCCTCATCAGATTTTATAGCCTTCCCACCGCGTTTGAACTCCTGACATTGGACACACCGACTTGTAGTGTGTTACCCTTTCGTTGGTTATTCAGCGTTTTCTCGTGGTTACCTCAACCTTGACACTCCCCTCCCGGAGATCCGGATGGTAGACTGGTCCGGTATCTTTTACCAATGAAGAGACCCTCATGACACTTTTCTATTGCAGTTTACATGTACTGTGGACACACCTTATGTGTCTTTACTGCAATAGTTTCCGTTGCCTCCTGCATTCTCATGCCGTTGATCATCGCTGTGTCCTTCGCATTTTACGAGCAGTTCCCTCCCTCAGTACAAAGCGTTGCTCTGAAGCTCTGTCTGCTCCTCCACCCAGTTGGACAAGGCTGTTGGCAGCACTAGAGTGACTCCTTGTCCCGGGAGTCTTCGAACGCCAGTGCAGATGATTTCTATATCTGATATCAGTAGAAATTTTATAACATAAAGAGTTTAAAAAATTACTAACAAAGTACATCAGATCATACTGCGTCCTCGTTTGTTAAACCGACCTCCAGCGGCAAATATGTACTGTAATGATAATGAAATATTTATTTCCTACCTCTCCAGTGAGGATGTAAGCAATTAACTTAGTGATTTCATTGCGTTTGGGGGATGGGGGAACTTTAATATTTACGTTGCTAACCAGATGGCGGTACTTACTGTCGATGTTTTCTATAAATTAGCCCAAAATTAATTCAGCAGTGTATAGTAGTATTAGTGGTAGTAGTGCTAGTAGTAGTAGTAGTAGTAGTAGTAGTACGAGGAGGAGGTCACAGACGAAGAACTGGCAGCCTAAAACCTTCCAGAGACTACCAGTTTAAAAATAAGGAGTCCAGCAGTTAAGTGATATAAAAACAGTGAGCCCGAGTATAGTGCACACATTTTGATTTGGTTGATTATAAAACGGGAGCTCAGGGTGTACGTGAGGCAAGTGGCCCTATGGAGAGAAGGGATGCAGAGAAAGCATGTTTTGTAACTAGTGCCTGCTCTCAATCAGCTTTCTACTCTCAAATAGCTTCCTTTGCTGAGATGCACTCACAGGTTGCAAAGAACAAGCAGTACCAATAGTGTCATTCACTCGTTAGTTCATCATTAAATGAGACACCTACAAAAGCTAAATATCCTTTATCGCTCATCATTGTGAAAATAAAATATTCAAAGTAAATTCCTTTTCATTCTGAAGTTCAGTTAGGCGCTAATGTTGACGATAACCTGGGTAAGGGAGAGTGGGTGGGGAGGGGAGCACCAGATAATATGCTATTGCGATCAGGGGTCATGGTATCAGAAAGGCTGGAAACTTGCGATATTCCTGGCTGTGGCCGCCAGTATTTCATTTTGCTAGAAGCTCACCTTGATGCAGCTTCATACATACGAAGTTACGTATGGTACAAAAGTGGAGGGAGGTAGAAGTGTCATATGATTCAGTATGTACCAGTTCCGTCGAAGAGTCTGCCAGTTGAACTGACCTTGGTTCTGATCGGGCGGCCAAAACGCCTAACTTCTCTTATTAATTATTTATACGCTTTTCATTGTATTTAACCCAGTTTTTAATATGACAATCTCTTATGATTATTCTGCGAGTCTATCGTTTTTGTTTATGAAATTTAAGTGCGAAAGTCACTCTGTTTCGGGCGTTCTAAAGGGTCGGAAACGTATCTCAGTATCGTTCGTTACTTATATGTGAATATGTAATAGTCACACTGTTTCGGGTATTCTTAACAGCCGGACATGATGTACACTAAATCGGGCGTAACTTAGTTGTGAACATGTAATACTCACTCTGTCTACTGCGTTCCAAAGGGCCCGATATTTGCATCACATTTCGGAAGCTGGATGGAAAAGTTACCAAAGAATTAAGAAATCTATGTCGAGTGTTGTAAAAGACAATGAAAATGTTTGAATATTTGGATAGTAACCAAACAGGATACATTAATGAGAAGTGTCGCCTACCATCATTGCAAGTACTACAGAACTTGCCCTCTGTAGGTATAGAGACTAACCTGGGCAAGTGGCATCCCGCAAAAAGAACAATCACAGGTTCAAACTGACAGCGTGGCAGTCTCCACCGGAGAAGATCCCTCGTCCAACAAGCTGTGTTCTGCGCTGTGGGCACAGCTTTAGAAGACGACAGGTTGTTGGAAAGAACGGTCAGAGACTCTTATTCATTCTCTCCATATCTCTCCAGCTTCCAGATCTGACTTAGAAAGGGACACATAATTTATAAACCGCTTATGTAAGATATTCTGAAGAACAGCGGAAACGACGTTTTTGGCTTTCCGAGATCACAGACAACCATCTGAATGATGTGCAGGACACGTGCACTGATGAAAAGAAACGAGTTCAAGGTGACACTGTACAAGTATCAGATGGATAAACGCAGCTTTTCGTAGTCTCCTGCTAGTCGATTATTGAAATATCTTATTTCAAATAGATTGTAATAATTTTATATGAAGATGGTTCAAATGGCTCTGAGCACTAAGCGACTTAACATCTATGGTCATCAGTCCCCTAGAACTTAGAACTACTTAAACCTAACTAACCTAAGGACATCACACACATCCATGCCAGAGGCAGGATTCGAACCTGCGACCGTAGCGGTCGCGCGGTTCCAGACTGCAGCGCCTAGAACAGCTTGGCCACAGCAGCCGGCGGCGAGAATGATTTCGAAGTTCGAAGCCACGGGTTGTTTAGACGATAGACCCCGTAGTGGCCGACCGCGCACAAGGAGTAACGCTGCTGAGACAGTTCAGGTAGAAATGGAGACGCTAGAGAGTTCGTCTATTCACGGGGAAGTCAGCGCTCGTGCAGTCGCGCGTCGCACCGGCATTCCATACACTACTGTTTGGTTGGCACTTAGGCGTATCCTCCGACGCTATCCGTACAAAATCCATCGGCATCATGAAATGTTACCTGACGATTTAGTGAAGCGGAGGGCATTTGCGGTGTGGGCGTTTCAAAAGATGGCGGAAGATGACGATTGGTTGAGCAACGTGTTGTGGACCGACGAAGATGATTTCACGCTCCGAGGGTCTGTCAACGCCCACACCTGCAGAATTTGGGCTACCGAAAATCCTAGAACTGTCGTGGAAACTCCCTTGCACGACGAGGAAGTCACGGTATGGGTTGGATTTACCACATCTACCGTTATCGGGCCTTTTTTCTTCGAGGAAATGCGTGATTCTGGTTTTGTAACTGCTACCGTGACGGGTGAGAGGTACGCCGGTATGTTACAGAATCGCGTCATCCCCAGCCTGGCTGATAAACACCTGCCGGAACGTACGATGTTTATGGAGGATGGCGCTCCACCCCATATTGCTAGACGCGTGAAAGATCTCTTGCGCGCGTCGTTTGGTGATGATCGTGTGCTCAGACACCATGCTTGGCCTCCCAGGTCCGCAGACCTCATACCGCGCGATTATTGGCTTTGGGGTTACCTGAAGTCGCAAGTGTATCGTGATCGACCGACATCTATAGGGATGCTGAAAGACAACATCCGACGCCAATGCCTCGCCATAACTCCGGACATGCTTTACAGTGCTGTTCACAACATTATTCCTCGACTACAGCTATTGTTGAGGAATGATGGTGGACATATTGAGCATTTCCTGTAAAGAACATCATCTTTGCTTTGTCTTACTTTGTTATGCTAATTATTGCTATTCTGGTCAGCTGAAGCGCCATCTGTCGGACATTTTTTGAACTTTTGTATTTTTTTGGTTCTAATAAAACCCCATGTCATTCCAAGCATGTTTCTCAATTTGTACCTCTCTATCTACATTATTCCGTGATTTATTGAGTTTTCAAATTTATACTGACTTTTTGATCACTCGGTATATCAACGCCTGTCGACAGCGTAGGGTCTTGATTTTATTATCATTTCATGTTATAATTCTAGTCAAGAAGAACCCAGGTGCTGGTAGGTGTGAATACTACCTAATCATCAGCTTAGTAACTCACAGTTGTAAAACAATGTTAGAAGCCGATCTCGAAGAAAATCTGTTGGTTTCCCGAGAAATGTAGGAACGCTAGAAGCAATACTAACTTACCTTTGAAGGTAAGTAGAAGAATAACTTACGTTTAGAACAACTATAAATTTATAGAATGCCTTTAACAACGCTGACTAAAATACGATCTTTCAAATTGTGAAGGCGACTAAGATAAAATACAAGGAGAGAAAGTTCGTTTATAACTCGTACAGAAAGCAGACTGCAGTTGTAAGAATCGAACGACATGCAAAACGAAACAGTAGTTGAGAACCGAGTGAGACAGAACTGTACCCTATCCCCAATGTTATTCAATCCGTACATTAAGAACACAACAAAGGAAACCGGTCAGACATTGGAAGGGTATTCAGTTTCAGGATTAGTCGATAACATTGTAATTCTGACAGAGACGACAAAGGAAATACAGTTGAACAGAATGGAAAGTTTTTTGAAAAGAGATCTGAAAAAGAGTGATTTATGAAAATCTAATACAAATTTACGAGCAGGAAGTCTTGTCTGCAGTCTAGCCTTGTAATGAAATGAAACATGGATGACAAGCTGTTCAGAAAAGAGGTGAATATAAACTTTTCAAATGTAGTCCTACAGAAGGGAGCTGAAAATTATATTGGTAGATCGAACGACTAATGACAAGATATTGAATGGATTTGGGTAACATAAATTTCAGGCACGACTTGACTAAAAGGAAGGGTAGGTAGATGGAACACATCCTCAGGCAGCTCGGAATATTCACCTCGGTAATGAATGGAAATGCGGGAGACAAAAACTGTAGAGATACACGCTTGAGTACAGCAAGCGTCTTCAAATGGATGAAGGTTGTGCAGTAGTTACTCAGAGAGAGAGAGAGAGAGAGAGAGAGAGAGAGAGAGAGAGAGAGAGAGAGAGAGAGGCCTGCACAGCGTAGACTAGCGTATGGAGCTGCGTCAGACCAAGTCTTCGCACTGACGATCACAGCAAACAGCGATGAAAACTTTTAAAAAAGAGGCACTCTTTAGGAAAGGAAAGACATTTATTAGAACATAAGGTGACTGTTATGGTACCTATTTTAAAACATTATACACAGTGACATATGTCAGAACATGTCTGAACGCAAAACAGCACAACAGCATACAAGCGCAGATTTTGTGATATCTACGATGGCGTTCAGGAAGTAATGCAATACGTTTTTTTCTTGGCAAATTTCGATTGAAAAAATGCGGAATTTTTTCAGCTGATCGTTGTTTATACCCGCTATAGTTTCATGGAGCTCAATTAGATGGCGGCACTATATGGTATGTAGCCTTAAAAATGGCGTCTGCAGCGAAGTTGCGTTCTAAGCGAAGAGCTGTCTATTGGCGAAAAATCGGATCATCGCAGATGTTGATAGGCGTTTGCAGGATGTCTACGGTGACCTGACTGTAAATATCAGAATGGTGAGTGGTTGGTCGAGGCGTTTGCCATCAACGCAAGGAGGTCGCTCAACATGCCCTACCTCCCGCGTGCAGGCCAGCCACACACAACTGCGACTCCTGCAATGTTGGAAAGTCGCCACAAAAAAGCAATCGATAGCAATACAAGGTCGCACACGAGATGATCTCACAAAACTTCGCTGCACTCTTCTTCCTCACCCAGCCTACAGTCCACCTTCCGCATCTATCCATTTCCATTTGTTTGGCCTAATGAAGGATGCACCAGGCTGTAAGCAGAACGTGGATGATGGGGAGGCTATTGATGAAGCAAGACGTTGACTCTGACGCCGACAAGTAGAGAGGTACCATGCGGGAATACCGGCCCTCCCAGTAAGGTGGCGTACGGATGTCCCAATGAACGGAGATTACGATGAAAAATAGGGTTTTGTAGCCAAAAAAGTAGGGAATAATTAATGTATTGGAATACTAAATAAAATTACCTGCTTTCAGAAAAGATGTGTTGCATTGTTTATTGAACAATCTTCGTAAATCAACAAACGTGTAACACGTATTTAAATGCTTATACGTCTTACGAGCGTGCAGTATAGTACTAGTAACCTAGCGATATGGCGTTGTGTGTAGTACGCCGGACTTGTATTAGGGAGAACGACGGCACAAACCCGCGTCTAGCCATCCTAATTTTTTTTCCGTGAATTCCCTAAATCGCTTCTGACAAATGCCTGGATGGGTCCTTTGAAATAGCACGACCGATTTCCTTCCCCATCCTTGATGCAGTCCGAACTTGTGCTCCGTCATTAATCACTCTGATGTCGACGTGACGTTAAACCCTATCTTGCTTTCTTCCTTTTACTCACAGTAGCTGCGAAGGCTTGCGAGACATTTAACGGCGTCTGTTGTAGCTATCTTCTAGTCACAGAGGTTCTCGCAACCGTACTTCCTTGATTTGATACGGCAGGTCACTTTAGCGTGCTGTTCGTAGCCAAACATTTTATGTAAATAGTATGAAGTCGCACTGACTCTCCTATGGAGGAAATGCAAATATGCCTCTCTGGAGTTGAGCAACTACTGAAAGCGTTGAGAGTAAGTAACATCCTGGGTCCTACTTGGGTTTTCCAGAGCGTATTCTTCATCGTTATCACCTTACTTAGCTTCCATTTATCGCTAATCTCTCTCCCAGGGCAAACCTCTGTGCGAATGGAGAAAATGGTAGGCGACTTCCGCATATAAAAAGGGTAAGAGTACTGACTCGAAAAGCTACAGTCTCTTGTTTTTAACTGTTTGTTTCAGAATTCTTTAGTATATTCTCCCAAGTTCGAAAATAACATCTACTCTTGAGGCAGAAAAGCTGTCCTAAAATCAGCACGGATTTAATAAGCATTCATTGCGTGTAATTCAGCTTGCCATTTCCTTGCATGATATCCTGCGAGCCATGGATAAAGGACAACAGGCAGATTTCGTATTCCTAGATTAACGAAGATCCGGGAATACGGAATAGGTTTCCAGATACATGAGTGACTCTATTACTTTTTAGGGGACAAGAGTATCGTCAGGTGTGCCCCACGGAAGTGTGATAGCACTGCCGTTCTTTTTTCTGTATACACAAATGATCGGAGGGACAGGATGAGCAACAATCTACGAGTGTTTGCTGAAGATGCTGTAGTAAACTGAAAAGTGTCATCGTTGAGTGTCTTGGAGGATACAAGATGACCTACAAAGAATTTGTAGTAGGTCTGATGAATGGTAGCAAGTCCAAATGCAAACAAATGTAAGTTAGTGCAGATGAGTAGGGAAACCAATCCTTTAATGTTGGAATACAGTATTAGGCGCGTTTCACACTCGGACGATACGATATGCGATACGACACGTTGCAGTAACGGTCGCGCGACGCGACGCAACGCTTATCGGTGCGACACCCGTGTTCTTTCTAGCTTAATACAATATGCGGTACGAAACGCGACGTGACTCGCCATACGACAAGCAACAAGAGAGTACAGAGAACACTTCTGTTTCACTTTCAGTTGCAATCATGAGATCTTCTGAAGAGGACGTTACTGTGGCTTCTTATTATTTAACGATCAAAAATTAAAAAATTAAAAAGAAAAAGAAAAGGAACTGCTGGGTTTGACGTACAGTGCTACAAACGTAAAAAGCAGTTCGGCTGTGGTTTCTCGTGAGCTCTCTGAGCACTAACAAATGTTCCGCCAATTCTACAAAATGAGTCCAGACAATCTCCACTGCATGTAGCAACTTTTATCAGCTAAGATGACAAGCGAGAACATAATTTGCGAATTGCCGTTTCTCCTGCAAGTAAACTATTCATTACAAGAAGGTGAATTAGTGAAGGTGTGTGAACGACGTCAGAAGTGCCATTATATAGGGTGGTCCATTAATAGTGACCGGGCCAAATCTCTCATGAAATAAGCGTCAAACGAAAAAACTACAAAGAACGAAACTTGTCTAGCTTGAAGGGGGAAACCAGATGGCGCTATGGTTGGCCTGCTAGATGGCGCTGCCATAGGTCAAACGGATATCAACTGCGTTTCTTGTAAATAGGAACCCTCATTTTTTATTACATATTCGTGTAGTACGTAAAGAAATATAAATGTTTTAGTTGGTCCACTTTTTTCGCTTTGTGATAGATGACGCTGTAATAATCACACTTATAACTACGTGGTATCACGTAACATTCCACCAGTGCGGACGGTATTTGCTTCGTAATACATTACCAGTGTTAAAATGGACCGGTTACCAATTGCGGAAAAGGTCGATATCGTGTTGCTATGTGTGCTGCTCGGTATCCTCGACGACATCATCCAAGTGTCCGGACCGTTCGCCGGATAGTTACGTTATTTAAGGAAACAGGAAGCGTTCAGCCACATGTGAAACGTCAACCACGACCTGCAACAAATGATGATGCCCACGTAGTGTTTTAGCTGCTGTCGCGGCTAATCCGAACATCAATAACGAACTGCGCGAGAAACGGGAACCTCAAAAACGTCGGTGTTGAGAAAGCTACATCAACATAGATTGCACCCGTACCATATTTCTTTGAACGTCGTGTACAGTTCTGCCACTGGTTGGTTCAAATGGCTCTGAGCACTATGGGACTTAACATCTGAGGTCATCAGCCCCCTAGAACTTAGAACTACTTAAACCTAACTAACCTAAGGACATCACACACATCCATGCCCGAGGCAAGATTCAAACCTGCGACCGTAGCGGTCGCGCGGTTCCGGACTGAAGCGCCTAGAACCGCTCGACCACAACGGCTGGCGTTCTGCCACTGGGCACAAGAGAAATCACGGGATGGTGACAGATTTCTTGCACGCGTTCTATTTACCGACGAAGCGTCATTCACCAACAGCGGTAACGTAAACCGGCATAATGTGCACTATTGGGCGACGGAAAATCCACGATGGCTTCGACCTTGGCGGGTTAATGTATGGTGCGGCATTATGGGAGGAAGGAAAATTATCCTTTATTATAAGGATAATTATACCTCATTATCCCCCATTCTATCGATGTCAATCTAAATGGTGCAATGCATGCTGATTTCCTACGTTATGTTCCACCGATGTTACTACAAGATGTTTCACTGCATGACAGAATGGCAATGTACTTCCAACTTGATGGATGTCCGGCACATAGCTCGCGTGCGGTCGAAGTGGTATTGAACAGCATATTTCATGACAGGTTGATTGGTCGTCGAAGCACCAAACCATGGCCCGCACGTTCACCGGATCTGACGTCCCCGGATTTCTTTCTGTGGGGAAAGTTGAAGTATATTTGCTATCGTGATCCACCGACAACGCCTGACAACATACGTCAGCGCATTTTCAATGCATGTGCGAACATTACGGAAGGCGAACTATTCGCTGTTGAGAGGAATGTCGTTACACGTATTGCCAAATGCATTGAGGTTGACGGACATTGATTTTTTTGATTTTTCATTTGATTTTAACAGAAGAGCTAAAACAGCTTAGGTCTAACCCGCCACTGCCCAAGCCGAAAGTAGGTTTATTGTGCGGTATCGCTCCCTGTATATCTAGTAAAACCAACCAGTGCCCAGTTTTTTGTTAGACACAATTTCTTCAGGTCTAGTTGTCCCGAAGGTTCTGTATCTTTTACTCTCCAATGCCATGCATTCAAAGATTGGGTGTGATGCAGTTTCTTCACCCTCATCACAGTTCCTCCATTTAGGGTCCTCTTCCATTATACCCATTGTGTGTAGGTGTTTTTTGAAGTTCCCATGGCCAGTCATCAGTCCAGTCATGAGTTTGATCTCTTTCCTGTTCAATCCCAGGATTACAGAGCTTCTTTTAAAACATGGCTTGGGCATCATTACCTTATCATGTTTTTGTTTATGGACCTTGGTCCAATATCCTACGTGCTGTTTCCTAAGCCAGTTCCGTAGTTCTAATTTGATCATAGGCTTGGTGATTGTCAAGATAGGTTCCGGTCCAATAAATGGAGTTGTTGCCCCTATCCTAGCCAATCTATCGGCTTGTTCATTGCCACAGATCCCTGTGTGGCCAGGGCCCCACACTAGGTACACCCTATCGCTTCCCCCTACCTCCACCAGAGCCCTGTTGGAATCTGCAGCAATCTTAGTTCTTGTTCCAGGAGCTGCCAATTATTTCAGGACTGCCTTCTGAATAGTTGTAGATGCTACGATCGTTGTAGCACCTACTCACATTCTCCTCCACACATGCCCTGGTTGCAGTAATTTCGGCTTGGAATACAGAGGCCTGTTTCCCTAGTGAGGTGCTGCTCTCCAGTCTTGGCTGAACCCCGTACAACCCTGCCCCAAAGGCTTGATCTGTTTTCGACCCATCGGTGAACCAAACGATGTCCCCCTTACGGTGTCGAACTGTTTTCTCCCGCTGCTCCCTACTTCCAATTATTATTTTGTAAGGCTTGTCGAAGCAGTTAGGAGTTATTTCCCCAGCCATACTTATATTTACCTCACTCATGACGGACATTATTTTGAGCATTTATTTCATTAATGTGATATTTACAGGTAATCACGCTGTAACAGCATGCGTTCTCAGAAATGAGAAGTTTACAAAGGTGCATATATCACATTGGAACAACCGAAATAAAATGTTCAAACGTACCTACGTTCTGTATTTAATTTAAAAAACCTACCTGTTACTAACTTTTCGTCTAAAATTTTGAGCCATATGTTTGTGAATATTACAGCACCATCTATCACAAAGCGGAAAAGTGGTCCAACTAAAAAATTCATATTTCTTTACGTACTACAAGAATACGTAATAAAAAAAATGGGGGTTCCTATTTAGAAAAACGCAGTTGATATCCGTTTGACCTATGGCAGTGCCATCTAGCGGGCCAACCACAGCGCCATCTGGCTTCTCCCTTCAAGCTAGACGAGTTTCGTTCTTTGTAGTTTTTTCGTTTGATGCTTATTTCGTGAGATATTTGGCCCGGTTACTATCAATGAACGCCATGTATATATATAATGATGCTGAATCTATAACGATGGTTACAAAATTAATAAACCTAGGACCGCATTTCTACAAGTGTATAATTTCATGAAGTAGTGTATGATCCAGCTTGAGAATTACTTAGAAGAATCGTTACTGTGCCGAAAGAAAGATCAGTCATCTTCCATTGAGTATTAGTGAGTGGCGAGATCTGCGTAGACGAAGGCTATGTATGTGAAGAAATGGAAGAAACCCATGATGATGAGAAAAATCACACCGTGTCCTTTCCAGCATCGTGCAGTTGCTCATTCAGAAGTAATAGGAATTTGGCTTCCAGATCTTTTTTACGCCTGTCACAAATTTCCTGAAATTAGGGAGCATAGAAAGATAAAAAAATCTCGTCAGCATCCTCAACTGAGGATTCCCAATATCTTTTCACTTTTTCATTTTCAGCTTCGGCTTTTATCGGCAGCATACGAAAAAGAGGAACGCGAGGCAGCTTTGCACCCCGCATAGCAGGCGCCAATAGCATCGCGCTTGACAAGCAGCTACCCACATTGTAGGAGACAACGACCAACGCATCACCCTCCTTATACCGAAAAAAATTTCGATATTTTAGCTACATTTCCTACACAGCAATCGATGACCCAGAACCGAACAAGCGTGAACTAATCAGCGACTACACTCTTCACTCCAAACTTATCAAATTATGCCCGGTGGTTTACATATTTGCGAAATATCAATATAACTATGGGTAATAACGGAACAAATGAGTTCATTATCAAGCTGCGACATCAGACTATAAGATTTGAATTTATTTTTCTTTTTTTCTCTTTACCGAATAGTTTCTAAAAACTCGAATGAGAGATTCTGCAAAGCGGAGAACATGTCCGAATCCCAGAATGGGAGTTTTTAATCTCTTATGTGTACAATACGAGATTTACTGAGAAAGGATACAGATATCGCTTTGCTTCGTTTACATAAAACGATTCGATATGCACATTGGAGGCTTGAAATTACCCTAGTCACGTATCGTGCGACACATGTTGTGTGGTGCGACCAGCATTCCATATTGCGCCGGACAACACAACAGAGCCACTTGTTGGTGTAGCAGTGCTGTCGTTCGAGTGTGAGCCAGGTAAGTCGAGTCAATTACCTTTCTGTGCCCCTCGCCGACGGGGGTCGCTTCTGCGTCCCATCGTGACTGGCATAGAGTAATCGTGTCTGATGTCGTAGCTCTCCGCGTGGAGCCGCTTCTGGCTTGACACATGTTGATTAAATGTCTAGACGTAGCGTTGCAAAGCGTTATGAAATGGAAAGAAAAGGTAACGTCGGTTGTACGGAAATCGAATTTTTGACTTTGTTTATTGGGAGAATTCCAGGAAAGTGCAGCTTATATATATACAGAAGACCGCGTACAGAAAACGCTTCTGCGACCCATTCTTGACCACTGCTCCCCACCATGTCGGAATACATGAAGAAATGGAAGCATTGCAGAGGCGGGCTGCTAGATTTGTTAGCGGTAGGTAATGCAAGCATTGCGGAAATGCTCTGTGAACTCAGATGGGACAACGTGGAGGGAGGAAAACGCTCTTCTCGCCGAAAATTACTGAGAAAGAGAACTGCCATTTGCGTCTGATTGACTGCAACAAACGTACATGTCTCGTAAAAACGTCTAAGAGAAATAGGAGACATCAGGGTTCGTAAGGAAGCGCAAAGGTAGCTTTTTTCCGTTGCTCCGCTTGCGACAGGAAAACGATTGACTATCAGTGGTAGAAGATACACTCCGCCATTCACCGTATGCTGGCTTGCAGCTGTAGGTTATGTAGCTGTAGGTCATACATATTGTCGCAATGATGTGTGTTCAATTCTGTTTAATGAGTTAAATATTCATTTTCTCATTACGATTCCAACCCTCCCCTCCCCCCTTTGTTATCTGTGTTTACTTCTGACGATAGTGCGTGAGACATTAAAAATGGCCATACCTTAATAAAAATACCTTGCGATTGAGATAGAATTAATTTTTTTCTATACTACTGAAATAATGGAGCTGTAAATTCCTTTGATATGGAGCAAAAGTATCCAGCAACAAAGAAGAAAACTTTATCTGATCGAGACATCACGTACCTCATACTGAACTGCAAGCAAGCTATTAAATACGCGGGAATGGCTTCCGCTAGACATTTATGCTGCTCGTTTACTTAGACAGCTTTCTACCGCTTATGTCTGCTCCGTCGACTAAGCCATGCCACGTTCAGTCATTTCCGTGTGCCTCTGGACGCAGTTGTCTCCCCCCACACACCCCGCCGGGCGGCGCATGACGGCTATTAAATACGGCTCCAGGGATATTTTATGGCGCATTTGCGACCCGAGTTCCGCTCTGCAGCAGTATTCTTGGCTGTAAATGTGCAGTGGCGCTGCGAGAACTGCAGCTAGCGCTGGGCTGGCGATATCGTGACAGCTTATGGGCCCGAGGAAGGACCACACATGACGGCAACGAGGCACGCATTTTCTGCAGTTCTCACTAAGTCGTTCTGTCCAGGCGAGTTCCCGAAGTTTTTTTTTTTCGTCGGATAAGCGACTCACTAAAGACTTTCCTCTTATTTTTTATGCATTTGACAAGGCTTTACACTCTGTAGTGCTTATATTTTCAAGAGATGCAAATGAAGTAAATGATTCAGCTGTCCTAACTGTCACAATTCCTCTGTCTGCAGCGAAAAGAGTCCTACGGGCATATCTTCTCTCGGCTGGAGGCATCGGACTTTTTTTTGTACTACAAGTATTCCTCTTGACGGGATAAATGATATTAAAAGATGGCAGGCAACCAGCAGTTTATACAGTCTACACCTAGAATAGTCTGCAAGACACTCGACGATTTGTGGCGTAGGGTACCTTCGGTACTAGTATCTGACCCCCCACTTCCCTGCTCCATTCGAGAATGACGCGTAGGAAGAACGACTGTCGGTAAGGGCCGGCCGGAGTGGCCGAGCGGTTCTAGTCGCATCAGTCTGGACCGCGCGACCGCTACGGTCGCAGGTTCGAATCCTGCCTCGGGCGTGGATGTGTGTGATGTCCTTAGGTTAGTTAGGTTTAAGTAGTTCTAAGTTCTAGGGGACTGATGAGCTCAGATGTCAAGTCCCATAGTGCTCAGAGCCATTTGAACCCATTTGACTGTCGGTAAACCGCTGTATTAACTTTAATTTCTCGAATTCTGTCGTTATGGTCATTTGCGACATGTACTCGTACGTGGTCGTCTGCCACTGGAGTTTGTTGTGCAGCTCCGTAACGCTCCCGTGCTGGCCAAACGAGCCCATCACGAAATGCAATACTCTTCGTTGAATCGTCTGCATCGCTATTACTAGCCGTACCTGGTAAGGACTCTACACTGACGAGCAAAACTCAAAAATCCGTCGAACAAGTGTTTTGTGAGTCACTTCATTTATACATGAGTTATATTTCCTTAACGTTCTTCTACGAATCTCAGTCTGGTATTTGCTTTTCCTACTATTTGTTTTGCGTGGTCATTCCATTTGAGATCTCCGCTGATGGTTACAACTTGATATTTAACGGTGGATAGTTTTTCCAGCAATATGTCATCAATGGTGTAGTTGTGCAGTAGTGGATTTCTTCTACTATGTATCTACAATATGTTACATTTACTTAGTTCAGGGTCAAGTGCCATCAGTGAAGACTACCATCCTTGCAGATAGATCATCAAGAACGGATTAAAGGGATGGCATGAACCCACAATTCTGGAAAGATAAGAGCAGGGAGAAGTGACTGTCGGGAACCCGCGGGTTATATCAAACTGGCACCGCACGGGAAATGCCACACCTTATTCTTCCTGGAGTGTCCAAACATTCCGTGACGTGTAACCTGGCTACTGTGCTCTTCAAAAGGGTTATAATAATTTTTTTGGAATTTTAGTTGACCCTATGTAAGGTGAGTGGTCAGTTTGTGTATTTTTTTGTGGAGAGGGGATGTGGCTTGTCTTCTTAACGAAATTGTCTTGAATGTGTCTCATCATGACTCAATAAATCTACTTTAGTTATTGAACGTTCGGTAATGCTATCAGATGGTATACAGCTTTTGTGTAATGGCGTCAATGCGTGCGATGTAACCATCTCAGCGGTGGTTTCTGGCCACTTTACGCACGGTTAGAAGGAAATAGCAGAGGCCGAAAGCAGAGCTCCGTGCCGATACTCACAGCAAGTCCTTACAAGGATGACCTATAAGCGGCAAATAAAGAACTACAAGAAAAAGAGAGTAACAAGAAGGAAAAACGAAAAGCAGCCGAAGAAGAGAAATGTAGTAAAAAGAAAATTGCGAAGAGTAGGAAATACAACCCTATAAGAGCTCATTTTGACCACAAAAATGGAGACAGAGTGCGCATGTACCACGGAGAAAAATTTTCAAATTCAAGGGCAGAATAGCAGTGGATTTAGCGCAACTTCTGCTCAGTCTAGGTCTACGAACTTTATGCAAGACTTGAGGAACATTGTTTCATTTTTATTTGTGAAAAATGTGAATAATTTAATTTGAATCATGTTTCGCTATATAATATAATTATGGAAAAAGTTCGCAAAACCAGGAAGACGTTGTACGACATAAATTGAAGTTGATAGTAATGTTCCTATATATGAAAGATAATGTCTATTCAGATTTCGAGCCAGTCGCATAAGACTAGCGCTAGTAGCACACCATGAGGATGAAAATCAGGTTTCCTCTGAATATACACTGTAGCAATCGTGAGCCTTAGTTATCTTTGTGACTGGTGAGTTGATGTTAGTGAAGAATGACTATAAGGCGACAAAGACGACATTATCGACACCCCACCGAGTTTGAATGACGTGGTGTAAGAGAGCTACGAAAAGCTAGTTGTTCCTTCTCCGATATTGCAGAGACTCTGCTGGAATGTAACCACTGTACATGATTACTGGTAGCGGTACTGACCACAAAGTACGGTCGCAAGAAGACCGAGCTCCAGACGGCAGCTTGCTCTACCGACACGTTAGACCATCATTTTCGGCGTATGGCTCTGTCGCATTGTACTCCATCTGCAGCAGCAGCTGGCACCAAAGTGACAGAATGTACTGTTACAAATCGGTTACTTCACGGACAGCGAGACGGCCCTTATCGTGCATTCCAATGACCCCAAACAGCCACTTGCCACTACGTTGAACGAGAGCTCATTGGAGGGCAGAATGGAGATCTGCTGTGTTGTCTGATGATAGATGGTTCTGCTTCGGTGCTAGTGACGGTCGTCTTTTGGTTGGATGATGTTTGGTTTTTGGGGCACACAACCGCGCGGTTATCAGCGCTCGTACAAATTCCCAATCTTTGCTCAGTACAATTTCTCCACTTTCATGAATGATGATGAAATGATGAGGACAGCACAAACATCCAGTCATCTAGAGGCAGGTGAAAGTCCCTGGCCCCGCCGGGAATCGAAGCCGGGGCCCGGTGCTCAGGAAGCGAGAACGCGACCTCGAGGCCACGAGCTGCGGACTCTTTTGGTTGGGAGGAGGCCAGCTGAGCCCTGCAACCAACCTGTCTGCGTACTGGACACACTGGAACTGCACCTGGAGTTATGATCTGGGGTACGAATTCGTATGACGGCAGGGCCACTCCGTAGTTATACTACGCACCCAAACGGTAAAAGTCGACATCAGTATGGCGATTCGACCTGTTGTGCTGCCATTCATTAACAAAATTCCAGGTGGTGTTTTCGATCAGGATAACGCTCGACCACATACCGCTACTGTAATCCAACATGATCTATGTGCCGTGTGCTCCTGCGATTTGATTGTTCCGGTGTAGTGTGCTCGATCTCTTTCGATTCGCTTTGTGGTGCGCCGGTTGGTGCGCCCTCTGGGATTCCGTGCGGGAAGCAGAAAAGGAGTCTCGGGCAGAGAGAGACGTGCGAGCCTTGGCGGAGCGACGCCGGAAGATCGCCGAAGTCGCGTCGGCAAGTGGTGTGAGTGGGGCAGTTGCATTGGGGCCGGCCGAGCAGCGGAACTGGAGGTGCTGCAGTTTACGAGTTCAACCTTCCTCACGCTCTGGCTACGGGCTGCTGTTATTCTGGCCATTACCTTATTAGCGGCATTTGGAATAATATTGTTAAAGGTGAGCTGTTAGTTGGGTGCATCTCCATCTGGTGGAGTTACAGCGAGACTTCTTTCTGTCGTATTCTGGCTTCCGCTGCTGAGCAGTGAGTGTTCCCACGTCGCGTGTCGAAATACTGACTTGTGCCCTGGTTGATTTACGTATGAACTGGAGTGCCTGGGTGGGCGTGATTGCTTAAATTGTTGATAAAGTGTTTCACAATACCCTTACTTGAGTGTCTTTAAATTGCATTTCAGTGTGTTGCTGAACTAATGTCAGTTAAGGGACGCCCAAATTGTCAGGCTAGTCAAGCAAAATTTAAGTCTACTGTGACACCACTGTTTACCTGTTGGATTAAAATTAATTCAATCTTAACCACAGCTAAGAATAATTCAAGGCTAATTGTAAGTGCCGTGTGTGTGTGTGTGTGTGTGTGTGTGTGTGTGTGTGTGTGTGTGTGTGAATGTTTTGTCCTTTTCTCTTACTCACTACTGTTCAGTGTTAAACTGTTTTGAAAACGCCTTCGACGTCATTTCACGGTGTGGTTTTAGAAAGAGTTCTGTGGGTACTGTTGTTAACGGCTCCTGTTGCAACGGAGTTTCTGGCCAACCGCCAACAGTGCTGTAACTTGTTATCAATCCTTTTCGAATCACCGTCTGGCCCATGACTATTGATGGATTTCTGTGGTAAAATTCAAATGGAGGCACTGTCTTGTTAGCTTGTCTGAACTGAATATCCTTGCCTTGTAAAAAAGTTCATTACTGATTCTGAGTAGTTTAATCAGTGGTAGGGCACTCGTTATTCTGGACCAGACTGTACTTGACATTAATTGCATTGTCTTGGTAAATCGCTGTGCTACGTAAGATTATAACGCAACCGCCCTTGTGGGTAATATTTACCATTTAACTATACGAGTTGGTTCTGTGAATCATTGTGGCACACAAGGTCACATAAGACAGTGCTGTAGTGTGCAGATATTGCTAAACGCCTGAGATATTATTTCCCGTAAGCCATTGTGCCATTAGTTAATGTAAGGCTTAAATACAGTGACCAGTTTGGTAATTTTGTGTGTTTCGTAATAACATTTTACAAGCATTAAAATTTTGGGAAAGATTTAAATCTCATATTTCCAGATTGTTTGATGTTAGATAACTTGTTGATGATTCATATTAAATCAGCTGATGTACATTTAAATTGAGCAAGTTATATGTCAATATGTTGTTACCAGTACCTTGCATGCATTTTCTTGCGTAACAAACAATATCACTCTAGTGAGTGTCCATATGTTACCTTGGCCTGATCGATCACCAGGATCACCAAACAACAATTCCAGCGTCAACCACAACCAGCATTAACCATCCCTGTATTAACCGACGAAGTGCAACAACCATGGAAGGTCATCCCAGAAACTGGCATCCTGCACCTGTAAAACACAATGCATGCAAGTCTGCATGCTTTCATTCAGCAAGCAAGATGAAGACGAGTGGTAGAGGATTGTTTTCGTTCGAAGCATCCATCTTGTCATTTTAGTGATACAACAATTAGTTTCTGGTCAATTTACGCTAATTATTCAGTTTGTTATTAAGAGATTTTATTTGGAAGTATATTTTCTGTTTGTGTTATGATAAAGATAGATAAATTTGAAAACATGTATCCTGCAAGTCATAACGTTTCTGAAACTAACGTCGATGGCGATAGTAATAGTACTGATCCGAAAGCGGCAGAATTCGATGCTCAAAATGTGGAGGCAGAAGCTAATACGCAGGTACAAGCAATTGGAAGTGTCGAGCAAATACCTCCTCCCATCGTAGATCAATTTTCATTATTATTCACTAAAACTGCTGAGACGATTAACGTTCGCGAAGAAGACCTGGTAAAGAACAATTAATGAACGCGATGAAGCGCTTGCTCTATACATAAACAACAGCCTTTCTGCAACGGACAAATAATTGCTTTGCAAACTTCTACGCAGGTCAACACTACTCTTGCTGAGAGAGATGTAGCACTGACACCTCAAATAAGTAATACCTCAACTGAACATGACAAACAGTTGGTCACTCAGATTTCAATTCAGTTAAATGAGGAATCAGAAAAAAAATGGAACACTGATTTAGGAACAACAGCATCCGAAATTACCAGCCTAATGGAGGCATATAAGAATTTACCAGAAACCGTTTTCATATCACCAAAAGATGTAGAAACAATACATTCAGCACAGCAGGCGATGGAAGATACTCTGCATGTATTAACGTAACATGTCGGCAGCCTGTCTGTAGAACGAGAAGAAGTGTTGAAAACCCGGCTAGATGAGCATGGTGCAAAATTAAATACCGAATTCACCAAGTGGCTCGATCATAAAGACAAAATGCTCACCGATAAAATAAGTTCAGAGTGGATTGGGGGCAATAAGACGCGCGGGGAGCGAACTCGGCACGGCAAAACAAACGGTCCGCTCTGAAACAAACCACCTAAAACACATGATACTTACGATATTGCACAGTGGCGAGGCGAAGTTTCCTCACAGGTCAAAGAAGTGCGCCGTGCGGTGGAAACAATACCACAGCCTCCAGGTGAAGCACCGATTATTGATATGCAAAAGCAGAAGCACAAAATGCAGATCCACGAATCCCAGGGTCACGCTTTGAAGCGTATCAGCTAACAAATTCCCAGTACAACAATGGCGTGATGAGATCGGGGCACGTGCAACCTTAACAGAGAACTTCTAGGAGGAAATCCTGTTAAAACACCAATACCGAAGCCGACGGAAGATACTCTGCATGAATTAATCATAACGTGTTGCCAGCCTGTCTGTAGAACCAGAAGAAGTGTTGAAAACACGGCTAGATGAGAATAGTGAAAAATTAAATACCGAATTCATGCAGTGGCTTGAGCAGAAAGACAAAAATCTCACCGATAAAATAAAGTCACAGTGGAAAGAAGCAATACGACGCGCGGGGAGCGAAGCTATGGCCGAACTAGGCACGGCAGAACAACCGCTCTGCTCGTCTCTATCCCAGACAAAAGACTTGTCCATCCCGTAGTTTCTATACGTTCATGCCGCAACGTATTGCCCAGGTCATGGAATGAGAGGCAGAGAATACAACTGGTTGCCTCACATATCCAACGAGACGGTGCCTTTAGGCTACCGAAGCTGTAAAAAACGGTATACATTATGAACAATTCGAAAAGGCTTTTCTTGCTGAGTACTGGTAAGTGCGCATACAGGAAAACCTTAGAAAACAGGTCTTCAACCCAAAAATTTGCATCCCAAAGCAGGGTGACCTGAGGAAGTATTTCGATAAATATATTAATTTAACTAGTAATACAAGAGTGGCGCGAACGAAAATTGGAGTTCAAAATTGACCAACCAGTGAAATTAGGACGAACAAATATTCGAATAGACTGTTTGGCCTTTGCAGACGACTTGGTTATTCTAACGCAGGACATCAAAAAATCAAATGGCTCTGAGCACTATGGGACTCAACTGCTGTGGTCATCAGTCCCCTAGAACTTAGAACTACTTAAACCTAACTAACCTAACGACATCACACACATCCATGCCCGAGGCAGGATTCGAACCTGCGACCGTAGCAGTCGCACGGTTCCGGACTGCGCGCCTAGAACCGCGAGACCACCGCGGCCGGCCGCAGGACATCCAAATTGCTCAGAAACAAATAGAAATCCTTAAAGAAACAGCAGAAAGAGTAGGTCTCCAAATCTCATTTGAAAAAACACAGTATATGACTAGCAACAAACTGGCACCCAAACTTTTGGAAACTAAGTATGGAAAAATCAAAAGAGTCTCACAATTCAAATATTTAGGTGAAACAATCTCAGAGACTGGTCTAGAAAAAATTGGAAATGAAATTCGTTGTCAAAAGATGGAGACAGCTTTTAGACTTACAAAAGACATCTACAACAAAAAATGTCTCTCGAGGTACTCTAAATTGAGACATTACAACACGGTCATAAAACCAGAGTGCCTTTATGGGGCTGAAACGCTAATTTTAAACAGAAAAAAGGACATTCAAGAAATCCAAAAAAGAGAAAGAAAAGTAATCAGAAAAATTCTAGGTCCAAAATATACCGAAGAAGGAACATACAGGCTAAGAGCAAATAGTGAAATTCAACAATACACCAGCATATATTCAGATATGAAAAAACGCAGATTAAAATTTTATGGGCATATTAAAAGAATGGATGCTACCAGACTAACTAAACAAGTAGTAGAATTCTACGAAAATCGAAGTAAAGCTAAATTTGAGACAATAAAATGGATTGCTGCTATAAAAGAGGACATGAAAGAGGCAGATATAAAACAAGATGAAATTCAAGACAGAAAATTATTTAGGCAAAAAATTCATGACTGGGTAGTTGGTCAAGCTGAAAAACCAAAGAAAACTGGAACCACATGGTCTGATGAAAGGAAAAGAGCTCATTCCGAGAGAATGAAAACAATTTGGGCAGAGAGAAAGTCTAAAAGAAAATAACTGAATGCCCCGTGATTGTACTTCGCGTGGTCCAGTAGGGCCCAAACGTGAATAATAATAATAATTTAACTAGACACTGGGACGAGCTGGTCGCACACAAAGATGTATTACGCATCTGGAAGTCAAATTTAACTTACCTGTGCAGATAAGGGAAAAGTTAATAACAGTCCCGAACACACTTTGTCAGTGTTCGATACCATACACATAGTAAAAGAAGATGCACAAAGCAGTATTGGCAATAGCGGTCAGCAGTCCGCGATTGAGAACGGACACGGACACGGCCACAATAAATGCCGTAACGGCGGGTCGCAGAGTAACGGCGGGTCACGCCAATCAGAACTACAGAAATGGTGGTCCACGAAGCGGACAGACATTCTTTCAGTGGTGGAGACGAAATAATAATTGGCAGCATCCCGGTCATCAAAATAATCGAAACGGGAACCGAGGAAATCCAATAATAGAAATCCAGGCCACAATAATCAGTGGTCGCAAAATAATCAAGGGCAACGTATGCCTATAAAGCAAAACAGGAATAGCAATAATCAAGACGTCCGGTTAGTCAAGGTGTTTTGAGGGCAACCGACGACAACGTCCGGGGCGTCAAACTAAACGCGAGTGTATCGAACTCTCTGATGACAGTCGCGGGACGGAACGGTAGCAATAGTTTGAATGAACAGATAAACATGCTTCACTATAACGAAGAGACTGACATACGTCAAGAGCTATTTGATGAGGTAGACAACAATACTGAAGGTCCTTCGGAGTACATACAAGCTGCTGTTCTAGCAGTTGTGGGAGGTATTCCCACGACACTGATGTTAGACACCAGTGCAACCGGCAACGTGACGGAAGTTAATTCCTTTAAGGAAATAGCGCAATCTGTAAACTTGCTGACTTAGCCAGTTCAAAACTTAATGGTATATGGTGCTAGGAGCCAGAGGCCAGACCGTTACTTTACAGGCACGGATGGTAGTAGAATTCGAGAATGGAGCAGATGAATGCAAGTTACATGTGGTGAAAAATTTAACGGTGTCTTGTCTCGTAGGCATGGAATTCATGCAGGAATGGGATGTAAAGATCAACCTCCAACACGGTAAATGCCATATTAAGTTAAGTGGTGAGGAATTTGTTTTGAATCTGATAAAGACGAAAGTGAAAGGTACGGGACTGTACTAAGTAAGTCAAGTTAAAATCATTAAGAATCAAGCGCTGTGCGTGCAAGACCGTTCACAGTACATGAAGCTTGCACCTGAACTAAGAACAATGGGCAAAACGAAATAGGTTCTTCGCTCATACGATGCAAGCCCAATGAGGCGAAAACCTCATCAGACGAAAAGAAAATGGAATTATGTATGTTACTGGAGAAATATATCCAAGTATTTTCATTAAAGCCTTGTGTGATTAAGGATACATTTTTACCAGATGGAAGTCATACCACATAAAAATTATTGCCAAGCAACCTATTCCATCCTGTGGTCCAGAACGGAGGCTGTCAAGTGGTATCTCCAGAAAATGATACGGTGGCATATTATAGAGCCCTCCCTTTCGTCATACAGCAGCCTATTATTAGCTATGGCGAGGCAGGTGTAGCGGTGCACCTTGTTCTTGATGCCCAAAATACCATATTTACAAAATAATTGTTCTGGTAAGAACCAGGCCTGAGGTTTTAGTGGAGCAGCTACAGAAATTCCAATGAGTTCAATATCTAATAGACCTCTGCTGCTCGTACTGTCAAGTAGTTCTCTCAGAAGTTTCATTGAAGTACATCGCTTTTATCTTTGCAAGAAGATCATACCAATTTGCCGACCGCTGGTGGCCGAGCGGTTCTGGCGCTACAGTCTGGAACCGCGCGACCGCTACGGTCGCAGGTTCGAATCCTGCCTCGGGCATGGATGTGTGTGTTGTCCTTAGGTTAGTTAGGTTTAAGTAGTTCTAAGTTCTAGGGGACTTATAACCTCAGCAGTTGAGTCCCATAGTGCTCAGAGCCATTTGAACCATCATACCAATTTCGAGGTCTTCCCTTTGGTCTGAATATCAGTGCCAGAGTATTTATTTCAGTGATAGATACAGTTCTACCGTTGAAACTGTGAGAACAGGTCACACTATATGTGGACCTGGCAGGAACACGTTTGTTTGTTACACATAGTGCTTAATAAGATTTCAGAGTACAGAGTTACTGCCAACTTGGACAACTCTAAATTCGCAAGTAAAATCAAATTCCTTGGGACATCGTTTTGCTGCTAGGAATTTTGCCTGAACCCAAAAAGTTCAAGGCCATGCAAAATTTTCCATCTTCTTCAACTAAGAAGGAGTTAAAGGCATTTCTCAGCATTGATTCTTTCTTCAGAAAGTTCATGCCTGATCAATTTGTGAATGATCCTGATTTTCTGAACTTATTTAGAAAGAATGGGGTATGGAACTGGCCTGACAAATGTGGGGAAGCATTCACCACAATGAAACAGTGAAATTAAGGTAATTACTTTCACAAGCTGTGTCCTTAGAGACTGTGGAAGGTCTTACTCAGCCACTGAATTAGAGGCATTAGCCGTGATTTAGTCCTTTAAAAAGTTCATGCTAAACATATTTATCGAGTTTTTTTTTGCTGATGTGTAAGTTGTTACACAGCGACTAGCCAGATGATCTCTCCTATTACAGGAGCGTGACTATGAAATAGTCCGTATCAGTGGCAACGACAGTGTGGTAGCAGATGCTCTATCCCGGATTCTGAAAGGTCTAGCAGACTATTTGGATCTTATAGAACACATGACACATTTAAAGGTCCTCTCCATTAACAGTATTACCCAGAAATATCGAGACTCTACTGGATGCAGATCTGAAACAAGTTAAAGTAATGTACATGCTCGTAGAACAGCCTAATCATAAATTGTAACAGTACTATCAAGTGCACAGTAACGTACTGTTTCATAGGCAAAGAAACTATCCTGATTCCTGGTGTGTTTGCATTCCAGACAGATTTAAAGAACATGTTGTATGGCACACACATATCTCAAGGGGACACTTTGGTGTCGAGAAATGGAAACGAAAGGTTGTACTCTACTGTAACATTTTAAATTTGCACCGGAGCGTGCATCGTTTACTATATATTTGTGCAGTATGTCAGGAAAATAAGCAATCTAATAGTTCCAGCAAAATAGCTGTGTGTCTAATATTGACTCTCAAACGTGTACCAATTTTTTTCCGATCGGTGTGTCTGGTCCACATTCACAAGGAAGGGCTTGAGTAAAATACTTGGTCACCTTGGACGACTTATTTTCAAAACACATGAGACTGTATGCCACTAAGTCCGTCACTGCAGCACCCATAATCAAACGTATCAAGGAAGGCTATATTCCAAGATTCAGAAAACCAGATGCCATATTACCCGACAACGCACCAAATTTCACCGGCAGAAAATAGAAAGATTTTCTTTCTTGAAAATGGCATCAAGCAGGTTTTGATGAGCAATTTTCATCCTCAATCAAATCCTACTGCACAGATTTTTACTGAATTCAACAGCTTCATTACAACGTATGTACCTCACAAGCAAACCAAATCGGTTGAATTCTTTACATTATTTGAGCAAGTGGTTAACAATCTGCCGCGTACTTCCACACAGTAAATGCTCATGTTTAGTATCCCTGAGAGAGATGAATGGTTGTGTCCTCTTCCCCAGTTTACAGACAGTAAACTGTCACATGAGGAAAGAGATAGGCGAGCTTTGCTTGCTTTTAGATGAGCAGCTGCTTTGAGAGAAACAGCTTATGGTAAGAAACTGTGAAAGGTGCAAGAATTCAAAATAGGAGAGAACGTACACTACGTCTTTTCTTTTATTAAGAAAGAACAAGAAATGGCAATTAATGTACACTGGTTATATAAGATTATCCAGATACCTCATGAAGGAAGTTACCTTTTGACCTACCCTGAATCACTTTATCACGAAAAGCATCTGAAGAAATGTGTTTATGAAGGTGTTTGCCCAGATGTCAAAGTATTTTGTCTTTTATATTCTATTTCCACGATATACGAGAGAGAATTGTCAGAGCATGTGCTTCGGTAAGTGCCGATGTGTTAAGGAATACCATTCAATCAATGATAAGGAGATTGCTGCACTGCATTGATACCAATATTCATCACTGAACACCTTCTCTAAATGGATGTTTATGCTACCTTTGTGACCTTTGTTGACCTTCAAAGTCCTTACTGTTACACATCATTGGATTTGTCTCGATTTCCGATATCAGAAAATAAGAACCATACTATAGCACCCCATTGTATAAAACAAAGTTGACCTTCATATCTCTGAAGCAACCCCCTCTAGCAACAAAAAAACCAGCGTCATATTATGACCTCTGTTGTGCCATGCACCTTTTGTCCTACAAACATTTCAGCTTCTATCATACTTCAGGAGTTGTTCTAGGTGGCAATAGTTAGTGAATCACCCTGTATATACAACACTAGTAAGTGCATACAACTACTGACCTTCATCTGACATTAGAGGCTGTAATGGTCTTTTAGTTTTCAGTATTTGCTGAATATAAGAAGCAGTTGGGAAGTTTTTCTACATGTTTACATGAAAAATGTTTATGTTGTCAAAATTGACTATGTAATGCGAAAGTAGCTCGCAACATCACTACAACTACGAAAAACTAAAATGAGGACTGCGTATTTTTTCAGTGAAAAGATTATTTTCAAAAAATAGCTCTGAGCACTATGGGACTCAACTGCTGTGGTCATCAGTCCCCTAGAACTTAGAACTACTTAAACCTAACTAACCTAAGGACATCACACACATCCATGCCCGAGGCAGGATTCGAACCTGCAACCGTAGCAGTCGCACGGTTCCGGACTGCGCGCGTAGAACCTCGAGACCACCGAGGCCGGCGATTATTTTCAGTATTAGTTGTATGAACTCTAGAAGTCTGACAAGTTTGTTTTGGAAGATATTCTGTATAGATCATTTAATGTGTGGGGTAAAGAAAAGTGATGAACAAAAGCCAAACGAGAACTAAAGTTTTCATTTTATAATTTGTTGCTTAGTACAAACATGAACACATGGAATGATTTTTTTTTGCAACTATGTGTATATAGGGCAACTGACAGGCAACAGTCAAGCAGAAGCCAGTAAAAGGTGGTATTGAACTGATATTTTTTTTTGTACGTAATTATTTATGTTTATGTTAGTCTCTTACTTATCTATTTCATGTGAGTTGATATGAACTCTGTTTTGAAAGAGAATTGCTCTCTAAAAATGTACTGCACAATTTTGTCAGCATGATTATGTGGAGAAGGAGTGTAGATTTTTGCATCACGCAATTTCAGAGGCCTGTGTTAACTTCGCATGCATGGTCTGTTGTTTGGATTTTGTTTGTGCTTTGTTCTTTCGTACCTGGGATAGGATTATGTCATGAATACTTGGTAACATGAGGATAATGGTACTCAATCTGCGGAATATAAAACGAGGGGAGTAAAGAATTTTGTGATCATCAGACCATGAGCAATGCACTGTAACACACATGGCTAACATACCAAAACCACGTGAGCGACACATTAATCGTGTAAAGTACGCCAATTGTAAGAAAGACAACTGTGAAAACTGTGTTAATTAATTTGTATAATAATTAAATGCGAGCTGGGGAGCTGACAGACTTGTGTGGGTAAGAAAATGTGATCATTTATTTGTGAGTGTTTTTGTAAGTAAAGAATGCGACATGAGCTGGCGGATGATGGTTGCAGGGACACAATAGAGCACTCACGTGAGTGACGTGTCGAATCCAACACGTATAATGTAAATATGTGTTACATGAAATGAACAGTTTGTGAGTCAAACTCAGTGTTGTGAATGACATGCCAGCCAACGCAGTGACACGTCCAGTGCACACACATGTTGACACGTGTATCTGTACACAAAAGTGATTTAGTGACCTTATAAAAAGTGTTAATGCACTAGCGAGGTAATGACCAAGAAGGAAACCACCTTGACAATAAACAAACACTCCGTGTAAACGTGATTGTCACTGCACGCGAACTTCTCAATTATATACTGAGTAAAGTTTTTTTTAGGTATCAACCCTAAGAAGTGACTCCGCTAACTCCGCAGAGACGTTGTTGAAACGCCTGTGGTGAACACTAAAAACCGTACTGAGTATTGTTTGTTAATGAACTCAGCGGACAACTTGCCTCACTCACTTTGATCACTTTGAAAATAAGTCAGGCTCTGTAGACAGTGGTTCCAACTGCAAACTAGTGGCAACCAAAGTTCACTTAACATAGTTATGGATCCCAAGAACAATACACACAAAAGACAACTGTGTAAATGAACTGTTGTACTAATCGAATTTTACCCTAGGGTAGCTCTGCGATATGGAACTGATTTTTGTAGATCTGATACTGCTTTGTTTTGATTTTCATGCACCAACGGCGCCAGTCGTTCGTCACGTGCACTGAGCATGCTGGAGTGGGGGCGTTGCCACCAGGCACAGCCGCCATGCGCCGTCCGCACGCGTTCCAGCTTCGATGGCCATCTAGCTGGCCAGTGGGTTTCCTGGAATCGCCGCCAAAGGTCACCGCAGGAGCTGATGGGTTCGACTCCTTCTCAAGAGATAGCGCCAATTGTCGAAGTGTTGTCATGTTTCAATCAGACGTACTGCATGTGCTTCGTAGTTGCGGACAAGTCCACCAAGATTCTTATAGAGAAAAACCGGTAAAAAGGCAAAAGATAAAAAAGAGGTAACAAACTCAGAATGAACGTCTGTAATATTGTATTTCTGTATATTTATTAAAAGTTTATGAATGTTTTATATAAAAACAAATGTATTTGAACGAACTATAAGAAACAGGTACATAAAGACAGCAAACTATAAAGCGTATGTAGTGAAAAAATTTCCCTATATGAACTGCCAAGTGAACAGAGTATTATATTAATGATTCTATTAGAATATAATGTTTATTTACTCTTCTGTAACACAATGTATACTGATCTTACCACAGCTGAAATGGTTCAAATGGCTCTGAGCACTATAGGACTTAAAATCTATTGTCATCAGTCGCCTAGAACTTAGAACTACTTAAACCTAACTAACCTAAGGACATCACACACATCGGTGCCCGAGGCAGGATTCGAACCTGCGACCGTAGCGGTAACGCTGTTCCAGACTGAAGCGCCTAGAACCTCACGGCCACACTAGCCGACTACCACAGTTGAACCCTTGTTCTATATTTGTAGAGACAAAATACGAAACAAGGGTCCAAAGGGGAAATGAAATGTTGCTTTTTGAATAATTAATTAAATCAGCCCCAAACGTTTGATTAATGTTAAGAGAAATTAAGAATAAATTTTCTATGTGTAAATAAATCTGTAAATTAAGGAGGAAATGTCGTAATTTAATTAAAAATATATTTTTTACTGTTCGTATAAAGAATGTCCCACAGAAATGTTTATATATCACAACGTAGTAGAAGACATTCTGTGAAACAAATTCAAGACAGTTGCTGTAAGATGTTTTGAACGTATAAAGGCAGGAGCCGCACTCCTGTTCTCTATCTATTGTTTGTTAGTCATTGCTGTCTCATAAGGTCTCCTGTCTGCAACTTCTGGTTAAATAATTACGTTAATTTAATGGCAACGGAGTGTTTGAATCAATAAACCTACTTTCGTCATCCATTAATGTCACATATGAATTTATTATGCTGCATTTAGAACTGTTTCAGGCTGAAGCGAAGGAGAGCCGCTGACAAATTGTTTGGTGGCCACAGCTGAACGCTGCTAGTGTTCAATAGGCATTCATTTTATCAATCTTTTATTTCACCGTCCCTGAGATCTCTTTTTACCAATCTTTTCTGTCAGTATCTGGGCAGTGTACTTACGTGAATCACGTAATTTTGAGATTGATCAGTGTCCTCTGAACAACGCCGTCTGTCAACGCTCTCGTCCATCTGATGGGTATCTGATGCTGGACGGTGGAATGGAAATTAGTTAATAAGAAAATAACAAGTTTGTGTGCCCCGTTTAATCATTTCAGAAGCTTTGGCACCAGAAGACATGATTAAAAGTTTTATAGTATTACAAACTAACTTTTTAACAATCAGTTAATGTCTTTTGGGGAGATTCAGTCAGGAATATTTAGAGAAGATGTCAGAATTAACTTCCACAGCTAATACTGAACTTCAAATATTAAGTGCCTCCCCCAGCTCCAAAGAAAACGTAACGTAACACTTTTAATATAAGTAATATATACAGTGCAATGCATACAGGGTGAACCATAACTCCGTCCACAAACTTATAGAGGTTGCTCTGGGATACCTTTCAAGTATTTTATGGGGACTTATGGGGTCCGGAGATTAGTTGTAGATGGTTTTAATGACGCTGTTAAGTCACACTGATGTAACCACCTGTAAAGAGCCTGGATAACCACCTTCTGTTGTGTGGACTGCTGCGAGGTGTGCAAGAAGAGTGTCAGTGAGGTTCTGGAAGGTACTGCCTGGGTTGTGGGGCCATGTCTACTCCAGTGCCATGGCCAGCTGCATTTGGTTTCTCGGTTGAGGACGCATGGCTCAAACGGCACGATCGAGGTGGTCCCACAGATTCTCGACTGGGGTTTCTCTCTGGAGAATTTGGGGCCAGGGCAATATTCTAAATTCATCCTAGTGTTCTTTGAACCACGGACGTGCACTTAGAGCTATTACACACTTTGCACTGTCCTGCTGGTTGATGCCATTGTCCGAGGATAAAGAAAATGCATGTAGGGGTAGATATGGTCCTCAAGCATAGATAAATAATTGTGATGACCCGCTTTGCCTTCCAGAATAACGAAATCACCCAAGAAAACAATGCCCAAACCATAAAACTCCCTCCTCCAGCCAGGATCCTTCCGACACGGTGTTTGCTTTCAGACGTTTCGTAGTGTGTACTCCAACGGTCATTTGTCTGATGCTGCGTAAAACGTGATTCATGACATAAGATCACTTGCCGCCACTCAGTGGACGTCAAATTACGGTATTGGTGTGAAAATTCCAGTCTTCGCCGCCAATGAACAGCAGTTAGCGTGTGTGCATGATCCAGTCACCTGCAACAGAGACACATAAACGGCAACGTTTGCTGATGAGTTGTTGCGGAGGCACTGCCGGTGGCCCCTTTCTCATCTGAGCGGTCAGTTGCTCAACAGTTTCACGTTTATTCGGCGCAGCCGTTGTTGACCTCGGCGTGCACCACTGTTGCCTCGATGCTGATTTTGTATAGCGCCATTTTGCCATGCATGGTATACTTTAAGAACGGCGAACAGTTCACAAACTTATCCATTTCGGAAATGCTTCCACTCTTCCCCCGAATGCTAATGACCATGCCCTTTTTAATTTCCGCATTACGACGACTGCCCTGTTTTCCGCGTCCCGAGAAACGTTTTGTATACCCTCCATTGCTAGTGCTGTTACTTGCCATCTATGAGTGGTTATTGCACGCTGAAGTTGAACATAGTAGGTGGTCACATTAATGTGACTGGACAGTATACGATTTATTCGATTTGTTACCGCAGTCGCCATTGTTTCTGCGAAACTACCGTCACAAATGTGTAGGAACCTGTGATCTGCAACAACGAGAAACTAACTATTAGCGTCCGCCGAAATTCTCCACAGGAGTGTGGGTTGGGGTGTGGGTGGGGAGGAGCAAGGCTCTGAACTTCCCTTTTTTTATACAAATGAGTGGGATTCGGCAGAGGGGGGGGGGGGAAGAGCGCAGCGGCGGTAGGTCCCCCTCCTCTTGCTCCTCTCTGCAGACGCCTATGCCTACAATACACATTACAGACTAATGCATCCATCCTCACACCAAACAAACACGTAGCCGCACCAAACAAACACGTAGCCGCACGAAACAAACACGTAGCCGCACGAAACAAACACGTAGCCGCACGAAACAAACACGTAGCCGCACGAAACAAACACGTAGCCGCACGAAACAAACACGTAGCCGCACGAAACAAACACGTAGCCGCACGAAACAAACACGTAGCCGCACGAAACAAACACGTAGCCGCACGAAACAAACACGTAGCCGCACGAAACAAACACGTAGCCGCACGAAACAAACACGTAGCCGCACGAAACAAACACGTAGCCGCACGAAACAAACACGTAGCCGCACGAAACAAACACGTAGCCGCACGAAACAAACACGTAGCCGCACGAAACAAACACGTAGCCGCACGAAACAAACACGTAGCCGCACGAAACAAACACGTAGCCGCACGAAACAAACACGTAGCCGCACGAAACAAACACGTAGCCGCACGAAACAAACACGTAGCCGCACGAAACAAACACGTAGCCGCACGAAACAAACACGTAGCCGCACGAAACAAACACGTAGCCGCACGAAACAAACACGTAGCCGCACGAAACAAACACGTAGCCGCACGAAACAAACACGTAGCCGCACGAAACAAACACGTAGCCGCACGAAACAAACACGTAGCCGCACGAAACAAACACGTAGCCGCACGAAACAAACACGTAGCCGCACGAAACAAACACGTAGCCGCACGAAACAAACACGTAGCCGCACGAAACAAACACGTAGCCGCACGAAACAAACACGTAGCCGCACGAAACAAACACGTAGCCGCACGAAACAAACACGTAGCCGCACGAAACAAACACGTAGCCGCACGAAACAAACACGTAGCCGCACGAAACAAACACGTAGCCGCACGAAACAAACACGTAGCCGCACGAAACAAACACGTAGCCGCACGAAACAAACACGTAGCCGCACGAAACAAACACGTAGCCGCACCAAACAAACACGTAGCCGCACCAAACAAACACGTAGCCGCACCAAACAAACACGTAGCCGCACCAAACAAACACGTAGCCGCACCAAACAAACACGTAGCCGCACCAAACAAACACGTAGCCGCACCAAACAAACACGTAGCCGCACCAAACAAACACGTAGCCGCACCAAACAAACACGTAGCCGCACCAAACAAACACGTAGCCGCACCAAACAAACACGTAGCCGCACCAAACAAACACGTAGCCGCACCAAACAAACACGTAGCCGCACCAAACAAACACGTAGCCGCACCAAACAAACACGTAGCCGCACCAAACAAACACGTAGCCGCACCAAACAAACACGTAGCCGCACCAAACAAACACGTAGCCGCACCAAACAAACACGTAGCCGCACCAAACAAACACGTAGCCGCACCAAACAAACACGTAGCCGCACGAAACAAACACGTAGCCGCACGAAACAAACACGTAGCCGCACGAAACAAACACGTAGCCGCACGAAACAAACACGTAGCCGCACGAAACAAACACGTAGCCGCACGAAACAAACACGTAGCCGCACGAAACAAACACGTAGCCGCACGAAACAAACACGTAGCCGCACGAAACAAACACGTAGCCGCACGAAACAAACACGTAGCCGCACGAAACAAACACGTAGCCGCACGAAACAAACACGTAGCCGCACGAAACAAACACGTAGCCGCACGAAACAAACACGTAGCCGCACGAAACAAACACGTAGCCGCACGAAACAAACACGTAGCCGCACGAAACAAACACGTAGCCGCACGAAACAAACACGTAGCCGCACGAAACAAACACGTAGCCGCACGAAACAAACACGTACCCGCACGAAACACGTACCCGCACGAAACACGTACCCGCACGAAACAAGCACTCGCACGAAACATGCACTCGCACAAAACACGTACTCGTACGAAACACATGTATGAAACATGTACCCATATGAAACATGTACTCGCATCAAACACATAATCATAATTTTATCACAGTGAATTCAGTCTGGTCTTTCAGTGTGTAACAGAGCATTTAAGAAATGCAGAAGAGTTTCCTTACAGGTAGTGTTCAATATTTCGACCACCATGATCATGCCAGATTATGCAGCGATCAATCAACATTTGTATTACACGACTAGTAATCCCAGGAGTTTCGCATCTACATCTGTATGATTACGTTGCAATTCACAATTAAGATCCAGGCAGAAGGTTCATTGAACCACCTTCAAGCCACTTTTCTACCGTACCAGTCTCGAACAGTGCACAGGAAAAAGAGAGCACTTAAATCTTCCGTGAGAGCTCTCAAAAAATGGTTCAAATGGCTCTGAGCACTATTGGACTCAACTGCTGTGGTCATAAGTCCCCTATAACTTATAACTACTTAAACCTAACTAATTTAAGGACATCACACACATCCATGCCCGAGGCAGGATTCGAACCTGCGACCGTAGCGGTCGCACGGTTCCGGACTGCGCGCCTAGAACCGCGAGACCACCACGGCCGGCCGTGAGAGCTCTCATTTCTCTTATTTTATTATGATGTTCATTTCCCCTAATGGAGCTAGGCGCCAACGAAATATTTTCGCCCTCTGAGGAGAAAGTTGATTACTTAAATTTCATGAGAAGATCCTGCCACAGCGAAAAGTACCTTCTTTTTAATTATTGCTATCCTAGACCCGTATTGTATCAGTGGTAATCTCTCTCCCTTGTTTTGGCTCACTACAACCGAGGCTGCGGTAATACTAGAAACCAGGTCAACGGAAGTATCGACTGGAGTCGATTACACTGGGCTTTTCACACGCTCTCAGCAGAGTAAGTACGCTACTATCACATCTGGTGACCAATCCGACTACTGAACTTGGCCAGCACAACCAATATATTATTGACCGAACGAAATGCAATGACACTGTAACCAGCTGCCGGAGACCGTGTGCCTCTGATACCAAATTACTCAGAAGCTATCCACGAACAACCTCTGAAGTTGGTCGGTGAGCTCTGCTTCGCGCTGTGGAGTAAGGTGTTCTAAAGCTGATGGAACTAAAGCTTTCCAAAAAATGATCTGTACAGTCTATTCACACAAAAGCCATATCTGTTGTTTACGAATAGTCAGTAATAATTTGTTTTCCCGTTAGAAACTTCACGTTGGAGATAAAAAATAATTTTAACAAAAAGAACCTTCAGGCAAAAATAAACTTGTATACAGCTCCAGAACAAATGCCACACTTACGCAAATAACGACAATGTTCCCAATAAATTTGTGTTTCAGAGACAGAAAATTGCACTCTTTTATACTTAGGTATTCATTATTGTCTTATTTATCATAGGGAGATGATTCTTAACAAATCAATATAATCTTTAAATATTCGAAAATGTGACACCGTTCATTCCCAGAAGTGATACACAGTCGCCTACTGCCTAGAAATTGGTCTCACAGTGGTGTACCGCGGGTTGTCGCCATTTCCATACGCCAGCAGCACAGCTGCTAGAGACAAAATCTAACTCGCTGCTCAAAAAGGAAAAAAAAAAACATCCAAAGAAAAAGAAGTACGCCTAATGCTGGAGAACTAGAAAGCTCTGCCTGTGAACAAAACTGTGGCAATTACACAAAACAGAAAGGGAACGGACGAACCTCGTTCTCATTCCGACATATCGTTGAAGAGTGATGACAGTCTGGAAGATGTTGATCGCTTTGGAGGCTCAACACTACGTCCTGTTGTAATGATAAATACACCACATGTAGGTGCAGGAGATAATATCTTGGCTAAATTCCGAGCAGGAAAGAGGAATTCAAGCAGCTAAAGGTATGTATCATGCAATATGACCTAGAAGATATGTCTCTAAAATCTGTGGACAAGGATAAAATAGTTTTTCAGCAAAATGGAAAAGACGTTTCTTTTGTTAATAAGAGTGATTATATAGAGATATTGCCAGTTCCTCGTATTGCTAATGGGGTGGGAAACATCAAACGAGGAATTGGCTTTGCATTTACCGTTTCTATTGATATTTATGAAAAAATACGAGACAATGATTCTGTTTTAGGTATCCCTTATTTTTGTTTTAGTTGGAATATATTAAGTATAGCTGTAAATAGTTCTTACCCATTGCTACTGGACTTTACAGTATTAAAACAGGAAAAGAAATGAAGATATCTCTGTAGTTCCTCTGATGTAAGTTTCAAGCCATAATAGTCCTAGAAGTATTCCCCACAGAAAGATCACAGTTATACATATGTATCTTTTGAGTGTTGTCTATCACATTTTTAATGCCCGAACTTTCAGTCTTCAAGGCACATAACAATATCACATGAATATCATATTCTGAAGGAGCCGTATCATACTTAAGAATTTCAGTCCAAAGTAAGATGCAAAATTTAAATTTTTCTGGTCTACATTGGGAACTTTAAGAATTAAACACAAAATCATTCTAAAGCAGCTCATTCTCTATAATATTTCCAATATTTTTCGAAACAGTTTATTTTTTTCTTTAAAAAATACAGAATAATTTGTGATTTTGTATCGCGTTTACGTCACCTTACCCATTACAGGTAGTAGTTGTACAGGCTCCCTGTGGTGTCTGCGCAGGTTCGAATCCTGCCTCCGGCATGGATGTGTGTGGTGTCCTTAGGTTGGTTAGGTATTAAGTAGTTCTAAGTTCTAGGGGACTGATGACCTCAGAAGTTAAGTCCCATAGTGCTCAGAGCCATTTTTTGTGCTGTCTGGATTTTTTGGAGTTCCTGACTCGCTTCTCGCAGGCTAATATGCGTCTAAACATAAAGGGAATTCAACGATATGTCTCTACCACGCATGGATATTGTGTCAGGTCCTACTGAGTGTCGTCATCAGAACCGGATCATCAGTCCTCGAAATTAACCAGACAGCAACTTAAACCAATTTCTGAAATGAGACATTACTTGCAACTTGTCACCTGTGTTTGTGTACCAAGAGGTTCTTGCTGTGTTTGAGGAGACTGTAATCGAAAGATAAAGCGAGGTTCCTCTCGTGATGGTAACAGCAAGAGCTTAATGAATCTACACACAACTGTAATGCCTGCCATTAAGACAGCGCCTCGTGCTAAATGGTAGTAATCAAGGATGCAATTTAGAGCAACAGTGGGGAACTGACTCTTGATTGACGCTTGTACCTGCAGCAAGATTGCGTGGGGCGCAAGAGCCAACGACAACTCTCTACTATTGCCTGCTCATAAAGAAACTGTGCTCCATGTAGAATTCAGTCTGGTGTTAGTATGAAAGGCCCCTAAACCGTAAAATCGAATCTAAAGAAATGAAAGTGTCTACGTATACAAGGTGGAAGTGCCTTAATTTTTCACCTCAGATAATCTTTGAGTCTTTAAAGTTGGTAGTAATACATTTCCTCCTAGACCAATAGTGACGAGGGACTCATTAAAGACAAACTCGCAACTACGCTAATCACAGAGACACAGCCGACTTTGTTTTCTCAAATGGAGCTATGGCATTTTTTGCATCTCTGTACGAGAACAATTTTTCAGATATGTTTCTTCTGTAAAGATATCAAAAGATTAAAGAGTAAAAACACATTCAATATGAGGAG